>NC_068341.1:3467476-4067476 GCF_014633365.1 Diospyros lotus
GGCATTTTAATATGCAGCCTTACAATTGCTTTGCAAGAAGGTTATTTCCACAACTCAAACCCTTGGAAAATTGGAATGCTTGACCTTCCACAAAACTCTCCAAGTAATCTTACATATTAACTAAATATCATGTTCTCCACATCAACTAGGCTACATCTATTGGACAAGGAGAACCATGATAAGTATCTAATAACTAACTTCTCTCAAAGAACTTATCAATAAAGGGGGGAAAAAAAAACACCACTTCACTGCAAAGATAGGATATTACAATTCTAATCTCAGAAACTAAAGCCCAGACTCTGTTATGGCCACAATTTATTAAAATTTTCAAACTACAAAATTCAATCACAGTATAAACCTAATTGGCATGATTTTAATCTGCCAATGTTACAACACAGAAATAGGTGGACCTTAAATAAATTCCAAAAGCCAGTGAGGGGACATTCATACCAGTGTATCTAAATCTGTTCGCACCAAAACATACTCCAGAAAATCTGAGTTACCATGCACCAGTGAGTAAAGCAGCAAGACAGCAGCCTCATCTGCCAAGTACCTGAGAGGCAGAACCCATTAGTTATCCCCAAAAGAAAAGAACTAAATAGAAAGCCATATAAATGACAACAGTTCAATGAGAGCAGTAGCCAGCAGTGTAGCATGTTCTACTTCTTCCAGTTCTTTAGAATTATAATTCAGATAGAATATAAAAATCCAACTCAAATTAATTACAGTTTAGCTCACAAAAATAGTACAACAATATTCACTTGCACATCCTAAACAATAACTTGTGCAAACTGATTTGGTTGATAAATGAATAAGTATAATCTTTATGTTGTATAAGAAGTAATAGGATGACCTGAACTTGGAATTTAAACATCACTTCTCTTTGTCTTTCTGTCCATTTACTGGGATGCTTAACTCTAGGAATTAAAACTCCTAAAAGCATGTTTGGTAGGGGGATTGGATTAATTAATCCCACCCCTAAGCCTTATCCCTTGTTTGTGCAACCCAAGGATTAGGCCTAGCTAACCCTTGGGACAAATAGTCTCAATAGCTCCAATGATGAAAATGTCCCTTCACTAAAACCAAGAAAAGCATTGTTCCTTTTTGTAATTAATAAATGAGGGATATTATGGTATTCTTTAAGGTAATCCCACATCTACACCTTCAACCAAACAAGGGGTAGTTATTACCTTGAGTAATACCTCCTATACCAAACATGATCTAGCATTGTTTAATCCCATCGCAAAATCATCCATGTACCAGACACCCATAAGAATCAGATTTCTCAAGAAACAATATAATGATGCTTGTACATAACAATGGAAATTAAGCTTCAGAATCTTAAGATCACATTTCTTGCTGTTTGGATGAGAATTGAAAATCCTAGAGGAATCACTTCTACTCAAAATATCCTTTCCTGTAATTTACTTATTCTTTCCCATGACACAAGGCATAACATATATCAAATGAATACAGTTACGGGAAAGGACCAATAAAACAAAAACAACATAACATCATTTATGAAGTATTTTATATTTATTTCAGTGTATCAGATTTATAATAAAAATGAAACATTTCATTTACTTGCTTTAGATAATAATAATGATATAGACACTCACATGCCAAGAGTATCAAAAAGGGATGCAAAAGATACTCTCACAAGTGGACCAATGTGGGTACTGCCTTCGATGTCAACGCGATCAACTGCAAGCAGTAGACTGATTTCCTTAGCACTGCATACAGCAACTCCATAACAATCAATGGTTACAATTAAGAGGACCTTACATTCGATATCCCTAGCATTTTCTAAAGCCTTGCAGTAAGGGTTTTCAGAAAAATATGAACTTTCTTTCAAGAGTAAATCTGAACTGGCACTGTTATTACTTGTATCTCTCAATGTCTTCTCCAAAACACGTTTCCGATAATGAATGAGAATAAGGAACATGTGAAGACTGCTGGCTGCCAACGGACTTCTGGTAGCTTCACGACTTGAATTGACAAAGTAATTAAATGGCAATAGAACAAAACTTGCTGCAGGACAACCATACAATTTAAGAACTTTTTTCAGTAAAATCTGTTATGTTAATAGAGAAATAAAAGGAAAAGATTCCACGGTAAATAATAAAAAAAATAAAAGAATAGAAGCAAACAAAAATAATCTAGAGAAATTTGATTCATACCAGCATTTTTGGTAATTGTTTGCAAAAAACATTTTTTCCAATCACTGGCCAAACACACACTCATATAACATTAAAAGCATTTTTGTATGATTTGGCCAAACACTAAACTGTTTTTTCTTGAAACTGATTCTTATAAAAGCATTTTTTTACAGAAGTGATTTTCAAGACAACAGAAATTTTACAGCAATGACAAATGGGCAGATATAAATACACTTTTCTGACCAAAAAAACAGAAGGGTGTCTGTCTAGATTTCACAGCATTAAAGATCAACGTACCAGCCACAGAACCAACTCTCTGTAGAACACTGGGTTGATTTCCTTCAGAAAACATGTCATAAGATGCAGTGTTTAAGGCAAATCGAGGTTGCATGATGTAATTAAGTAGCAATCTGCGAACAACCAAGCCAACCAAAGGGATCTCCTGCACATATGGTATCAATTTAGCACAACAGCAACAGCTTTAGAAATTACTATAGAGTTTTGGACCATCTGAAAGAGTTGATGCTGTTCTTGTCACCTGAACCATGGCCGCATCGATGAATGGGTGAACATCATTAGGTCCTGGTGATGGTCCAGATAGGAGTTGAGTTGACATAGCCACTAGAATGAAGTTAAGCAGTTCATGGTGTAGAAGATATGTGTTGGGGCTTGCCATAAAGATGCAAAAAAGGAAAAAAAAAAAAAAAAAAAGGATAAAAAAAAATAAAGAGCTAAATTAGGGAGATGATAATGTAAATTGCAGCACTAGCAAATATTGTCAATATTCTATAACATACCTTACATCTACTTTGCCTATAAAGCCAAGCACAGTACGCATAACAAGATTTTCAATATTTTGATCTGCAATGGAAAACACATAGGTTCTTAAAAAAAGGAAACAAAAAGAGGGGGGGGGGGGGGGGGGGGAAATCAACAGAATAAAGTCACAACACACTGGCTTAAAAGATCGGGAGAGAGAACTACAAAATCTCCAAAAAGAGATTTCAATTATCAAGCAAGTTGACTTTCACTATTAAGAGCATTTTAACTACAAAATCTGCCATGAAGTTAAGTTGATAATCGAAGTGCTTGACCTTTCTCCTTTAAGACTGCATTAGCTTTCATGAATTAACTTGAAAAGTGTGAAATCCTGATCCCAACTGAACTAAGATAAAAAAAACCTTCCTACACAGATGACTGTGCTGGTTCACTCTTTGAAAAATGAACTTTTCTTATTTTTGAATTCAAATTTATAAAAGCAAGATTTTGGAAATGCAAGATTACTCCTAATTCTTTAAGTTAGTTGCTTCCTTGAACTTCAAGCAAACAACAGTTTGGACAACAGTTTGGTCTGCTCTAGATTAGAGAAAAGATGGAAACTTTTAAGTATGAATGAAAATAAAATAAAAGTGAAATTTGAATTAAAAATATATTGCAAACTGTTCTGAATAATTCTTCAAGAATTTTCTGAAAGTAAGTAGTCTCAGACTTTCAGGAAAAGTTAACAAGAATCTCCTACATTATTAATGATGTTTTGGTTTTGATGTTTCACAAAATTCCTTACATTATACTTTATCTTATATAAACAAAATCAATTTCAAGCCAAAATAAAATTACATTCAAAACAACTTATTTCTTTGGCATATTCTCTTAATGGAGATTGGAAAAACATGATTTGTCTCAATCACATTGGCCAAAATGCTTTTCAAAAGTTGAACCTAAAATCGTTGGAGAAATGAAAGCAAATTTATGAAAAACATGAGATAGGCCGTCGACCGGCCATAATAAGCTGTTGACCGATTGCAAAGTATGCTCTCTGTAGTTTGCTATTGATTGCCTCTGCATCAGGTCTTGTCGACTGTTCTTGGGTAATGGTTGACCGCTTTGATTCACTTGTCAACTGGTATTTAAATTTTTGCACTAAACTGTCGACCGATTTAGTGAACCTATCGATCATTTTGATCGCAGACAACTTGTAACGACTAATTTTTCAGTGCATTTAATGCAGCTCAACCAACTCCAACGGCTCGATTTTTGGCTTTTCTCACCATCAACTATAAATACTAGACTGGTGGTTCATTTAAAGGGGTTCGAGGGATTGAATACTCCACTACCAACTGCCAAGATCATTCATTGTGCTTTAATTTCTAAATTTCTCTCATTCTCACTATAAAGGCTTTGTGTACTTATTGCTTATTATCATTTCAAGCCTTGTATATTGAGAGAACCTGTAACTAAGGGGGTAAACCCTTAGAAACTCTCATTCACTTTGTTATATTTCCTAGCATCTTTGCTAGAGGGCCTACTCATTGAGTAGGAGGTTTGTATTGCCTAGCATTTTTGCTAGAGGGACTATCTTGAAGATAGGAGGTTATTTTTTATATAGTGGATTGGTTTTTTTAAATTCTTATTGAGGAGCTAAGATAGTGGATTAGACTTGGGTTAAGCCAAACTATACGTTTCTCATTTTGATTGTGTTTTCTGTTATAGTTGTTAGTATATTCAATTATAAGTCTATAAATAGGCTAGAGTAGTTAGAGAATGACAGTTTATGAATGAATTTCAATTTCATTTCCCTCTCTTCTCCCTCAATCCTCTCTATTCTGTTCTTTCTCTCCCTCCCTTGCTACTCTTTCTTTCTCGCGTTCTTACCAAATTTCTTCCTAAACCTTAGCCAAACCCCAGGGTCATAACATTTGGTATCAAAGCCGACCATTCTCAGCTGTGATCCAAAAGTTGTAGCAATTGACCAAGGCGATTCCGTGCAACAAATTTCGACAAAGGATTGAATCTCGAAATTTGATTCCGATGCACGAGGAGCTTCAACAGATCAGATCAGCCAACATTTCCGATCTGATTCCGAAGGAACCAAGGGCTGATTGTAACGAAGCGAGCAAGGCGGAATTGAACTCGAATTTGAAGGCATAGTCGAGCAAAGCAAACTCAGATTTGGAAGGCGAAGCCAAGCAAGGCAAACTTCGACTCAGAATTGAAGACATGTGAAGGTGATGCTAACCCAAGCATCTTCAGCTGTTGTTCCAAAGCAATTGGATCTAGGTCACTGGCATTTCCCGAAAGCGGCGATAATTCCGACAATCCTTGGCAGTAAGTTTGGGAAGAAGCAATAGTTTCTAATGATACAAGCTTGAAGTGGATAGTGATTGGGCGGCAACTCCACTAGCGATCTCGAATTCACTTTGATCATGAGTAGATAGCAAGAAGGCATGCATGTGACCAAGGCGAGAAGGAAGGAACGATTGAAGCAAACCCTTGAGCAATTCAAGAATTCAAGAGAATTCCAATCAAAGGTCAATGATAGGGTGAGACGGAAGGCGTTGATTATGGCAAAGGTAGTTAGGATAGGTCATTACAATCAATTGGCCAAGGTTAGTGATTGGGTGAGATGGAAGGCGTCAATTATGCCGAAGGTAGTTAGGGTAGGTCAATGTAATCCATTGGCCAAGCTTCTTGGCATGATTTCGGGGAGAGTAGCTTATCCTTTGAAGGCGAAGTGGAAGCAAGTTTGGGAGTAGCTTCTTGGCGCGATTCCGAGGAGAATAGCTTATCCTTTGAAGGTGAAGTGGAAGCAGGTTCGGGAGTAGCTTCTGGGCGCGATTCTGAGGAGAGTAGCATGATTCCCGGGCGATCAAGAAGCTAAAGATGAAGCAAATCCAGAGTAGCCAATCCAAGAGATAGTATCGACAGGTCAATCCAAATTGGAACTTTGGCAATTTGTGTTGACTTTTGAAGGCGAGTCAGGCCAGGCAAGTTCCGACTCTGATTACGAGCAATTGTCATGGCCGCAACAGAGTGGATCGAAATATCAACAAACAGTCTTTGTAGATCTCAACGGCTCTTACTTAGGTTGCTAAATCGAGTATTGGAAGGCTGTCCTTGGAACAACGAACTGTTTGAGGTAAGTAACTTGAGAAAATGGCAGAAGGGAACCACATGATGCAGCTTATGAATGAATTTGAATTCCATTTCCCTCTCTCAATTCTCCTAACTCTCCCTCAATTTCCCTCTCTTCTCCCTCAATCCTGTGTGTTCTATTCTCTCTCTCCCGCCAAACCCTAGGGTCGTAACAACAAATTAAGTGGTTGATCATCATCCTTCCCTCAGGCCCCTATACCTAACCTAAAGCTTTAAACATACCATTAAAACATACAATTTTAGTCATCATTCTGCAGTATTATGAAAGATGGATTCAACTTCCTACAATAAGTCATTGTCTATTTTGAAGAGTAGAAACAATAACCTAGAATACTATACACCTAGATCATTATTTTGTTCTAGAACAGGAAGTTCTTAACTAAGGCAAATAGTTATGCAAACTGGTTAATATTGGTGTGGAAAAGTATCAGATAAAAATGCACTAGTTCAAGTCTCTAGCAATCTTAAATACAAATGTGAAACATAAACAAATACCAAATATGACCTCAATGAAAATATAATGCTGTAAACAAATACCCAGATTCCATTATAAGGTGCAAGTAAATCACCTCGTGAGAAATTACTTGGTACTGCTTCACTCTCATCAAGGGACAGATATAGTTCCTCGAAAGTATCATTTTTGGCATTTTCAATCAAGTACTTCAGAAACACAGATGAGATGTATGTAGCGTTAATAGCCTTATAATAAGCAGATGGTGGCACAACAGAAGCAGAAACACACTCTTGCAAACACCATGCTAAGTGAACCAAAATCTTTGCAAGATGCCTTGTATAATAGTTGTTCTGTGCTGCACAAGGAGATAAAAAAATTGAAGACAGCTGCCCAAGGTGTAGGGATGGAGGTGTTAGATTGATTACAAGGAAAAAGAATTGAGAAATTAAATGATTTCAGCACACAGTGTTACGTACAACATAGTTGTCAAGCTGTTTATGGTAGCATCAACCAATTTCAGCACTTTTTGCATTAACTACTGCATCATATTTTGCCAAGATAAGATACATTCTTTCAAAACTGAACAAAATAAGGAATGCACAAAACCTGCTTAATCCATAAAAACAATAGAGAACACTGACAGTTTGCATTGCGAACTATTCTCAACGGTTTAGTACATCAATTAAGATTAGAATTTAAATATTATCAGAAAATTTGGCACTTGAAATGTGTTGCATGGATTATGGGGTTTCGGAACACTATACATATATTTCTTATTGCTCGACTAAGAAATGATACTTGATCGCTATCTCCATGTAAAAATGAAAAGACTTTTTTTCTTTTTCTTTTTTTTTTTTTGACGAGAACAACTAAAATCCACACTAAGGGGCATGGGAAGGTTCGAAAAACACACACACACACACACACGCAAGACATATCATCAGCATAAATTATTCACACAGTGAATTTTATTCCTCCTTTTTGTGTGGATGCAGACAAGTTACTGAACGACATTAAATCTGTCTTGTCTCCAATTTTGATCTTATGTGGGTGTTCCATAATTTACTTCTGTGTTAGTTCTATTCTGTTTCAAGTGGAATCAGACTAATACCTAACACAAACCTTTTATAGGATTTTAGTTGCATGCATCACATGATACTCTTTCAATTTAGTGTTTTGTTTCACATATTAGCTGCAGTGATGGAGCTATAACTTCTAGCTGCCCAAACTTGGGAAGTATTTTCTTGAAAATATACCATAAGGATTCATTACATGGTTACATTTTCCATTTCTTCCAAGTCACTAAAATTACAAACAAATTATTAGAATTTGGATAATGCTAACTGTTGGGCAATGGTTAGGGTGCAATAAGTCCACCTTGTGTTAAGATGCATTTATTGCACCTTGTTTTCAGCCTGCAAACAATCTTAGTCACTGATGATAGATGCATCATATTTTGAAACATTTAATAAATCAATATAATTGTTAGAATTTAAAGGTCAAAATCTTGACCAATTTTACTATTCAAAAAGTGGGTGAATAGTGCCAAAGTAAACTAGTTTCAATGCAACTAAAGGGTTAAAGCCAACTCGTACCATATTGGATTAATTAGCTCATTTTAGGAGACATTTCAGCTGATTTTAGGGACTGCAAAATCATCCCCTAACACCAACTAAAATGTTTCCCAAAATAGCCATTAAATAAATCTAATATGGTAAAATTTTATCAAAATCAAATTTCCATCAGTTGCCACTTGCAAAGCAACTAATTTAGTTTGGCACTGTTCATGCACATTTTGGATAGTTAATTTGGTTAATTTTTTTTTTTTTTTTTCCTTTTAATGCTCCAAATTAATCTGGCAACATAACCTAATGACCTCATATCTCATAAAAACAAGTCTAATCAATGCCCATAGCATTTAACCATAGTTGGTTAAGATTCTTGTCGTCTAGACCCCTAAGTCCAACATGCTCCATCTCGGTCCCTCCTATAGGCTGGCCTACTTCATGAATTTATTTCATCTAAACCAGATTCCATAGTTAGATAACTAAGTCAACTATAAGCGTGTAAAATGTGGTAAAATATGGCTAACATTTGGTAGGATAAAGCTGAAAGGCAATGTAAAGGGGTTGCATTCATTCCTTAGTCCAAATTCTTAATAACAATTTTATCCAATACATAACTCAGAGATAGTTAAGCCGTTGCTTATTTCCTGTGAATTTTGGATCATAATTGTTATATTTTTGTTTGAAAATGCATGGCTTATGACAATGCGAAGTATTGGACAAGCTATTCCACAAGAAAATGAAAATTAAGCAGAAACACTTAGCTAACTAACATGTGCTTTACTAGACATGGCCATTCAGAAAGAAGTGAATATGAGGCAAGAAGTAAATACTAACATGAAATACATATATATATGTCGCAGAATGTTGAACTATAAAACATCAACATGGGCAATAAATGACCGTGACAGAAATGAGGCTGTTACAACAGGTGTATAGCCATACAAGAAAATGAGAGAATTAAAAATGAGATTATCCATAATAAAGTTAGAGAAGATCCTACTAAAAATAAGATGTGTGACACATAATTAAGATGATTTGGTCATCTGAGAGAAGGAAGCCAATGGAGGTTTCTACGGCGAGAGTAATCTTTAGTAAGAAAAAATATGGTAGGAAACTCAGGCATGGTATGACATGATATATTGTTGAACAAACTGATTTTCTGCTAAGAAACTCCAGATGCATTGCAAACAGCTGTAAAAATTGCCAAAGTAGACTAACCACACTTCCATATACATAACAGACAGCAGCACAATATAATCCACCGAAAAATTTTACCAAAAGCCTTAATAGTTTTATCTATGGCAACGGATTGCCCAAGCCTCACAGTTTCTATGTCTATCTGACTAAGAGATTTCTCAAAGTGAAGAGACAGCATGTTGTAACAAAATAGGAACAGCTAAGCAAGGAATGGCGCTGAATGATCGCTGTATGGAATCCAAAGGTAATTACATACTCCATTAGACGAACTCAAAATTCGGCGAGAAAACTTTACGCCGCCGACAGCGGACAAGCTTATGAGTTCTTCCGAAATATTTAGCCTATACATCGACATGAGCTTCTAAATTCTCTGATTAACAAGTGGAGATATCAAATGAACGACTACACGCAAGCTCCAAAACCCTAGCACCGCGAATCAACCAAAGTCATTCAGTTTATACTCACAATTTCACAACGAAAATGTAGGTAACTCGCAATTGGATGAAATTGAGAAGTGTATGAATAATTAACAGGAAAAAGTAAATTACTAACCGAAAACCTCGCAAGCTTGAAGGACGCGGTGGGGCGGCCAGTGGAGGTTGAAAGGAAGCTCCAGCAGCTTCTCCCAGAAATCAGAGGCGATAGGAAATGATTTCTCGCCGACGAAAGTCCCGATCAGGTACTCCGCCGTGTCCTGCGGCCGCGCAGCGGTAGTACTGCCTGGCGTAGAAGGCACAGCCCCCATCTACAAAGCTCCCTATCCTCCTCTGCCTCTCTCTCTCTCTACAATATTCACAGCCAAATTCGAGATAATAACTCGACGACGCTCAATTAATCAACAGCAACGGCATTGCGAACACGAAGGCATCGGAGGAATAGTGAGAGCGAGATCGGAGCTCCGCGGATCTGCGTGGCTTGTTGAGGAAGAGAGGAGTCCTCGAAACGCAGGTTTTAAAGCTTTCTCAGCGTTTTTGGTTCCGGATGATGACGGGTCGTCATCATTTTTACTACGGATGGGAGAATTTGTCAGGCACCGCCCTGAAATTTTCCGTCGAATTGACGAAATTGCCCTTCACACTTCAATACAATATATTATGCACTGACCTTCGTGAATTTTAGCAATGAGAAGTATAATATATCAATCCAACGTCCTCATATGTATCTACATATTTTTTATTTAAGTAATGTTAATTATTTAAGCTTCAATAAATGTATTTTATTTTTAAACTAGTGGTGTTATTTTATGTTTTAAAATAATTTTATTAATTAGTAAAAATATCGCATTTTGTAACATATTACTAATTAATAAAATTATTTTAAAACACAAATAATACTTCTTATCTAAAAATATATATTTATTAAAATCTAATGACTATAGTAAGAATAATAATTAAGATCACCCTTCTATTTATTCATTGATGGATGATTTTATAAAAGTTCACATTCATTTTGTGTGTTAATAGCAAATTATATTCAATAATAGAATATTTTGGGTATTTAAAAAGTTTGTAGGTAAATTGGTAGAATTTCATTGTTAAGATGTGATTTTGTAGCTATCATCAATATATCATTTGTTTTCTTATTAGTGAGTGGGCACGTGACAATGTTTATTACTTTGCTTTGTGACACGTAACATACGACTACCAATTTCACTTGTTATCAAAATGTGTGAAAATGGTTGGCAATTGAGAACTATTGTTATGCGTGTTCTGTAAATAATTTTTTATTAACTCAAGTATAGACAATAAATAATGTGTGTTAATTTCACAAGTCCTGTGATGCTTGTAGTTGATGATTTTTCTAATATTCTATTTGGCTTCAACATGAGGTAGTGATCTCGTGCTTCGCAAGCTAGCATGTCATTTTGTGTCATGAGTTTCATCATTAATACTTGTTTAGTATCGAGTCTTTAATATCTAATATTCAATATTGACCTCGTAAAAAATAAAAAATGAAATATCTACAAATAAGTTTGATAAATAATTTTTATAAATTAACATATTATATATAAATTCATAATAATTTTATATATCTCTCATTAATTTTATAAATTAACATGTTATTTTTATAAATTTATATATGTGACATTAATTTATAAAAATTATTTATTAAACTTGTTTAGAAATATAACTTTTCCCATCTAAATGATATTGACTTTGGACTTTGCACTATAAATTGTTGTAAAATATTGATGTTGATGAGAAAACGACAAATTTTTTTCTTAAATTCTAGTCTAAGAGGGTTAATTCAATGTCTAGGAAAATAACAAACCTAATGAAAAAATCTAGGGGACTAACAAAACCTCTCTGGCCCTACCCTGTCTAGGAGACTATGCCATTAAGTTTTGTACTTTCATAGGGCCAATTTAATAATAATTCTATTATTTACATTACATGAGACTGTGACATTAAGTTTTGTACTTTCATGGGGCCAAATTAATAATTCTATTATTTACATTACACCGAAGACCTTTCAAAATCATTAAATTCATTAAACTAGTCATAACATTATTATTCTTTCTTTTTATATACAAGCCCGACAATAAACTCCTAAGTATAATATCTCAAATTTAATATAGTTGATTTTTATTATGCAGGAAGAATGTAAAAGTGGATTTTTGTCTTCAATATAGTATTTGATAATCAAATCAGTACTTAAAGAAAGAATTATGATGAATATTAGAGAGATGTAAAAATAAATATCTTCATTTTTTGTTTATTGAGACATTGCTATATATATATATATATATAATTCTCAATTATTGATTGAGATTCTTGAATTTGATGGGAATATCTTAATCGTTAATCGATTTTCTAAATAAATCGTATGTTATATTTTAATAATAAAATACGTGATATGTTATGATTGATAGAATATGTGACGCATGATGATTAATTTATAAATAGATATAGTGCAGGAGAGTAATTTGTGCTTAGATACATAAATTTTAAATATTTTTATAAAAAAATTAATTAATTTTAAATATTCTATTTTTTAAAATTGTAACTCAATAAGACTTGGTTTTCGTGGCTGCCATCTATCTAGTTTATATCCAATGAATGCACCCTGATTCCCATCAATCAATGAACAAGAGTTGATTTATTAGGCTTTGCTTGACTTCTAGTCCATTTCTTTAAGCCGCAAACAATTATTAAGACCAATACGTGAATAGAGGGCTACAATCTACAAATCCAGCTAAAATAAAATGGAATGGAGGGCTACCATACGGGGAACTAACAAATGAGTCAGTCAAGGAGGCTTGAAACTTGTTCAATGTATTCATTCCCTTCCCAACTTTCCAAGTGGAAGAAGTGCCACCCACCAGCACGTTGCGGTTCATACGGGGTGTTTGATTAATGTCACGCCGAACACTAATGTAATGCCTAAAAAGTAAGAAATTCACTATTACTGGGGTTTTATTTTTTATAAGAAAAAAAAATTAAAAGGTTTGATTAAAGAAATAAATGTTTCATTGATGACTGATGAGTTGCTTATAAACTCTTTCGGCGCGGGGGGGGGGGGGGGTTGCTTTTCTATTAGGGTGTGTTTGATAGCATTTAATTGAGAAGACAAATATTTTTCAACTTATATGAAAAATAAAACCATCTCCCCTAAATAAAATTTTTCATGAAAAAGAGCTAAAAACATATTTTAATGGTTGTACAATAGAATTGAATTTCATGAAAATATAATGTGTCAAACACTAAAGATAAAATTCAATTCCTTAAATGTGATATTTTTCATGCTATCAAACACATCCTTTGATTGCATTACCTAGAATTTAATTCTTGATAATATTGCCTAGAAAACAAAAATCACTCCACCCCATTGGAAAATGAATTCCATGGAAAGAAACTTTAAATACTTGTACCATACATATTTTTTTATAGAAAAATTAAGAGTGTTTGATTATTTTTCACAAAAAAAATATAATAATTACATATTTTTCATGATAAATGTATATAATCAAATACACTCTTAGTGTGAATAAGAAATATACAAACACATGAAATAAAATGAAAACCCTAGGAGTACTTGGTAAATGTTATGTAAAAAATAATAAGCCAAAAGCATATTTATAGGCCTAAACCCAAAACTTTTGCATTTTTTTTAATTTTAAACTTTTCGTAGTTTAGAATATGTTTATAAATTTAGACTAAAAATATATTTATACTTTTAAACTTTTGTGTGTGTGTGTGTGTGTTTTTTTTTGTAAAAGTATAAACTTTTTGTGATTTTAAACGTGTTTCATAAATTACACAAAATTACTTATTTAAACACTTATTCACTAAGCGATATATAGGCACTCTGACGTGGTAATTTTATAATGTCTTCTCAACTCTTTCTCTCTCTTTGATGACATCTCTTTTAACTTTCTTTATCTTTTCGACATCTTCTTAACTTCTCATCTTTCTCCAGTTGCTTATTTTCTTTTTTTTTTGACATTTTTTTTCAGTTACATCTCCCGCAAGAAAATGCTACCTTCAAATTGGCATCATTTTCGAGCCTCCTCAAATGGTAAGATAATTATCAACTTGAGTATATCAATGATCCGTTTAATCTAATTAGTCTACATAGCTAAATTGGAGGAGATGTAGGAGACACCAGAGAAAAGGAGATGCACTTAGAGAGAGAAAAATAAGAGAGTTAAAGAGACGTCGAAAAATTACTTCGTTAATAAGTATGCGTATCACTTACTAATTTAAGTGTTTAAATAAGTGGTTTTGTATAATTTAAAATGTATTTGAAATAATAAAAAAATAAAAATATATACTTTGGATGATTTCTTCTTACAAGCACCCCGCCCAACAATTGGTAGATGAGATAAATCAAGAGATTCACAGCATTCAAGAGTCAAACACGAATATGCTATAAAGGTAAGTACGAAAAACCTATCCTAAGACTCTATCCTTGGGCCAATATAAATATATAGGTAAATCACACCAAAGATTACTAAATTTTAGCATGTTTTTTATTTTGATTATGAAACTTTAATTATTTTCAATATGATCATAGAAATTTAAAAATTTTTACAATGTAGTCACATATAAGAATTTCTAGCCACTTTATAACTTAAGTGGGTGAAGTGGCGCTGATGTGTCAAATAATAAAAATATTATACAATAATATTTTAATATAATATTATTATATATTGACATGTGACACGTTCTAATTGGTTGTCATTGCATAATAATTTTTATTATTTGTCATATTAGTCAAAAAAATTTATATGTGACCACATTATAAAATTTTTAAAATTCTGTGATTATATTAAAAAAATTAAAATTTAATAATCAAAATAAAAAATACACTAAAATTTAATAATATTTGGTGTGATTTAGCCATAAATATACACTCATTTAGTTAAAGGACCCAATTTATTTTTTCAGTTTAAATAATTTTTTAATATCGCTAAATAGGTCACCACCGAACACATTCCAGAAGCTTCTCTCGGATCCAAGAGAAGCAGAAACCTTCGACCACCCTGAATCTCGTCTTCGCCTTCAACTTTCGGTGTCCTCTCACTGCTTCCTAGTTGGATTCTGACTCTTCTCTTTTACCAGTTTGGGTTGGTTTAGAAAGCGACCCATTACCCCGGCGGGTCTCAGAAAGTTTGACTACGACAAAGAATTATAGGGTTTGTGTAATTCACGAGCTTCCCCAGGGTATTTTAACTGGTTTAGCAAATTTTTGTCGCCATCCTACTATCAATAAAAGTTGTCACTCTCATTCTATTTGCAAATTCAAATGGACACTTTTTGTAGATCTGATTTGAAAATTTTGAAGTTTGCATGTAGTCTTGTTGATCGCAAGAGTGAGCAAACATGGTGAAGGATGGGTTTGAATTGAAGGATCAGATGAAGGAATGGTTCCAAGAATCTGAGACATTGATTCATCAGATTCCTCAACCCCAACTTTACGCCGCAATTGGGGTTCTGTTGCTGACTACCATCCTCCTCTTATTAGGTGAGTCAAGAGACAGATGCACTTGCATTTCTGAATGGTTCCATATTTTGGTAATTTCCTGTGGGTTGTTTATTTTACTATTTGTTTATACAGTGCAAATTACCATTCTTGGTTTGCTGATAATGTGGCATGAGTTTGGATTAATTCTTCTATAACAGCAGAATTGAAGTCAATTCTTAAAGAAATGCATGATCTTGCAAGCATTTAGTTTAGTTTTGTTGGAATAAGGGTCTGCAAGGTAGACTTATTGCAAGAGGAACTCAGTACCATTCACACTATACAATGAACTATTTTGCAAAGCCCGTGTTTACATTCCTAACTTACTATTTTCGCTTAGAAATTCAACAATATTGCATACGTGCCCGCCAACTTTTTGGAAGGACATCTAAATGTCTAAATGTTAAACTCTAATTTATCATCCTTAAGAACAATTGCTTTCAAAGATTAGGACTTAGTGATGCTTTCTTCAAATCAAGCATCAGTTCCACTTTCCGATACATGCTTCCCACCCCAACCCAACAAAAAAAGGTGAGTCTTTTATCAGTGTTTATTTTATTGTCTTGAGTCAAAGCGCGGACTTTATTCTCCATTGTCTGAGTATTGTCTGAATCAAACTTACAAATCATTCCTCCTTGCTTGACTATGCAGTTAGTTTGTTCAGGCGCACAAAACCCAACACTATTGTTCTGACTGGACTAAATGGAAGTGGAAAAACTGTTCTTTTCTACCAGGTATGCAATTGGTGTACTGTTTGTGTTGCATATTTGTACTGGTTGACATGTACTTCAATGCTTTTGTCATGATCCTAAGGATTTCCCAAGGATAGATTAGTAAATATAATAGTAGGAGTTTACATTTCCTTTGTATTTTCTGTTATAGGGCTTTGTTTTTAGCTACTAGGCAGTTGGGCTGTTTGTTACATTACATATGGGTGCAAGTGGGAGACTGTTAGGCTATATATAAGCCACAACTGAGGATAGAAGATTTTATACTTGAATTGATATTGAATCTCTCATTTTTCTCTCTAGAATTCTCTCCCATTCTCCCTCTCGTTCCCTTCTGCAATTCTCCCTCATTTTCCTCTAATTTCTTCCCCCATTTCTTCCAATCATTCCGTTCTATTCAATCGGATCCTTCTGATGGCCAATCCAACCCTGTTATGAACCCTAGGTTCATGACAACTTTATTTTATTAATGAGATTAGTTGCACAAATAGAAGAGAAACAAGTCATTCCATTCTTGAAATTACTTTATGGGGTTTCCATGTCCAGGCTGAGCTAATAGCCTGAAACCATGTTCTTTTGACGAAGCTATTTATTTAATTCCCCAATTTGGACCGATTGTGATGTTAGGAAAGAACTGTCATAACCCTAGGATTTAGATAGGGTCTTAGAAGGAATTGGAAGGAATTAGGGGAAGAACAGAGAATAAATGAAGGGGGAGATTGAACAGAATTAGGGAGAAAGTTAAGAGAAATGAGAGGAAGAATGGAGAGAAATTTAGAGAGGAAAATGAGAGTTTCATTAATCAATTCAAGCATGCCTTCCATCCTCTCTAGCTATGGCTTATATAGCCTCACAGTATTGCACACATGCACCCATGTGCAGTTACAACAATAACTATAACTGACTATAGCCAAAACAATTAGTTATAACAAAAAGAAGAAAGGAAATTACAAAGTATAGTAATGCATGTAAGCTAAATACTATTATATTTTCTACTCTATTCTTGGGGATCCTCGGGGTCATGACAATTCCCCCCTCCTTGAGAAAGTTCTTGTCCCCAAGAACTTCAGCAATTGGTCACTGCTCTTACCCAATACCAGCTCTCTCAATCTGTTTCATTCATCTTTCCTTCTTTCTCCTTCTAGGCATCTTCATCTTCATTCTTAGGTTTCCAAGATCAATTCCAGGCCTAAGTTGACCCAAAACTTCCATAAGGAAAACTTCATCGAGTTCAAGCCCAAAACAACCACTCCCGATAATAGTTATCCAATCAAGCTTGTTCTCCCATCTATGGACATGGACAAACATACTTAGTAGCTAGATGTCATGTATTAACCTGCTATAAGGGGAGTTGCTGTAATTAGTGATAGTTAAGGGGTAAAATAGAGTAGTATGGTAGTATCTAGCTGTGAGGGTTGTACTTAATTAGTTGTTGCATTAGCAGCAGGTACATTCTCATGCACATGTAGGTGGTTACAGCATATGGGAGGTTAGGAATCGATCTATATATAGTGTTGAATTCTCTCTTACGGATATGAAGAATATGAGAATCTTTGATCATTCTCTCTCTCTCTCTCTCTCGTTCTCTTTCCTGCATTCTTTCTCTCTCTCTCTCTCTCTCTCGTTCTCTTTCCTGCATTCTTTCTCTCTCTCTCTCTCTCTCTCTACTTCTCCCATTTCTATTCTACTGTTCGATCGAGAACCATTGTCCACTTCAGGGAGCTTGCAATCTTGGTATCAGAGCACGCTCTTGGGCATCAATTGGTAATCACCAGAATTATAACCATGGCCAACGGAACGAGAATGAAACAAAGGGAGTCTCAACTACAACAGGTGACAACGATAATAACGGAGATGCAGAATCGAGTGAGAACACTCGAAACCTCTATTGGAGCTGGAGTCGATTCTCGGATTGACCAAGCAATGGAACGTTGGAGAGTGGAGAGTTGCGAGCAGAACACTCTGTTGCGGGAACAGATGATGGAGCAAATGCAGTTGATTGCGCGAATGTTCACCAATCAACAACCTATAAGGCTCTCTCCCGAGTTTCCCCCGAGAGAAAGAACGGAGCCCATTTTTCCTAGAGTGGGAATAGAACCTCAACCGGTAGGAACGTCGGAGTTTGAGTTTGATACGGACATGGTGGGGGAGAATGTAAGAGATAGGAGACATGGAGCCTCGGTGAATTGACACAACCCAAATTACCCCATGCCAAAGCTCGAGATTCAATTGTTTGAAGGGGAGAATCCGAGGTGGTGGACGCAAAGATGTGAATTAGTTTTCTCCCTATATCAAATTCCGGAACAACATAAGATCACCATGGCTTCTGCTTACCTGAATGATATGGGAGATGCTTGGTATTAGGCGTGGCTCGTGGTTAAGGAAGGAAGCCCTTGGAGTGTGTTTGTGGAGGACCTCTATGTGAGGTTCGGAGATAAAAGCATGAGAGATGAGTTCGAAGAGTTTAATAAACTCAAACAAGAAGGATTGATCCAGGTCTATTAGCAGAAATTTGAAGAATTGAGATCGATGATGATGGTGCACAATCCTCAGTTATCTGAGGAATACTATGTTTCGAGTTTCATTAGTGGCTTAGAGGATGAGGTGCGACCTATGGTAAAGATGTTACAACCCCACATGGTGAAGCAGGCCGCGGAAAGTGCAAGGTTACAGGAAATGATTATTGAGGCAATGATGAAAAAAACAAAGGAATCAGACGAGAGGGGTGATAACAGGAGGGTGGCAAGCAGTAAATAGATTGACACCAAGAGAAGGAGGGTCCCATAGCAGAGGTGTCTTGGCCTTACCTTCCACCAATCCTGTTCCTTCCACGAGAGGCAAGCTGCTAGAGCAAAGGCGAGCAGCTGGCTTATGCTACAAATGCGGGGATTGGTACTTCGAGGGTCACAAGTGTAAGAGACAACTGTTACTGTTGGAAGGGGAAGACGGGGATATTGAGGAAGGAGAAGACCTATCAGAAAATGAGAGGGAGAATCAAGGGGAGATCTCATTACATGCCTTAAAAGGGGTGAAGAATAGTAAGGTTATCAAGGTGGAAGGAAGAGTAAACAATCAGCCTATCATGGTCCTCGTAGATGGTGGGAGTAACCATAGCTTCTTGGATGAAGCTGTGGCAAGAAGGCTCGGGCGTGAGGTGAGCCTATCCCATCCCTTATCAGTAACGGTTGCCAACGGTAACAAGGTGATGAGTTAGTCGTCTTGTAGGGGCTTTTGTTGGGAGATGAATGGAGAAAATTTTTCAACAGATCTGAGATTGCTCAAGTTAGGGGGTTGTGATGTAGTGTTGGGAGTGGATTGGGTGAAAGGAGTTAGTCCAATCAGCTTCGATTTCAATAAAATGGAGGCGACTTTCGAAAAGGATGGCAGCAAAAAGGTCCTAATGGGCAATCCGGAGGTGGGAGTGTGTAAGGTCATCTCGGGGAAGCGGCTGCAGAGAATGTCTAGGGGTCGATTTCCAAAGGTGGCTCAACTCTTCTCCCTCCATGCAGTGGAAATTACTGAAGAAATCACTAAACAAGAAGGAGAGATACACGTAATGGTCAACAGCAAGCTAGACTCTCTTAATCTACTTTTGATTGAGTATAAGGACCTATTTGCAGAACCCCACTCCCTTCCACCCAAAAGAACCTTTGATCACTCAATTAACCTGAAACCTCAAGCTGAGCCTGTGAACATAAGATCATACCGATATCCTCCTAAACATAAAATTGAGATTGAGCTACCTATCAAAGATATGTTAAGAAAATCGCTCATCCAACCCATCAACAGTCCTTTTGCTTCGCCCGTTTTGCTTGTTAAAAAAAAAAGATAGTTCATGGAGATTTTGTGTTGATTACCGTTAACTAAATTCCATAACCGTCAAAGACAAGTTTCCAATACCTATAGTAGAAGACTTACTTGATGAACTTAAGTATGCCACTGTTTTTACCAAATTAGATCTTAGGTCGGGTTATCATCAAATTCAGATGAAACTCGAAGATATTCACAAAACGGCCTTTAAGACCCATCAAGGAAATTATGAATTTCTTGTAATGCCCTTCGGTTTCACTAATGCCCCAGCTACTTTCCAGTCCTTGATGAATAGAATCTTTGAACCTTACCTTCGCAAATTCATTTTGGTGTTCTTCGATGATATTCTAATCTACAACCCTTCCTTTGCTCAGCACATTTACCACCTAAAAATCACCTTTGAGGTCCTTAGGTTCAATCGATTGTATATTAAAGAGTCAAAATGTGCCTTTGCTCAAGAACAAGTGGAATACTTGGGCCACATTATATCTAAAACGGGGGTGAGCACGGATTCTAACAAAGTGGCAGCCATGTTAGACTGGTCGCGACCCACCAGTGTAAAGGGACTTCGGGAATTTCCGGGGTTAACTGGTTACTACCGTCGGTTTGTCAAAATTATTGGAATTATCAGCCGACCCCTAATCGAGTTATTGAAGAAGGATGGGTTCCATTGGAGTCATGAGGCAGAGAAGGCGTTTGTCGACCTTAAGGAAGCTGTCAGGAAGGTTCCAATGTTAGGTTTGTCGGATTTCAGCAAACCCTTCATACTGGAAATGGATGCGTGTGCAAGTGGAATCGGGGCTGTCTTGGTTCAAGAGGGGAGACCCCTAGCCTTCCTGAGCCAAGCATTGGCACCTAAGCACCTGGGATTAAGTATATATGAGAAGGAATTGTTAGTTGTATTGATGGCTGTGGATAAATGGCGCCACTACTTGGAAGGAGGTACATTTGTGATCAAAACAGACCATGAAAGTCTGAAATTTTTATTGCAACAATGGTTGCATACTCACTTATAGCAAAATGGTATGACAAAATTAATGGGGCTCAATTATTCTATTCAATATAGGAAGGGGAAGGAGAACAAGGTAGCAGATGCCTTGTTGCGGTGTTTTGAAGGGGGCCAAGCAGTTGCATTAACTGTGGTGATTCCAGATTGGTGCCAAGAAGTTAGTGCAAGCTATGAAGCAGACGGGGCAACTAAAGAATTGTTGCAGCAGTTAGTGGTCAATCCGACGGCTAAACCAGGGTATACTTTGGTAAATGGCATCATTAGGTACCAAGGAAGAATGGTTTTGGGAAATGACAAAAGGCTCAAACACAAGGTGATTGAAGCTTTGCATAATTCACCTATGGGAGGACATTCTGGAATTGTCAATACTTATCATAAAGTGAGACAACTCTTTCAATGGTCGGGACTAAAGAGGGATGTTATGGAGTTTGTGATGGGTTGTGACACTTGCAAGAGGTGCAAAACAAAAAATGTGGCCTATCCGGGATTATTACAACCATTAAACATTCCAGGGTGGACTTGGGAAAGTATCTCCGAGAAAGTATCTCCATGGATTTCATTGAAGGACTTCCAAGGTCGGAAGGGAAGGATTGTATTATGGTAATAGTAGACCGATTCACCAAGTACAACCACTTTGTGGGGCTGTCTCATCCTTATACTGCCAGAGAAATTGCTAAGATCTTCATGGATCATGTAGTAGCATTGCATGGGGTACCCAAGGCTATAGTATCGGATAGGGATAAGATTTTTACTAGCCTACTTTGTGTCACAGCTGCGCTGTGGCCACAGCCGATCTTCCAACTCGAAGTGAATTGGAAGCAGGCGCTAGAGAATCGTGAGTGAGGAGGGAAGTTAGAATAGGAAGAAAGAGAGAATGAGAGAAAGAGAGAGAGAAATGGAGAGAGAATACAAAGAATGGAATCAGAAATTGGTTAATTCATTCATGCTCATCTAGCAGACTGACATAGAATTTATAGGACCTATAGGGGCTGTCACAGCATATTCTCTCTCCTCTAACAGATTCTTTTGTCCTATTCTAGCCTCCTTTACACCTGGCATAACAGCCTAACAAATTACCAGCTGGAAATGCAAAAGGGCTCTAATTAATAATGGAAAGAAAATAGCTAACTATACTTAATATCTGCAACAAAAATTCTTATACTTCCGGCCTTCCTCTTGTTTCGTGACACTTTGGAAAGAGTTAATGCGATTATTGGGGGTCAAGCTGAACGTGTCAATTGCCTATCATCCGGAATCTGATGGCCAAATGGAAAGGGTAAATCAAAGTCTAGAAATGTACTTGAGGTGTACATGTTTCCTGCAACCAAAATCCTGGCATAAGTGGCTGGCCACTGCTCAGTGGTGGTATAATTCCAGCCACCATAGTGCCATCAAAAGGTCTCCTTTTGAAGCACTTTATGGTTACAAACAGCCATTACTTCCTGCGGTTGGAGAGACATCATCAGTTGCAGCCCTAGATACCTCCAGCAAAGGCAACAGGCTCTACAAGTGATCAAGATCGAGCTGGCCAATTCAAAGAACCGAATGAAACAGTTCGCGGATAGAAAGAGAAGTGACAGGGAATTCCAAGAAGGGAAAGAGTATATTTGAAGCTACACCCGAGGCATCTAAAATCCCTATCTCAAGGACCTATTTCAAAGTTGCAACCAAAATACTATGGTCCATTCCCCATAATTGCAAGGGTGGGTAGTGTGGCTTACAAACTACAATTTCCGGAAAATTCTAACATTCACCCGGTATTTCATGTACCGCTTCTCAAGAAATCGGTGGCCGAACAAGAAGTCAGCTCCACCTTGCCTAATTCTCTACAAGGTGAGGACCAACCTAAGGAACCTCGGGCTATTCTAGATAAGAGAGTGCTCTACAAGCATGGAGCCCCCATCACTCAAGTATTAGTCAAATGGTCGGGCCTACACTCCGACAATAATACTTGGGAATATCTCCCAAAATTACTCAATCAGTTTTCGTGAGTGGCAAGCCTTCTCAATGTTTCTTGAGGACAAGAAAATTTTGATGAGGAGGGGTATTGTCATGTATTAACTTGCTATAAGGGGAGTTGCTGTAATTAGTGATAGTTAAGGGGTAAAATAGAGCAGTATGGTAGTAGCTAGCTGTGAGGGTTGTACTTAATTAGTTGCTGCATTAGCAACATGTACATTCTCATGCACATGTAGGTGGTTACAGCACATGGGAGGTTAGGAATCTAGCTATATAGAGTGCTGAATTCTCTCCTACGAATATGAAGAATATGAGAATCTTTTGATCATTCTCTCTCTCTACTTCTCCCATTTCTATTCTACTATTCAATTGAGAACCATTGTCCGCTTCAGGGAGCTGACACTGAAACTTGGAGTCCAATGTAAAGACTATCCATCTCTGTGACCTCCATTAGTAGTTCTTTACCATCCAATACAAGTAAGAATGGTAGACCTTCATCCTTAGTTGCAGTTATTGTCTTCCCTTTCAACCCACAACCATGCTTTGTTGTAGAAATATCAATAGCATCCTCAAAACGCAGCAATGGAGGATTGTAGACTTGCCTTGGATACTCATACCAAGGCTGTTTGTGAACATTCGCATTAGGAGCTACTGCAACTTCAATTCCAGCTAACGATTTTTCAATGATTGACACCTGGCCAAGTGTCTCATCACTAGTAAGAGTGTTTGAGAGGCTGTCAATTAATTGAATGCCATCCTCCAATTCCTTTTCCTCACTCTCTTCTTCCACTTCTCCTTTTTCCTTAAAGTTGGACTGATTTTGTTGCAAAATCCCAAAAACGTCATCATCGAGAACTTCTTTTCCAAAGGAATTGGTGTGTTCCTTTAATTCTCCTTTTGCCTTCCCTATCAATTTGTTCATTACAGATTCCCTTTGGATAATGCCATTCACCCTTAATCTCATATCTGATGTTGCACTTCTTCTCCGGTTACTCCATTTTTAGGAATTCCTCTTTGTTAAAACTTCTGTGATAATCATTAAAGTATTCTACCGGAAAGTTGTAATGATACTTCTTAATAAGGATCATCACAAACTCTTGCAGCTTCTCGCGTATCATAAGGCCAAATTCCTTGCTCGTATCATGTATCCCGTTGCTTGTTCCTTTGTCCCTATTGCTGCTAACTGAAAATGCAGCCTTCTTTGGCTGCCATTGAGGCTCCATTCTAGCTGAAAGTGAAGCATTTTTCTGCTGTAATTGAGGGCTCATCTGCTTCATGTATGCACTACTCCCAATGGTCTCACGAGCAGGTCGTTCCCCTAAAAATGCAACACCCTTCTGCTGCGATTGAGACTCCAATGTCCTCGTGCGTGGACTACTCCTCCTAGCCAAAATCTCACTGGCTAGAAAAGCAATAGGGCAAGAA
The DNA here is from genome assembly GCF_014633365.1 of Diospyros lotus. NCBI lineage: Eukaryota > Viridiplantae > Streptophyta > Magnoliopsida > Ericales > Ebenaceae > Diospyros > Diospyros lotus. The sequence continues at coordinate 3,491,683 of NC_068341.1, forward strand.
ACCACAGCTCTTTCCATCATAAATCCCCACACTTCCCTTTTGTAACTGCCTCACCCAATCACCTCTTAAATTGATCCAATAAGTGGCAAATTGCAACCACTGTTATGCTTCAAGGTCAAGTCTATTGTAGCAACGGAAGAAGTCACACAATTACAACGACTTGATCGGCCTTCTAGAGTCCTCTAGATCGCCTAACTGTCATCTGAAAATTATAATCGGAATCACAACAATTGAGGATGCTAGAATTCACCAGATCTGTTGAATAAGAAGTTGTCTGAAATTTATGTAAAACCATTGCAGCTTTTGAACTGAGAATTACTACTCCCTTTCGGTTATGATCGGTCTCAATTTCAACAACCGAGACTAATCGAACTCGCTGGAATTAGCTGTTGGAAGTTGTTGAATTCACAACCAGGAAGCGCGGGTCACTGGATTACAACGACCTAACTTAGATCAACTCCACTTGTTCCTTCAATACTCGCCTAATCGAACCTCTCAATTGCGCCTTCCAAACATGAGCCTAACCATTAAGATTTGTTGGAATCTCAAACGGATTTGCCTGGCCAAGTCACCTTTCAATTCGGAATCACCCGACCTACTCGTTTGGAATTCCTGACCAACACTCAGTAAATTCACAACTGAGAGTCACTCTTCCTCATCATTTCCAAGTTCGCACAGAAGGTTACTTGAGTCGCCTTATGGAATTGCACTCATTGTCTAATTTTCCTTCAGTTCTGAGCCGAGTCGCCTTGCTCTTTCTCTCGGTTGAATTGTTCTTCGCCTCGGCCCGAATTCGCTAACTCTGCTTTAGCGACTTTGATATGGCTTTAGAAGTTGCCTGCATTCACTTTGGAAACCACCTTCCGGAATCGTCCAAATCCAATTCAACAGTTGAGGACTGCCGCTTAGTTATAGTCGAACTAATCAAAATCTTAGGATGGGCTTTGTTGCGGTCTCTGAGGATTTGATCGACTCTGTTGGAGCTCCCTATGAGTTCGATCAATTCTATTGCAGCTCTTCAAGAGTTCGCTGGAACCACCCGAAGTCTTTGCTCTATTGATTCCGCCGAGAGTCGTCGGAATCAACTGCTACCAATTGTAGGAATTACAGCCAAGGAATGTTTGGCTCTGATACCATTTGTCATGAACATAGGGTTCATAACGGGCTGAAATTGGCAATCGGAAGGATCCGATTGAATTAAGGTCAAGAATAGAATGTATAGAGGGATAATTGAAGAAGAATGGAGAAGAAATTAGAGAGAATTGAGAGAGAGCAGAAGAGAGAATTGTAGAGACAGAGAATCAGATTTTCTTTCATTCATTCAAGCATGCCTTCCATCCTCTCTAGTTGTGGCTTATATAGCCTCACAGCATTGCACATGCACCCATGTGCAGTTACAACAATGACTATAACTGCCTATAGCCAAAACAATTAGTTATAACAAAAAGAAGAAAGGAAATTTTATAGTAATGCATGTAAGCTAAATACTATTATATTTCCTACTCTATCCTTGGGAATCCTCGGGGTCATGACAAGTAGTTCAGCTATATGAACTTAAAAAAATTGTCATTGGTGACGTCGTTGAAGAGTTGTTGGCATTTTTAATGTAGAATCTTATTTCTTGGACAATATGTTCAATCAACATGTTCTGATTCAAGTTTTTTCCCCCTCTTAGCATTCTTCTAAAGTATTTAGATGGTCTCAAAGCCCAACACTGGACTTGATGGCCACTGATAAAAGACAATCTCACTGGTGAGGAGTCAGTAATCAACCCCTGCAGATGTCAGGAAGATGATTGAGAATCAAGTGAAGAGAGGATGCTCGAGAGATAGGGGAGAAATAGACAAGCAAAGGAGAAAAGAATTTTCTTATCTTCATTGTCTCAATACAACGTAATGCATCTCTTTAATATATTGCCTCTAGAATGAACTACAACTGCTACTGTTTAACAAGATGAATGCTAACTTCCTTTAAGCTACTGACAACTTCCTAACTAAATTGAACAACTCAGCCAACTGAAAACAACTTTGGGGTCAGTTCCTCTGCTTCTCCATCTCTGCTGTGCTCTGCTCCAGCAAATCTTTCTTGAACAATTCTGCCTCAGCTCAAGCTCCAGGCTCCAGCTCGTTCTTGCTAACTCTTTTCTTTAGTTACTCTATTGGCTACTCCTGATACCGTCTAGGGACCCTCCTGCTCCTGTGTGGCCTTTCCCTTGAGACAGCAGCAATTTTTGTAGCACTGTCCTCAGCATCTCTTTAGCTGGCAGCAGCACCCTTACAAGCTGCTCCTCTCTTCCCCTTCATAGTCTCTTCTAGCATCATATCAGCCACTGATTCAAATGCCCCAAATGGGAGATGGTTAGCCACATAAACATTAAATCCAGTGACCTGAGTTTATATTTAAACTGTTTCTAAATTTGTTTCCTTTTCATCTAGTTTGATTAATGGATACCTTTACCCATTTGTATGGGCATCTCACTATCAGGCATTTTATATTTCATCATACAAACTTCTGATTGCTCATTATGGATGTTAATCTGTCCGTGTTCCAGCTGCAAGATGGCTCTTCCCATCAGGGTACTGTGAATTCAATGGAACCAAATAAAGGTACTTTTGTGCTTCATTCGGAAAGGAGTAAGGTAATATACTTTTGTGCGTGAAATATAAGCATAAATCAAGAAAGTGTTTTATTAGCAATGTGTTTTTTATCTGCAATTTTGTGTGGTTGTTTGGCAATTTTATGTTTTACATGTGTTGAGAATTTACTGATTGCAATTGATTGCTTCCCTCTCATCTTCTTGTCCAGAGCCACTTGTCAAATTAGAGATTTGCTTGAACTAAACAAGACACTTTATGTATCATTGACAGAAGGACAAAATAAAGCCTGTTCACATTGTTGATATTCCCGGCCATTCTCATCTTCGACCCAAATTAGATGAGTTCTTCCCTAAAGTAGCTGGCATAGTGTTTGTAGTTGACTCTTTGGAATTCTTGCCAAATTGTCGTGCTGCTTCAGAGTATGTGCATCATGTAATATATGAGATAAGGATCCAAGTATGCATGGGTTACGGTATGATTCTAACATGTGCGCTATTTTATGTGAAAAAGGTACCTCTATGATATTTTGACCAGGGCAATTGTTGTGAAGAAGAAAATTCCAGTACTTATCCTCTGCAACAAAGTGGATAAAGTTACTGCACACACAAAGGAGTTCATACGGAAACAGCTGGAAAAGGAAATGTAAGAGCTGAATCTCAATTCTCAGTTGATTTTTGATTGCTGCTGGCTTCTGTTGTCTCCTAAATTACCTTATCTTGGGTGAGATCGTGTGACTGCTTAGGCTGTCAAAATTATGTGCCTCTTAGATATTGGTGGTAGGTAGAAGAGACATGAGTCCAAGGAAGAGAATCTAGTGTACTACTTATGCACCGTTTTGAACATATTTAGATTTTCATGACTGATATTACTGTCGGAAAAGAGGGCATTCAGTTGGACGTTTTGGCTCACTTCTGGGAATTTTTCTTGCTGCTGATTCATAAACATTTAGTCGTCCAGTTATTTGTATGTTTTGTTATCTATGTATATCTAAAGTGAATTATCCGTTTCTTCTTCACTATAATGTGTATTTTGATCAATCCATATTCTATGTCACTTTGTAGTGAGAATCTCCGGGCCTCGAGAAGCGCTGTATCAGCAGCCGATATTGCTAATGAGTACTCTCTTGGTGTACCTGGCAAAGCCTTTGCGTTCTCTCAGTGCCAGAACAAAGTGACCCTTGCAGAATCCTCTGGTCTGACTGGTGAGGTGGCTCAGCTGGAGCAGTTCATCAGGGAGCATGTGAAGCCTTAACTGGATACTTTTACTTATTCCCAGCCAAATTTTGTCTCTCTTCAAGGATTAATTGGTCTTCCCATCTTAACACTGGAGTAATTCGAGAAGAAATGGTCAAATAGATTGCAAGAGACTGAAGGCAGGCAGTTTTGAGGGAGCCCAAATTCAAGTCATATTTGGAGGTTTTGTGGTTGTCTTGAGTGCGTTTGAAACACTGATGGATGATGCAATGTCCTTGATAGAATGATACCCGCAGCATCCTAGCTGATATACCTGTTGAAGCATTATGAACACCGAGCGTGCTTTTGTCTTTCATATTTAATTGATTTAAATTTGTATCTCAGGGAGGTCTTGGGATGATGAATGGCTGCAAATTGCCAGGCGCCCTTTATATCTTCATTCTTTTTTATTTATGTTTTTGCTAAATCACATGTCTTCATTCCTCGACAGATCTCTCTGTTTTCTATAACCCATGTTTTAACAGTGATATGTGCTTCTTCATGCCTATGCCATGTTAATTATGTACTTAATTACTTATTATCTATCTATAGTATTTCACAGTTATAAAAAGTCATTTATTATTTTAATATATTATACTTTGCTGTCAACCTAAGCATATCAATTTCCTTAAAAAAATTATTGACTTTACGCCTATAATCTTTACGGTTTGAATTAACTGGCTTATATTATTTAGGAATGAAAAAGGTGTCATTTCATAACTTTTGTAAAGAACATGACATTAGTGCAAGTATGAGAAGATGCAAAAACAGTAAATTAATTAACCCAAAAGAGCCCCAACTGTAGTCTGTAGTGAAGCCAAAGCCAGGAAGCAGCCATGCATCGCTAAGTGTACTAAAAAGGGAAAAGTTGAAAAAACATAAACTAAAGATTGACAAATTAAAGGGTTTGACACTCATCTCTTTATTCCATGCCAACTGCACACTTTGGTCATGAACACCATGTGCAACCCTATCTCTTGCAGGCTGGCTGCAATGGCGTGCAACATCATCTTTTGTGACCCAATTCAATTCCATCATAACTTGTGCAAGCTTAGGGAAGCCGAAAATGGCCCAGCTTTTGCCCATTTTTCCAATTAAAGACCAGGCCAAGCCCTCCTTTAACTCTTGCACATGTGTATTTAATAATGACACACTTTGGACACCATGGGAGTTGTTGATCTTGTCTGGTTTTAGATTCATTGCAAAGGGACAGATCTTACATGGAAATTCATAAAGGTTTGTGGAAGATTGCATGAGTGTAATAATAAACTGGCTAGTTTGTCTCACTGCAACTTATATGTTATAGGTTTAAAACATTTTTTCTTAGACATGTAAAGAATACCTATATTGATAAGAAGGTGACAACCCACAAGAATTAAAAATGTTTATTTTTACTTGTAGATTGTCACATGTCAAAAATATAAAATATTAAAAGTAAAATTTAAACATGATTCTAAGTCAACTTTTGTAACTTCAATAACAAAACTAAACCTAATTAAAATTGACATTATCATTACGATACGACTCAAATTAAAAATTATTTTCTTTCTTATAAACAAACAAAAACGTTAGTCAACAACAATTATAAAAGCAAAACTACTACCAATGTTGGTGAGATTTACTTTTACAATTGATCTCGACCTGTTTGCCCCTAAGCAAGTGCTTAATAATGCACTTAATTAAGGTCTCAACACATCAATCATTTCATTATACACCACTTTAGGCCAATGATTAAGTGCAAATTTTATTTTAAGAACTGTGCTTGGAGTTTATGTTCCCAGAAAAACCTGGAAAAAAGTAACTAACACTAAGCATAAAACCAAAATTCAAACTTTAAATGTGTGTTTTTTCAGTAAAAACTTGCCAACATTATTCTTTTGTATATCTTAATTAAATTTATTGAGTAGACATAATAACACAAATTATATATACTAAATAAACACACAAAAATTATTATGAATAAGGTTCTATTTTACTAGTTTCCTAGCTCAAATAGAGAAACATCACATTCACATATAATTTATTTAATTTTACAGTTTTACTTTTTTAGCTAATTTATAGTTTTACTTTTTGCAAATACTCTTATAAATATTATTAGGATCGATGGAAGTTTACTTAAGTATTCAGATTTTTTGGCCAAATTAATATCTCTAGGCAAACACAAATAACCAACTAATTGATTACTATGAATTAATGATTAGTATGTCAAGGTTAATCTATTTTTGCTCGAACATTTGAGTTCAAATAGCCAACGACTGCCTGTTTAAAAAATTCGTAAGTACAACTCATGCATGTTCCACATTCATCTGGAACAAGTTACTTGCCAATTACACATTATATCATGGGCATATAATTTATTCTGTATCTTTTAATTCAAGTTAAATGTACAATTATGATTCGTTTAGATCTCTCCAAACCTAACTTAACAAAGATTATTTAGAGATACTCAAATTATATTTCAAGTGAAAGCTATTTCATTCACTTATTCCTTACCCGTTGGTTCATTAGATTCACTTTCTCTTTACTTAAAACAACAAGAATAACAACAACCCAACAATTACAAATTAACCTCAATCTTAAAAGAAAAAGAGAAGAAGGATATAACTGAAGGAATCATTACTAGATTTCCTTGTGAAAACATTAATGCTCGAAGGATACAGTGAAAATGGAGTCTGCAAAGAATGCTTCTTCTTGAGTGAGAACTCTTTTAAGTTAATTAACGCTTTAAAAAGCAAAAGCACATCATAAAGAACCAAACTAAAATGGGGCAACTAGAAACAATAATTGGACAGTCTTACATAGCAGCAGAAATTAAGGTAAAGAAGTGTAAGTAGAAACCAAGACTCCTAATTATTTTGGGCTGGAACCTAAAAACCCAAGCTGCTCAGCCAACACATTTGCATCTTCTTCTCCATCTTCTCCTTCATCACCCAACAAACCAATATCTTCTTCATTCCATAACTCTTCCCAGAACTTTGTGTCCAGAGCTTTATCTTCACTACCCTCTCCACCTAATTTGTTCCCTTCATCTTCTTCCTCAAAGTTCTCGCTTAGTCCTTGAATGTCTAGATCTCCTGCAAGTTGCTCCAGCTCCAAATCGCTGAAACCAGAAATGTCACTGTAGTCTTGAGGCTCCATTTTAACAAGACTACCGCAAATTCCTCCTCCGATAACATTGCTGGGCCCTCGATCAATTGACCTCCTCCTCTTCTTGCTAATTGCTTCCTCCAACTCTTTTCTTCTGTCCCTTTGGATCAGCTGCTCCACAAAACAGGGATTCTGAATTGATTTCGCCAAGAAGCTCATCATCTGCCGCTGTTTTGTTTCTGTCCCGCTTAGCTTTTCCTCCATATCTTTGAGATAGGCTCTGGTATTCTGCTGCTGCTGCCTGAGTTTCACCAGCTCCACCATTATAATCTGCTTGTCCCGCCTTAACCGATCGATTTCGGCATCTAATCCGAACTTACCCACTTCAAGAACACAAGGGTCTGGACCCTGCTGGGATGCCTGAGATTGATGAGAAGCTGTTTTTCTTCTCCGAATGTTTCTCAGGAGATGCATTTGTCCTCTTAAAAACCCGTCATTAGCAAACTCCCATCTATCTGGATCAACCTTCCTAAAACCCTGCAGAGTTATTACATTCCTTGATCTTGATGAAAAACCAGTGAAATCTATATAACCTTACGCTCACATATTGATCATATCAAGTCTTTGAAGCTTAATAACAAGAGCAGATAAAAGGAACATCTAAACGACCCGATATAGTGAAAAAATCGAAGAAATATGGGTGACATGTATATTTTATATTCTATTGATCTTCCCACTTGCTTTATTATATAACTGAGAGCAAACAAAATATCTACATTGAGAAACCCATTAAACAAAGAAAAAGTACCGAACCAATTATCTATCAAAGTTAGCTGAAAAAGAAAAAGAAAGAGAAATGATAAATAAACCATGTTCTGGCCCTTTCCTGAATGAACATGAAAGATGCCAAATCTGAACAACCCACATAAAATTATGAGGCTAAAACGAAGCAAAAAACTTCACCCATTTATTCATTGCATACCCAGAAGATGAAAGTAGATAGTACTACTCACGTAAGTGTTGAGTTGCCTAACGAAGCTTGAGAAATTGTTGTGCTTGAAGAATCTGGGAAGAAGTTCCATGGCAAAAGCCTGGGGATCCCAAACAATGAAACTATTGTTACCTTTGCTCCAAGAAATCATATGATCAGTGCTGGGGTTATCCACAAGGTCATAAGTTTTGGTGAGGAAAGGTGGAGGGCCTGACTCATATAATCCATCCATTGGTCTGGGAACTTCCATGGACTCTGCCGGCTCATCGCGATCCGAACAGCCTGGAAACTCCTCTTTCACAAAGCCTGGAGGATTCATGGTGGAGATAGATAAGAGAATGAGGAGGATATCTATAAGGTTTGTGAAGCCTTGTGGACCTGCAGACTTAATAGAAAAGAATGCAGCTTTGTACAAATTTTACCAGAAAAGGGTATTGATTAATTGTGATCAGATTTTTCTTGCTGAGCTTTGAGAAATCTATATAACAAGCCCGGGATTCAAATGAACAGATGAGAAAGCACGGGAAAAAATGGTTCATGGTGGAGATCGAAGAGAACATATAAAAGAAGTGCTGGCAGTTTGAGACATCTAGAGCTTGGCATTGGCTATCTGGAGAAGAACAGCAACACCATCAGAAGAATCTGCAATGGAGACCAAGAATCAAAGAAGAAACTTTGAGAAACCAGAAGCAGAAAAGGGTTACTAGAGCTGGAGGTGATCGCTTTATTTCCATGCGTTAATGCAAATGAGAGAAACCAGAATGGTGTTCACTCTTCAGTACTATTAGTTTCATGGCCTTCTCGTTTCTTTACTCCTTTGGGAAGGTCGTTTGGAAATAATAATTTTCTTTTGTCTCCTTCGCATCCCAAAAGACCAATAATAGCTGTGCAGCGAGACCAAGTGCTTGCTAACCCTAAAAGGAGCATTTTTTATTTTAGTGTAGGAAAAGTTCTGGCCAAGTATTTTGAAAAGAAAGTTCGGGTTGACTCACCCGAGCTAGTGGGTTGGCTCGGTCTGAATGCCATTTTATTTCCACCGTCCCTCTTGGAAAGAGAGGATCAAATCGGTGAGCCCTCTGTTCTTAGATGACACGAGAAAGCTGTGGGGTTGAGCCATAAATAGATATTATTAGCTCTGCAGGTGAAATAGCTTAAACTAATACTTTGGGGAGAAAATATCTTGCAAACTTAATATTATTATATTATTATATGCCTTCATCAAATCAAGTTTTGTGAGGAAAAAGTTTCTTGGTCTTTTAGATTACCTAAGTATGTCGTCACCTTTTGTCATTCGTCCAATATATTATATATATATATATATATATAGAGAGAGAGAGAGAGAGAGAGAGAGAGAGAGATTAAATTGTACTTTATACCCTCATAATCAAACCCAATTTTAATCTATTTTTGAGCAACTCCGATGGGAGGTTGGGGTGAGCAAAAGTTTGATAAATTGAACTTCAGTTCATTTTTCATTGACAGTGGTTTGGCTAGGTTATTTATTCTCAAGATTTTTGATTATTTAGCTTGGTTTAGTTATTGGTTTCACTTCAATTTGGTTATTTTTTCAAAAATTTTGATTATTTAATTTTTTTTATATTATTAACCAAAAAATCGAATTGAACCGATAACTCAACTCTATTTTATTAGGGTTGATTTGTTTTTTTTGGTAAGAATTTCGATTCAATTTTCAGTACCGTTACAACGACTCAAAATTCAGTTAATTTGATTTTAATTATTTTAGTTAGTCTACTCAATCAGTTTGGTTCGATTAGTAATTTTCGATCAGTTGGATTCGATTATAACCGATTGTATACTCTTAATTATAGATTAGACAAAATAAAAGGTGTGGATTTTATTCTTGGAAAGGGTGTAATAACTCAAATTGAAGATATCAAATCAAATATTAAGTTCACAATAAAAGACAAAAAATATGAAATGAAGCATAACGATTTTGTAAAAAGTATTCATAAGATATGAGGATTGATATAAATGATTGATTTAAGTAACTACTCCGACTTAAATGAAATGCAGTTGGTGTTGTTGAGAGACTTTGATATCCCTAAAGCTCAAATCTAGAAGTGTGAATTCACAGTGTTTCACTTGTAATGCAGCTGGTGTTTATGTTTCCCGTTTGATTAATGAGACAACAATTGGAAGAGTTACCAAATAATAAAAAGACACGATAGGGGAATCTTTCTGTGAAAAAGTGAAAGCCACATAGAAGGAACATTGTGCACAATTGTTGATTTGTTCTTTCCCTCGCAATATACACACACACACACACAGAGAGAGAAGGCTAAAGCTGAAGAATCCTGTCTCCATTGCCAAGCATTGGTGCCACAATTCATATGGCATCCCATTAGGAATTAGTCCAAGAAACGTCACCTACTTAAAGGGAGCATTATTATTATTATTATTATTATAATAAGACAAAAGTCAAGAGCATAATTAAGCTAACTGCAAATCTGTCGACACGCGTCGGCATCGCGGGACAATTAAGCATGCGAAATATGACTTTAATATCAGGAATACACCTTAGACTAATGGAGCTTCAAGATGGTTGTAGAAGATGACATCAGAAAGGGGATCAAATCCAAGAAAGAATTTCAAAAGCAAAGTTGGAGTGAATCATCTAACTTTAATCAGCACTGTTCCTCTTTCAGACTGTTACGACTTTCAAACATATAATGATCTCCAAGATATATAGCAAGACATGCTAGATATTTGGCCAAAGGTCATGAAACCAATCAATGAAGAAGCTCACATTTACACAACCAGTTTTGCATAATAATTTTATGGCCTATAGGAACCGAAGCCAGTATTCCATGACCATGTTCGTGACAAACACAAGCATAGAACTCCATAGAGTTATCTTTTATTAAAGACAAGATGGATCCCCTCTTTGTTCCCTTTTTTTTTTTTTTTTATGTTTTACATAATAAGAGATAATGGCTTCCATTGTATTGAACACAAAGCAAATCAGAGATCAAGCTGCAGCGTCAACGGCAGAACTGGCAGCTTCCTTCTGCGCAAAATTTCTGATATAGTCTTCCCTGAAAAAACCAAAAAAGCCAACTTAATTGGGTGAAAGGCAGAATATAAAATCTTGAATGATCTGCAAAAAGGAAACAGAAAACAGAAACGAAAAAGGAAAAGAAAACACGAAAATGGTCAAGGCATACCTTGCAGGGAGGTGATCATGTGGACGATTGTAAGGAGTCCAAATTGGGTCCCCAACAAACAGGCGCATGGCCTGCAAAATAAATATTTTATAAGAAATAAATTTCTTTTAATGTTTGACAACAATGATGTTACGAAACTTCTAACCAATGTAACCAATCATGCTTGAAAACAAAGACTAGTAATAAAATAAATAAATAAATAAATAAATAAATACATAAATACATAAGAGCAGCTGATAATGATGTAGCCTCCTCTTCCACCACAGGTCACTGTAGTTAGCAAGTTGAAGTTGTAGCTCAACTGGCTCTCATCTTATCCATCATTTCTCCATTGGTTGATCCATTGTTTTGCCACCGAATCATAGCCATAATCAGGGACTATCCAAACATTACTACATTGCCCTCTCACATGCAGGCACTGGACCAACCAGGCAATCTGACCTAAATGCTTAATCACCTACACGACTGTGACAGAACCATCCCAAATCAAAGAGTCGGATCCTCTAAAAATGATGAATCCTTGAAAGATATTTTCTATTCATATGTATATATTAGTATGTAAACTCCAGAAAAATTATTTGGCTGGTCCAAAGGGCTACTGTCAAGACCCCAAGGATATAATAGTAATTAATAATTATGTATTATATGTGTTGAAGTAGGCTGTACATTGTTGTTATATTTTTCTGTTGTAGTGATTGTACTTTGCTGTTACAACGTATAAATAGGTTAGAATAGGTAGAGAATGGATATTGTGAAATGATACTTGAATTCTGATCTCCCTCTCAATTGTTCTGATCTCTCTCATCTCCCTCCGATCTCTCTCCCTTTCTCTGTTCCGAATGCATTTCTCCCTCTTATCTTGCTGTTACCTCCCTCTTTCTGTCTAATTCTCCCTCCATTAATGTTCTATCTTTCCCAATTTCTATCAAATTCCTAGGAAATTTCCTATTCAAACCCTAGGAAAACCTTAGGAACATGACCAATGGTATTAGAGCTTATCGTTCCTTGGCTGTGATTCTGGCAAACTCGTAGCAGTAAGGTTCAGATTTCTGAAGGCAAATTCCGTCTGTGATCTAGACTGACGATTCTCAGCTGTGGAATTGAGGTTGAGGCGAGAAGGAAGGCATGGTTGGAAGCTGATCTTCAACAACTGCTGAACGTTGGTAAGTATGATTCAGTAAGGCATTCTTGACTGTGATTGAAACACAGTCAGGAATACTGAATTCCGATCTAGGTTGCGACACAACATCCAGGCAATTATCAAGAAGCTGCTTCAGAGGCAAATTCAGAGCTGATCTAGGATCGGAATTAAAGGTGAAGCAGAGCCAAGCAACTCTTGGTCAGAATTGTGAAGGCGAAGCAGGGGGAATTCTTGGCCATTTGACCTAGGCCATCCTCAGCAGTAAGCCAGAGAAGCCGATCCTAGGGTGCTGACTGGCGACTCCCAGAAGTAATTCAGAGGCGGGTTCTGGTGCTGAATCAAGTACTGGAAGCAGTTTGTGGTCCTTGGAAGCTGTTTCAGAGGTAACTTTTCCAGAAGTTAAACTGTGGAGATGGAGAACAGATTCTAGAAGAAGGTCAATAACCTCAACCACAAGCTGGATGAACTTCTGATTCTGATTTCAATTTTCAAGTCAGAATACCAGCGGAATGTTTTTTAAAATCCACTCCAGAATCGGTTCTAGTGGAAGCTGGAGTCCTACCTGCTACCTCTGGTTTGCAGCAAGAAGCTGATGAATCAACTGAATAGGATCCGGCAATTTTGGATGCCAAGACAGCTGCTGGAAAAATCAACGTGACACCATTGGAGGACGTAACTGTTGAAGATAAATCTGTGTTGTACGCCAGCAAACAGGAAGCCAAAGATGTCGTGAAGTTAGCAACGGAAACAATCATGACAGGTTTAAATTTTGAAGATCTTAAATCTATTTCTCTTGAAGGAATAGGTACTCCTCCCATACCTGATTTCTTAATAAGAAAAGTTTCAGAAGAAGATGTTCATGTGACAATCAATCATCAGGAGTAGAAGGAGTGGCTGAATTATCTACAATGGATCAGGTAATTCCAACTGAAAAATCAGTCAATTGTGAGGAAACCTGTGCCTTAATCAAAGTGAATCAATGGAGGACAATTCAAGATTGGTTAGAGGTTGATGAAGGATGCTCACGTCTGGAAGAAATTGATCACATTAAAAATTTCCAGCAGTATAATTGTGCTCTGAAGCAGAGGAGGATGCAGAAGGAAAAATTGAAATGTGATGAAAGGAAGATGGTGGACGAGTTTTTTGCTGTCGGGAACAAGACTTTTGCTGCCTAGTTTGTTCATGCTCCAGTGGGTGCACTGCAGCATCAAATCAGGTTTTGGCCTACAGAGCAGTATGACAGGTCAATTGGGACTACTTTTGATTCCAATAAGGAATAAGTGGATGGCTGAACTTGATGTTGCAACAAAGCATCACACTGTTGCTTTTGGAAAGTTTTTGTTTGAATACTTGAAGCGAGTCGTCTACACTTCTTAGTTGCTGCATCTACGAGATATTACAGATATCAAGGTAGCTGATGATGCAGCAGATTTGGTGCAAGTGGTTAAACCAAGTTTGACTCTTAAGCCCGTTGACAACAAGAGAAGGAATATAAGAGTGAAGAGGAATCGGCCTAGAAGGAGAAAGAAAGAAAGAAGGATAAATCTGATAGAGAAGGCAGGGATCGGATAAAGAATAGTGGCCAATCACTATCAATTCTTGGGGACAAGAACAAGGAGGGGAATTGTCAAGATCCCAAGGATCCCCAAGGATATAATAGTAATTATGTATTATATGTGTTGAAGTAGGTTGTACATTGTTGTTATATTTTGTGGTTGTAATGATTGTACTTTGCTGTTGTAGACTATAAATAGGTTAGAATAGGTCTAGAATGGATATTGTGAAATGATACTTGAATTCTGATTTCCCTCTCAATTGTTCTGATCTCTCTCCCTTTCTCTGTTCTGACTGCATTTCTCTCTCTAATCTTGCTGTTATCTCCCTCTTTCTGTCTAATTCTCCCTCCATTACTGTTCTATCTTTCCCGGTTCTTACCAAATTCCTTGGTAATTTCCTATTCAAACCCTAGGAATGTGACAGCTACTAGGTTATGTCTTTCAACCAGAAAGCACAAAATGAATTGGATGAGGTTACCAGGATGCTAAAAAGACAAATGCAGACACAGGCATGGAGACTGACACAAACACCACGATGCATCAATTCTTAAAAATGATCAGAACAAAAATTGGCATGACAGGTTAATGGATGAGAAAGGCTCGTGACAAGGCATTAAGGATGGCAGTTGTCTGTGTATATGGTGTGGGTTGTTCTGGATAGTGGTGGTAGGGTGGTTTCAGGTATTGTTGGGGCTAGTAGTATGTGGCAAATGGGTTCCAGGAACAAGGAGAGGAAAGAAAGAGATAAAGTAATACATAAAATTACATTATTAATTAATTTTAGTTAATTCCATTAATTACATTTTAACAATCATTAATTAATTAAATCTCAAAACTATTCTAATGTTAATCATAGCTAATACATTGGTTTGTGTATTGTCATTAGTAATATATTTCAGTATTTTGACAAGTTGCTAGAACTGTTTTTTTCCTCAATTAGAGAAGGTAAGACAGGTATTATGAAGTAATTATTGACACTATCAACGTACTTTGTTTAGTCAACTGACAGCTAAATAATGAAGGAAAGGAAGGGGTTGATTTATTGTTAACTATCTCCAATTGGTCAATCTAATTTCGTTAACCTGAGAAAGGGGGATGTATGAGTCCCATTCCTCATGGGGCCTTAATGTAATTTACAAAAAAAAGAGAACCTATGAACACCATATAATGGTTGTTACTTGTCAAAAAAAAAAAGAAAAAGAAAAAAAAAAGAAGTTATGCCTTCACAAAATATGCACAGCCAGGTATTACAGGGGATGCTACCCTCATAGCATATCATATTATTAATGTCAAGAAGCTTCTAAACTCATCCACCACATATACAATGGGTAGAAAACCCGTAAATTGCACTGTGCATCAGCAGGGAGATCCAAGTAAACGCACTTCAAACAATATGGCAACACAAAGTAAACAAACCTGAAACTTTCATTATAGTAATCTGTAAAATCAAAAAGAATCTGAAAAGGGAAAAAAAAATAGCCCTTTTGCCTACATGCAAACAAGTAAATCTGCCTAACACAGAATAAGCCATGAACATACCTTTATATAGTTGCTTGTGTCAAGTGTGAAGCGGTGATAAATTCCAGCAGGCAGTACAATCATTCCCCCTTTCTTTACCCAGACACGGATCCAAGCATCATCTCGATCTCTCACATCAAAATAACCTTCGCCATCATGTAAAATATTAGGACACAAGATTTCACTTGTAGGAAACTAAATGAAGTTCCAACTATACCTACCACTTCCTGCTACACAGTAACGGATCTCTTCGTCAGTATGAAGATGCTCCTCGAAAAAGCTTTTTATTTTCTCTTCATAATTTGGTAGTTTTTCTGGGCAAACCTCACAGAAGTCCTGAAAATAAAATTTTCCAAGATTTTCAACTCAGGTCCATGAAAAACTTTTATGATAATTCTATACACCAAGTCATAAAAAACTCATCAAGCAACTGCACCTCCTCCCTCCCTCTTTCAATGCAAAAGTGAAATTACAATGGGAACAGTTGCCCTGGGAAAATAAAGAAATGAGAAATGAGAAGGCAAGCTTGGTCACAAACCATGTAGGAATATCCACGTTCCTCACGAATTTTCTTCAATTTCTCATCTGTTTCATAGTTATCAGCATCCAACCGCCAGCTTAGAACTCCAAGGTCTTTAAAGTTAACAGGACAGCCCATTAGGTACAAATTAAAGAAATAGGTCCTGATAATTTCAGAAACTTGATTTTTGAATATGCATACCTGAAAGCTGGTCTAGAGATACATATTGCTTAGGTTCCCGATGATGGGGGAGTCTCTGGTCTTCATCACTATCATCCATGTACCATGCCTCTATGACTTCCTCCCTGTCATCCTGTGGGAAAAAATACATTTTGATATGAGATGGAATATTAATATCCCTTTACGTTTCTATCCACATTTTTCTGGGAAGACAATAATGAATTCAACAAAGACAAAATTAAAGAGTAACTACAGTGAATGTAGAATGAGATTGAAAACCAAAAAACCAATTTTTGCAATATGAGCCAGATCACATTAATGATTCAGCTATAGGACCAAATCAAGAGTCAGATATGATGAATTTTAAGACTTGAACCCAAGGAAACATGTATTTGACTATAGAGCACATACAGATAGTTCTCAGAAAATCTTTGGCATGGTCATATCTCAGCATTTTAAGCAAAAGAATATGTTACATTCAACTCCCTTAAAAAAACCAAGTAATTAGCAAATTAAGGTAGCTTTGTTCTTATTTAGTTTATAACAAATAGAAGAAGTTTATGAGAAAGAAAAAGGTATAGAAAAATCAAAGAGAACTAGGTTAAAAACTTTTAAGCAAGACAGAGAATATAAGGGCTGAACAAAAAATAAAGTTATCAATATAGATGCTTCACATACTAGAATATATGTAATTGACCCCACCTAGTAAGATTAAGGTCTTGGTTGTGGTTGTAGTTGGAGAAAATAACTGGTGTTGCAAGACAATCTCATCCTCAGTTTAGCTATAGCTACTTGCAAACCAAGGGGGAAATTGTAATACCCCGAGAGCCCAGAGAAGTTAGTATATATCGAGGATAGTATAAGAAAGGAACTAACACCAGCTGAATACCTTTTGGGCTGAATGTTGGCAAAGAACTCCCAAGTTAAGCGTACTTAACATGGGGTAATCCAGGGATGGGTGACCCCCCTGGGAAGTTCGCGTATGTCCATCAGGGTAAGTTGTTTTGGTCCTTCTTATCGCTCGATACGGAATGTTACAAAAATAGCTTGATAAAGGAGTTCCATGGAGCTTGCATGGGTGGTGTCACTAGAAGTAAAAATGTGGGAAGGTCGCACTTGGGTGCCTCTAATGTATGTTTGACGGGCCAAAAAGAACACTCTTGTGGAAGTTCAGATGTCAATCCAATTAAAACATTCAAGTCAACTAAGTACCACAGATGCACAAAATTTTTCACAAATAGCCCAAGTGTTGAGAAGAACTCAATCCTAGAAAAATAAAAATAATACATATGTTTGGATGAATAATGACCTGATCACATCTTACAAGTGCTTGTACTTCATCATAGGATATGGAGCTCTATCCATCTAAGAGTTTGTTTGCTAATTCTTTTTACCTATTCATATCCTGGATCTCTTTCTGGTCCTAATTACTAGGGTCATGGTGTACGGCCTTACCGACATGGTTTATACAACGTTTCCCATTTTGTAAGCATATGATTTACTTATTGACTAAAGAAAAAAAAAGATAAAAGAAATTCTATCATTAAAAGAAGGATAACAGAAAAAAATTGCAACTTCCTACCATCACAAAACAATAGGTTGTTAATGGTTACCACAGTAGAAACAAAAGTATGATTCCAACATGCTGATGTAGTTGTACAATTTATGTGCCTATGACACAACAGAAATTCCTCGTCAACAATCCTTTCAGCCTAACAGTCTTGAAGTTCCTCAAATGAAGTAACATCTTACCCTAGGTAAATCCAGAACACTTCCCTAGGGAACAGAGTGAAAACAAACAATTATATGTGATGAAGATCATAAAGAAATATTTCAGAAAACAATACTTTAGGCATACAAGTAAAAAATTAATATTTTGTATTAATTTTTTTTATTTTAATTTGTTTCCTAGTGTCTTTTAATTTCTTTTATGACCTAGAATCCTAATTAGGTTAGCATTATCTTTATTAGCTTAATTGTCTATAAATACTATTGAATGACAGATTTTGATGAATAATATTAAATAATTGCTATTCACTACGAATAATCAGGATTACTCTTGTTTCATTTGGTTCGGGTTCTGCATCAATATGTTTTTTTTTTTTTTTTTTCACTCACTGTAATATTACTGAATCGCATAGATTACAGGCGGCACTTCCTCTACCGAATGGAACTCTCAGCCCAAGCAGTCTTCCATCTCCCTGGCAATAAGCCAATCCTATTCCTCACTCAGTTCAATTTAAATGCATTGAATCTATCAATTTATTTCTCCAACAAGAAAGAAGAATCAGAAGCCTAGTTCATTCAAATTAGGTAATCATTTTCAGTGGCTTTTCTTGTTCACGTAAAAGATAAAAAACAAAGCTGATAATTCTATGGCTTGACTCGCTAACCGTCGGAATACAGATTATTCAAGCCCCAGAGACGAACAGCATATGAATCGATTTAACAATTACAGAGGAAGTAAATGGCAAGGTTTAATAGAAAATACCAAACCCCGCGATTCGAACAGTCGTGAGTATTTTCTAAAGATAATAAAACGGGTAAAGGCATAAAAACCCACAAATCGATCAAACGGGCAAGCGCTAATCGCGTAAAATGGAAAAGAGATCGGTGAAACCAAACAAAATCTTCAATTTTTTTTCACAAGGAAGAAAGCCCTAATTGCAGGATGGTAGAGGTCAGATATTTATTTACCTTGGCCACCAAACCCATTCTTCTTCCTCTCACCAGGGATCCCACCTCTGCGTCCGAGTACTAAGCTTTGAGGCCACGCCACTATCTGAGCTTCGAGGCCACGAGTACGAGATAATAAACGAGGACAGCATCACGGCCTTATTGTCGCCGAAGGCCGTTGACTTTGACCCAAGGGGGGCTCTTTCGTAATTCCATTCCGGAAACCACGTTGTTTTCTCATTGTTTCCCACTAATACATACAGTCCCTTTGGAAACAAAAATGCTATTTACGTTCTTTGGGGGTATTGTTTTGTAATTTTCGAAACATTTTTGTTTTTGAAATATTAAAAAATATTTTTAAATTACTTTTCTAATTTTAAAATTTTTTTATGACCATTTCGTAATATTAAAAAAATATTGATCTACTAGAGATGAATTTTTTTTTTGTCTCCAACATAAAATTTTTAATTTTTTAAAAATTTATTTGAATGTATTATAAAATTTTTGTTTATTTTTAAATTGAATAATTATATTTTATATTCAAAATTATATTTATAAAAAAATTATATATTTTTTATTTATCCATTTTTCTCATATTTCTATTTCTTAATTTTTTAAAAGATAATATTTATCTATTTTTATTTATTCATTTCTCGTTTTTATTTCCATACAACTTAACACTACTAATTGCTAAAGGATCCCTCAAAAAATTTTAAATGTCCTTTCACCCCTTAAATCTTGAAAATTTTTTATAGGAAAAAATCACCTAAAACCGGAAAGGAACCATCTAAAGCTCACAGAACCCAAAGTTGAAACTTTATATTTATTTAAATTCTTAAACAAATAAATTGGATAATGAAAATTAATATGCAATTTATATATTAATTATGCCATATTAAGACTAATCTTATTATGTCATGTATAACTTATCTTGTGATATGACAAAACATATAAGTTTTTTTTAAATAAAGAAATTAAATTATACTCAAAAAATTCTCGTGTATAATGAATGTCTCCATCTGTTATCCTATTCATAAGATTAGGCTTTATGATACCAGAACAATGATAAAAAATTGGGTTCATAAACAAACATAAGAATTAGGCAAAGATTTGTGAATTGTTCGATTGGAAAATGTTCTTAAATATATTAAAAGAACTGTTTTTCTACACTTTTTAATAATTTGAACCTGTGACTTGCTTATTCTGATCACTGAATAATTATAAGAAGTTGAGTTCAAGAAGAGACAGAAGAATTAGGTGAAAGAAATTAGGGGTTGGTTTGACTGAGCTCTACGGGAAGTGTTGAGTTCAAAGAATACTAGTAATTACAAACAAAGGAGTGGTTGAATCAGTTGAATTTCTGCGTCTTAGACCCAAATTTCAGTCTAAATTAATCCATTGTTTGAATGGGCCATGTTGGTCCATTCTATTGAAAGAGTGCATGGATCAGTTGAAGTTATGGTTGAAACCTACTTTATTGATAATGAAGCTCCAAACGATGTCCTTGGGTTTATGCTGGTTGAAAGGCCACGTGTAGCAACCGCAGCATGTCATTTGGCAGCTGCTTGATGGTAGCACGTGGCAACCATCAGCAGCTTTCTGATGGCGCCCAATTGCCCACTTTTGCCCGATCATATTCCTTGCCTGCTTGTCATTTTTGTTGGAATAATCATCGTGCTTGCACGATTGAATCCCAGCCTTTCATCCATGTTTTATGAGGCTTGATCCCAGCCACTCATCAGCGTTTTTAATCTCGCCCATCGGGATGTGAACTAGCCCAGACGAAAGAGATGAAAAAGGTGAGGAAGGAAAGAAACAAAAAAGGGGAAAAGAAAGATCGAGAGAAAGGAAGTGAAGTCTTCGCCTCTGGGCTAGGGTTTTCTCTCTAGTTTGCTCTCTATTTATTCTTTGTAAAGGATCTATATAAATTTTGTTTAATGGTTCAATAGGTTTTGCCTTTGATATGTATTAAGTGATTATTGGGCAAGTTTTGATTCTCGAACTACTGTTTGTACATAGAGATTAAGAGGGTTTTATGTGGGTGTATTCTCCGATTCTATTCTTAGTGCAGTGAGCTCTTCTCACCAGAGCTCAACATGGACGTAGCCCTATTTTGGGTGAACCACGGTAAAAATCTTTGTCTCCTTGTCATTTTGCTTTTTTGTTTCGTTTCTGCTTGATGTATGTATGTTTATGCTTCTTGTTTCTGCTTGATGTATGTATGTATGTAGGTTTCTGTTATCAGTTCGCAACAGTGGTATCAAAGCCGTGTTTTAGATTGGCGCTTAACGCTTGTAAGTTCAATCGGTTATCCTTTTTCATTTCTAGGGTTGTCATCTATTTGTAAGTGGTCTAGGGTTTCTCTATGAGTCCTTGTCAGCAGGTGTTTGTTGTGTTGGTTCTCATCAATGTCTAGAGCCACCTAGGTTAACTTCGTGCAAGGCAAAAATGATGTCTACCCGATTTGAAATCGGTATATTTGATGGTAAAGGAAACTTCAAAAGCTGGAAAAAGAAGATGAGAGTTTTACTCTCTTATCATAAGATGTAACACCCGAGAATAATTTTGAGGATAAAAATGATGTTTGATAAAGGGCATAATTGGAATTTTGGGAAAAATAAGACTATAGGGCACACTAACACAGCTTTGGACGACCGAATTAATCAGAGGGAGTACCTTGGACCCTAGATAGCCAAGGAAAATGGTATAGTATCGACGAGCAATTAAAATTATGATTTTTAGTGATGAAAGAAATGAGATCGGGAACAGTTTTCGGTACAGCAAAAAATACAGTTGCCAATTAGGCCGTATTACCGAATTGTTGTAAACAACGGCCAAAAAGTCAACGGAGAGTGTCAAGGACTAGTATTCGATGTATAGAACAACCCTTAAGTGGTTTCAGGTTAAATCAAGTAGATTTAAGGTCAAATAAATCAATCGGGCCTAAGTGTAATTTTCAAAAATTGCCCGAGAGAGGTCTAAACGGCAATTTTTCAAAAGTTTCAAGGGGGAAATGAAAATTATTAATCTTGAGGGTCTTAGTGAGGATGTTAGAAAGACCAAGGGCTTAAAGGAAAGGGTCAAAATGCAAAAGAAAAATTTCGGGGGGCTAAAGTGTAATTTTTAGAAATTTCACACGCACATGGCAGCCTGGCTGCGAGTTTTGGCCGGAAAATCCGGCCATTTGGCAGCCAAATCTTGTCAAGGGATGGCCGAGGACAGTCCTGGTGGCGTGAAGGGGAAGAAATGACCAGAAATCGGCCACGTGGGGGGTCGTTTTTACCTATAAATACCGAAGGTATTCGGCCGAGAAAGAAGCACCAAATCGAGCTCATTCTTGAACGATTTTTGGAGCTTTGATAGAGGGCTTTTGGTCTCTAGGAGTCAAGGATCATTTTGGGATCGATTTGAGGCGTTTTGGAGTAGGTTTGAGGGGGTTTCGAACTCGGCCGAGGGTTTGAGGCGGTCCACCTTCCGCCGCCTGCAACCGGCCATTTAGGCCACTTTCCGGTGGCCTTTCAGCCTGATTTTCGTGGTATAGTGATCGATTCTCCAAGGGCTTTCGAACGGCACCGATTTTGTAGCCATTGGAGCAGTCGCCGGCGACCGGCTCAAGGTAGAAGACGACCCGCGCGTGACTACCACGCGCCAGTTCAATCCAGTCAGCCACGCGCCCGCGCGTGAAGGCGCGTGAGACTTCAGGTAATTTCGAAATTTTTTTATTTATTTTAAGAAAATTAAATTATAAATTATTATGTAAAAATATTTGAGAAAATAGTCGTTTAGATATTTATTTTGGATTATTAGGATTATTAGAGAAGAAAATGGGAGAAAAATAGGAAAAATATGAGAAAATTAAGGAAAATTATAATTGTTGGATAAATGTGATGATTAGGGTGCCTTGAGGGTTGAGACGAAGTGACTCGTGCGAAGATCGAAGAAGGCATGCAAATCGAGGTAGGCACGCAAATCGAGGCATACCGAAATATCGCTAAATGTGAGTGTTCGCCTCCAACTTTGTTTTGACTTGTGAGTGGTTCTACCCGAAAAGATTTTAAGTGACATGTGAATGGTTTACTGTGAATGTTCATCCCTATGGCTTGGTTTATTATGGTTGTCCAAACAATTATTTACACATGCATTGAATTTCGAACGGTAAAGTGCATACATTGAGATGTTAATTTTTATGCATGTTATGATTTTTCGGCATTGGCTTGTTTTGTGTAGTCCATGTGGGACGTGGGTTGGTAACTTGTGACGTAGCCCAGAGTGACAGCACTCGGGATGCGTACCTAGGATTAATGCTAGGTGACCCACTTGGGACGGGGCTGAGACGGACTTCACCCTACGGGACCCAAGTGGCGGGGCTGAGAGTGGACACCACCCCGGTTGTTGGCTCAAGTGGCGGGACTGCGAGTGGACACCACCCCAGGTTCCTTTGAGCAATAGAAGCTGATGACCGAAAATAGTCACCTGATCAGCTTGCAAAAACAAATGAGGTAAGAGAAGAGGCATTCAACCTCATTTTCCTTCACCTTGGTGACACTGTCATATGTAAGGTAAATGGTATGTCAACTCCTATTGATTTATGGAATAAATTAGATTCGTTATACTCTGTAATGTCTACACCTAATTTAGTTTACTTGAAAGACATGCTGTTTAATTTCAAAATGAATACATCTAAGTTAATGGATGAGAAAATAGACGAATTTACTAGGCTTGAATTATTACTTAGAGGTACTGATCAAGCATTAGGTGACACAAGTGAAGCTATGATTCTATTAAATTCATTACCTGATGACTATGATGTTGTAAAGCATGCATTGAGATATACTAGCATTGTACCTAGTTTGGACCTTGTTATATCGGGTATTAAAGCTAAGGAACTGGAACTAGGAACATCTAAGAAGTCTGGCAATAATTTGTTTGTAAAGAGTAAGAATGAGAAAAAACACTTTATCAGTAACAATGATCACCCTAATGGGTCAAGGCAAAAGGGTAAAAAGAAATACAAGAAGGGTAAATAAAAATGGAAGTATTACCACAGTGGAAATGAGGGTCATATTAAGAAGTATTGCTATGATTTTATTAAGAAACAAAAACAAGGGGAAATACAAATGTAAATGCAGGAACCTCTAATTGTGTAGTTGAAGTTCTAAATGTCTCTTATTTATCTACTGAAAATGAATGGATAATGGATTCTGGTTGCTCTTTTCATATGTGCCCCAATAGAGAATAGTTTCAAAATTTTAACCAAAGGAAAACTGGTACTGTTTTCATGGGCAATAACCAGTCATGTAGTGTCCAAGGAATAGGCAACATATCTTTAAAATTGCATGACAATAAAATCAGAATTCTAACTGATGTAAGGTATGTACCAGGTTTAAAAAGAAATCTAATATCTCTTGGCACACTTGATGAGTTAGGTTATTCATATAGAGCAGAAAATAGTTTCCTGCATGTTCTTAAAGATTATCTTATCTTGTCTGATACTAAGAAAAATGGCTTGTACATTTTGACTGGTTATTACTCTTCCCTTGTTAACATGCATTCTGCCTGCATAGCTAATACTGATAAGACAAATCTATGGCACCTAAGGTTTGGCCATATGAGCTTGAAAGGTCTTCAGGCACTGTCAAACTAAGGTTACCTTGGATTAGTGCCTGTTGGGTCCCTCGACTTTTGTGAATCATGTGTTCTGGACAAGTAAAACAGGCTGAGTTTCCATAAGGGAACTCACCTGGCGAAGGCATGCTTAGAATATCTTCATGTTGACCTATGAGGGCCTTTTCAGGTCCCCACCTTTGGTAGTAACAGGTATTTTCTATCTATTGTGGATGATTTTACTCGAAAGGTTTGGGTATTTTTATTAAAATCATAAGATCAGACTCTAGAGAAGTTTAAAACCTGAAAAACTATGGTAGAAAACCAAATAGATAGGAAAATTAAAACACTTAGAACTAACAATGGTCTTGAGTTCTGCAGTAGAGCCTTTGATACTTTCTATAATGATCAAGGTATACTTAGACACAAAACAGTTAGGAACACTCCCCAACAAAATAGGATAGCTGAACGAATGAACAGAACCCTACTTGAAAAAGTTAGGTGCCTATTATTCACATCTAACATGTCTAAGTCATTTTGGGGTGAGGCTCTATCTACTGCAGCCTATTTAGTAAATAGAAATCCTTCTGCTGTTTTAAATTTTAAATGCCTTGAGGAAAATTGGACTGGTAGGAAGTTAAATTTAAATTACCTAAGAGTATTTGGCTGTGAAGCCTATGCTCATCAGTTTGAGGGTAAACTTGAACCTAGGTCTATCAAATGTGTGTTTGTTGGTTACCAAGAAGGTACCAAGGGATATAGGTTATGGGCTAAGGAATCTGTTGGAGTTAAAATCATAATCAGTAGATATGTTATCTTTAATGAAAATGTTTTCCCTTATAAGACCATTAACCAAAAAGAAACAAACACTCAGCAAAATCTAGATGATTTTGTTGTGTTAGGGGGATCTCAGATTGAGGTGGAGCAACTAGCAGGAAGTAATGACTTGCCAGCTGCTCCAGCTTCATCTGAACCTAATCCCAAATGTTACCTTGCCTATGTCTTATGATGAAAACAGCTTTGATCATGATGATGATAAAGAGGAATAAGAGGATGAACCTGAGATTGAGATGGAGCATAATAGCTCACCTCAAGATCTCAGTGGCTATCAGCTTACACGTGATAGGAACATGGGGGTTTCTAAACCCCCTACAAGGTATGCTTACTCAGACTTAGTGTACTGTGCTTTAATTGCTGGAAAAGAGTTGAGGAGCAGTGAGCCAACCTCATATGAGGAGGCTGTCAGCTCCAAAGACTCTGTTAAATGGCGTCAAGCCATGGATGAGGAAATGAACTCCCTCAAGGTAAATGGTACCTAGAAATTGGTCCCGAGACCACAGAAGTAGAAATTGATCTAGTGCAAATGGCTATTCAAATTAAAAGAAGGTATGTCTCATACTGACCCACCTAGATACAAAGCTAGATTAGTTGTTAAGGGTTTTACTCAAAGAGAAGTAATAGACTACAATGAAATTTTCTCACCAGTAGTCAAATTTAAGACCATTCGCATGATACTTGCTGTTATTGTTCAATTTGATTTAGAATTAGAACAGTTAGATATCAAAACAGCTTTCCTACATGGTGATCTTGATGAATGTATTTATATGGTTTAGCCAACTGGTTATATTAATCAAACGCATCATGAACATGTATGTTTACTGAAAATTTTTTTGTATGGATTAAAACAATCCCCAAGACAATGGTATAAAAAGTTTGATAGCTTTATTCTAGGGATTGGTTTTGAAAGAAGTCAATATAATAATTGTTTATACTTTATTATCTCTGGTATTCCTGTTTATCTACTGCTACATGTAGATGATATTCTGATAATTAGTAAGTCCAAAGAAAAAAATTAGTGAATTAAAGTCAATGTTAAACACTAATTTTGATATGAAGGACCTAGGACCTGCTAGGAAAATTCTAGGAATGACAATAGAGAGAGAAAGAAGTAAATCAACCTTGAAAATTCATCAACATGACTATCTTATTAAAACTGTACAAAGATTTGGTATGCAAAACTGTAAAACTGTAGGAGTTCCTTTAGCTGGTCACTTTGCCTTATCTAAATCTCAATGTCCCACATCTAATTCAGAATTAGTTAAAATGGAAAATATCCCCTATGCTAATGCAATCGGAACTGTTATGTATTCAATGATTAGTACTAGGTCGGATCTAGCATACTCAATATCTCTGCTTAGTAGATATATGTCAAATTCGGAGAAACCATATTGGGATGCATTGAAATATATGTTAAGGTATATTAATGGATCTGTAGACATTGGGCTATGTTATAAAAGGAGATTTGATACTCTTGATCTTGTGGGATATGTAGACTCTGACTTTGCAGGTGATAGGGACTCAAGGAAGTCAACCATTGCATACTTTTTCATCTTTGGTGGAAATTGTATCAGTTGGAAATCCCAACTTCAGTCTCTAGTGGCTTTGTCCACCACCGAGGCTGAATATGTTGCTGTGACTGACACTTTCAAAGAAGCAATATGGCTTCAAAGCTTAATCAAGGAGATCTACTTGCTCCAAAGCAAAGTGATGGTGCTCTCAGACAGTTAAAGTGCCATTCACCTATCTAACAACCCGGTATATCATGAACGGACCAAGCACGTGGAGGTAAAGTATCATTATGTTAGAGATTTAATAGCTAATGGCATTGTGAGTATTTTGAAAGTGCCTACAGAAGATAACCCAGCTGATATGGAGACAAAAGTCTTAATTACAACCAAATCCAAGCATTATTTGCTACACATGGGAATTGGTTGATTTAATCAACCAGAGCCACGAAGGTGAAAATTGATGCATGTTGCATTTGAGAGAATCTGGATTCACCTATAAGTTTGGTGCTTCAAGATGGAGATTGTTAATAGTGAAGCTCCAAACGATGTCGTTGGGTTTATGCTAGTTGGAGGATCACATGCAGCAACTGTAGCATGCCATTTGGCAGCTGCTGGATGGTAGCACGTGGCAACCATCAGTAGCTCCCTGATGGCGCCTGATTGCCCTATCTTACTTGATCATATTCCTTGCCCGCTTGCCATTTCTGTTGGAATAATCATCGTGCTTGCACGATTGAATCCCAGTATTTCATCCATGTTTTATGAGGCTTGATCCCAGCCATCCATTAGTGTTTTTAATCCCGCCCCTCGGGATGTGAACCAGCCCAGACGAAAGAGACAAAAAAGGTGAGGAAGGAAAGAAACAAAAAGAGGGAAAAGAAAGATCAGGAGAAAGAAAGTGAAGTCTTCGCCTCCGGGCTAGAGTTTTCTTTTTGGTTTGGTCTCTGTTTATTTTTTGTAAAAGATCTGTATAGATTTCGTTTAATGGTTCGATAGGTTTTGCCTTTGATCTGTATTAAATGATTATTGGACAAGTTTTGATTCTCAAACCACTGTTTGTACAGAGAGATTAAGAGGGTTTTATGTGGGTGTATTCTCCGATTCTATTCTTAGTGCAATGAGCTCTTCTCACTAGAGCTCAACGTGAATGTAATCTTATTTTGGGTGAACCACGATAAAAAATCTTTGCCTACTTGTCGTTTTGCTTTTCTGCTTCGTTTTTGCTCGATGTATGTATGTTTATGCTCCCTGTCTTGTTCAGCGTGCGTCTATGATTGAAACTATTGTAAGACCCTAAGATTTGTGTTATCAGTTCGCAACACACTTCATAAATAGATTTAGCTTCTTTTTCTTCTTCACAATATTCAAACACTGACCAGTTCTAGCAAAAGTGGTATCATTTGGAACAAATGCAAGTTGTTCTCCATTATTAAGTAGATGATCATGTAATTATTATTAGCAGCAGCAGTCACATCACAAGATAAGAGGACAAAGAGAACAGAACAAGCAAGAAGTCACATCACAAGATAAGAGGACAAAGAGAACAGAACAAGCAAGAAGAAACAAGCCCATCTTCACCTACAACAACATACACCCCCAATTGATGCCGCGGACAAGAAGAGAAGACTCAAAAACACATAGGAGCCTACTAAGGAACACACTACTCCCGCCATTAGATGGCGCACAAAGCACCAGTTCTCGTCACCAGACGGTTCTGGATCCCTCTGCCAGTGATAATGAGGTCAATCATGGAGTCTAGGGCTTCTTATCAAAGAGACGAATGACCTGCAAAGAATGTACTTCATTAGCAACAAAAGCATAACATCGATCTTTGATGAATACTAGGTCGGAGCTTAGATCCTCTTTTTAACATTTAAATTCTTGGGGTCATTCAACAAAGGGGTCGACAGGAATTAACCGTCCACAATCAATCATCATTATAAGGCTCTAACGACAGATGCAAGAGTGTGTTTTTATCTATGCATCACCAAGAATTCAATGGAGCTTTCATTGTAAATAGTGTACCTTGTGATAGTTGTCGGTATCAAGCGTGTAGCGGTGAGTAACTCCAGCAGTCATAACAATCAAACCCCCTTTCTTTTGCCAGATGCGAATCCACTTACCTTCGCGATCCTTGACATCAAAATAACCTTCACCGGAATACTAAAAGTCAGATCCAGCAGAGGTATAGATATGCAGCGAGACAATCAGACAAATGTTAACTAATCCTACCACTTCCTGCAATACAGAACCGGGTCTTGTCCTCATGGCCGGTGCGTTCTTCGAACCAGCTCTTAAGTGTTTCCTCATAATTTGGCAACACCTCTGGGGAGACCTCAACTATATCCTGAGAAAAATTGCAAAAATCCTGTTAAAAGAATACAATAGGCAAGCATGCAGACTCATCCCTGCTCCCTGGAGAGGAGAGTATAAAACATTTGGAAGAAAAAAAAAAAAAAAGGATAAGAAACTAGCTAAAACATCCCACATTGGCCAGGAGTGGAATACAAATGAGATGAAACAAACACAAATTAGTAGATAGATTGGAAGGTAAAGGATTTATGTTAACTAACTGAGTAGGTGTATCCTTGGGCGGCATAAACTTTCTTGTACTCCTCATCATTTTCATAGTTATCAGCATCCAGGGTCCAGTTGAGTACTCCCAGTTCTACAAGCACAACAATCAGTTAACGATCAAGAATGTGCAGATCTAGTAAATTTAGTTATGATGTTGAATACTTGATCCTAAAGTGCGTTACCTCTTAGTTCCTCTGGGGTCACATACTTCGGGGGATTGACGTGATGGGGAAGCCTGTAGTCTTCGGTATTGTCGTCTATATACCATGCCTGTATGGCTGACTCCTGTAGAAAACACGAACATTAACCTTTGTTAGCATTTTTAGATCAATAAATCTTGTGTTCCAACTGGATAGTGCAGAGATTTATGCATGTTTCACTTGTTTTGGGAGAAAAATCTAGCCACATTTGAGAGGATGTTGAGGATATAAACTCAACTATCTCAATATGCTGGGCCCTTCTGTTTTAGCAATATCATACATTTTCTTCAAAAAGTTGGAAAGTGATGGCTATGAGTTCAAAACGACTAAACGAATTTCCATGTGCCATTAGAGCAACAATACAATCTACCGTATTCCCTGCAGTTTCCTCAATGAATAAAATTTGTAAGAATTTAATGTCTTCCACTTCATTTATTTCCTTAACACCCCTTCATATTTTCCACAGAAAATCCAAGAGTGCAATATGGGTCAAAACGTAAACTAGGACCACTAGGAAATCTCTGCTTCTTAGGGAGACACATTGAAGCAATGGAATTTAATACTTTACATATTGTAGCAAAAGAAACTTAAATTGAATGAAGACCACACAGCAGATATTCCCCTCCAAGAGGACAGATTGCAGCCGCCAAAATTCATTGGGCTTATAAAAAAAAAGGTCAAATCCATCAGACACGGTGGTCTATCCAAGAGAGGCTGAGTTTGTGTCTATTTTTGGCTAAATTTTGCCCCCAATTCTTCTTAATTATCATAGTAAAATATGAGTAAACAAACAAGAAAATCCCTCCCCTGAAATTTCTGCGAGTTCCATCCCACCACATCGACCAACAACTGATTCATAAACTACCCAGAGATCACTTAGCAGAAACAAAACATGAAAACCCAGAGATCGGTGCAACCCTTTGACAATCTTTACCATGAATCACTACACAACCAGTAAGATTAGTTAACTAATCAGATAAGTTCCACAGTAAGATTATGCTCGAGAGTACAAATCGTGAGAAAGAATAAAAAGCACAGAATCGGGGCACGCGCGCACACACATAAGGAAACATTAGAGAGACGGAAGGAATATCCGTTACCTTGGTTGCAGACGCCATTGCACTGATCTCCGCCTTGCTAATTCCTCTCTGTGAAACGCTCTAAGCTCGCCACTGCGTTGAATGATCAGAGCCTTGGGATAGCTTCCTGTTATATAGAGACAAGCGGCCAGAGGGACACCAGGGATAGCTTTTTAGTCATTTTGACGGGGGAACACGTGATTGGTGACTCTGTCCAAAACTTAGTACTTGTAGGACCACTACACGCATCCTAAAAACCATTTTGAGGTTTTAGTTTACATAATGCTCTTGGAAATCGCAGTCGAAAATTTTATCTTATTAAATAAAATAAAAAATTAAATCCAAATTCTAACTTCTCCTATCCAAATCACTCAACTAATACGAATCCCAAAATCATTTTGAACTTTATAGGTGGTACCCCAAAATCATTTTTATCTTTATAGGTGGCTCTTCCACTGAGGAGGAAAAAGAAAAGCTCGCTCTAACGCATAAATTATGTGCAGTATGAAAAGACAAAAGAGCCATGATAGTACTCAATTATTATAAAATAGGCCACGTGAACCCATGCGGTGTGACCAGAAGGGGAGGAGTCAATCCATACCAACTTCTTATTAATGTACAAGTCTTTCTGATTATTCCATCATCTGAAGGTGGGACGGCGGCAACTGGCTCCTTCTCATCTCAGCCACTCTTATTTTTATTCATTTTCAATTAATTCAATAAATTATGTTTGTACATATATATTTATTTATAAATAAAGGTAGTTGCTGCGAACTGGTAACCCTTTGCTATGATATCCACAATTATGGATGTTATTGATTTACAACATATCTTTAAATATTAGAAATAATTGTTGTACTTTTTTAAAAGTCAAGAATAGTCTAATTTAAAATTATTTTAAATTTTAAAAATAATATTATGTGTAATTTTTCCTCCACTCCTTTGAATCGATTTAGAAGTCAAAATTATAAATTTTATTAAAATTTCAAATTAAATTTAATCGTAAATACCCTTATCTAAAACACTTCCACTCTTATGTCACTTTATTTGACAAAAACCTTGTTGAGTATAACGTAATGGAGATACATTTTTATAAGTTAACAGTATTGACGGTAACGGCAAGAGTTTGTGTAATTGGTTATTAAATAAATATATATATATATATATATATATATTAGAATATAAGGACTTAGTCTGGTAACGGGTCCATGTTGATGGCAGCATTATACTTATCACTCTAGGTAGGAAAATAAATTAAATAATATAGTTGAAAAGAATCTTTATACGAAAAATAGTAATAAAATAACGTGATAAGGACAACTTGGGTGTGACAAGTTACTTTTATAATGAGAATTTTCTTTTGAATGCAAGGAGGTTTTCAATTGTCTCACTCTCACCACCATGGACTCAAGACTTTTCATCGTCCTTATAAAAAACTTTCAAAAAAATAAAAAAACCTTTTCAGCTAGTATAGACAGTCTGCTGTATGTATTTAGAAGGGTAAGATATTGTCAAATTGTGAATTTAATTTTATATTCTTGTGATATTATGCAATTATTTGTATTTATTCAAAGGGTCAGATTTCAAATTCAATTAGTGAGAAATTTGTCCATATACATAGATTGAGATTAAGATAGCTCGTGAATTTTAAGGAGAATAAAATGATAAACACTAACAAGTGTTTATAATAAGGGACTCTCTAATTTTTTATATTATAAAAAAAAAAAAAATTACACTAGAAAGATAATCTCATGGGCATGTGCATTATCGATCGGTCCCTGAAGCAAAATTACTGAGATTGATGCACTGTGTTGAGGCACTAGCTACATAGATCGCCAGCTTGTTTGAAGTAGAGTAGACTGATCAAATACGTATTATTTATTATTATTATTAGCCAGAATACAAAGACATTAACAACACAACAACCCAAAAGCAAATTTAATTAGTCTTCTCTCGAGACTCTTGCTGCTACAACAACAGTTAACACAGCCCACAGATCAGATCACCAAGAAGCTATAAATGATCGCGAGGTCTCTTATGGTGGAGTAACAAAGAGTCGCATCACCTGCAAATTAATTAAGCAAGTTCAAATTAACTAACTAATCCTGAGAGGTAGGGTTTAGCTGTAAAAATATTTGTATAATCGATGCAAAGAAAGTAACCTTGTGAGTGTTGTTTGTGTCGAGGGTGTAGCGGTGGGGAAGTCCAGCAGGGAGGACAATCAAGCCACCTTTCTTTTGCCACACGCGGACCCACTCGCCCTTCGGGTCCTTCACGTCGAAGTACCCTAAAATTAATTAACCAGAGAAATTAAAACTCGTTAATTGCAGTAGGGGTGGAAGAAAGGGAAAATCATTTCATTTGGGTGCAATCCAATTCAAGTAATGGTACCACTTCCGGCGAGGCAGAAGCGGGTTTTGTCTTCGGCGCCCGTGTGTACGCCGAACCAGCTTTTGAGCTTCACCTCGTAATCTTCCATGTTACTCTTGGAAACCTCCACTAGGTCCTGACCCACCCAAAATATATGGCAATGGCCGCATACCGTTAGAACTCCGTTTGGATTATCATTAATATTAAAATTTTGCCTGCTTAGCTTAAGCTTGGCTATTCTATTTTCTTCCCTAGTTTTTCTAGCCAAGTAACGTATCCTTTCCTTCAAGGAATCTCACCAAACAAGGCCTTCCTTCACTCTTTTTTTTTCTTTTTCCAAGTATTTTTCCTGTTGTTGTTAAGTACTCAAAAGTGGATACTAGCAAGTATATATGAGATTGAATAAATTTAAAATGTCAAGACAAAGAGTGGGGCGTGATGATCACAAACCGAGTAGGTGTATCCTTGGGCTGCATAAACTTTCTTGAACTCCTCATCTGTTTCATAGTTATCGGCGTCCAGCGTCCAGGTCAAAACTCCCATTTCTACCAAGAAAGGAGTTCATCCTCAATAAGCCGAAAATCTGTCAAATTCGGTGCCTGAAAGTAGTGTTAATTTACCTTTAAGCTTGTCCAGGGTCACATATTGCGGCGGATTGCGGTGGTGGGGAAGCCTCTGGTCTTCGTCGCTGTCGTCAATGTACCAAGCCTCTATGGCCGACTCCTAATTCGCGTCGTCATCATGTACGAAACAGTAACATCAACAACAAGTAAGAGCAGACTACAACCTCTCTACAATTACAATTTACAGAATCACTCTTATGAATAGCTTCTTCTTAAAATCAAGACTCTATTCGGCTCGATCGGCAGATTAAACCCTTGCTAAGCAGCCTAAGCTAGTTCTAACAACAGAAGGATGAGGAGGATACACGAACAGGACATGACTGGAATTAATTACCTTGGCTGCAAGCGCCATTGCTCCGGTCTTCGGCTAGCTTCCTCTCTCTGTAAATCAAAAGGGTCCTTAGCTCTCCGTCGTTAGATAATCCGAGCGTCGAGACATTCAATTTATTTATAGAGAGATATATACCAGAGCAGTGGAATGGAATGCAAGGGAGACCCTTTTAAGTCATTTCACATGCAGAGGGGTATGACCAAAAGGACAAATACGCCGTTGTATCATTTTTCCTCTTTTTTTTTTTTTCTCAATTTTATAAGGCACCACGTGAAGCAGCGATCAATAATTCCTATTATATGATAAAAAAAAAATCGTAATATATATATGGAAGATATTTTGAATAATTATATTAATTATTATCCAAAATATTAAAATTGAATTTCTGAATGACATCTCAAATCTGAAAATTGCTTCGTCTTGACACTCAGAAATCAATTTGTCGGATTCACGTGAGCACGTGACGCTGACCACGTGAACCCACAGGGTAATTTTACAATTGTTTCATTATTAAGGTAAGCCCCTTGTGTGGGGCCCAATAGTCAATTTATATTGTAGTCTTCATCAAATTTAACTCTTGACAATTTAAAGTTAAAATGAATTTTA
Organism: Diospyros lotus; assembly: GCF_014633365.1. Lineage (NCBI taxonomy): Eukaryota > Viridiplantae > Streptophyta > Magnoliopsida > Ericales > Ebenaceae > Diospyros > Diospyros lotus. The sequence goes on from NC_068341.1 coordinate 3,526,104, forward strand.
AATAGTTTACCGAAAGGCATTATATCTAAAGGTGTCTTTGTTAGTTGATCTGGTTAATTAACATGATCATCAAATCAGCATTTTTATTACTTCTAATAAATTATAAGGAGAACAGAATTTAACATTCTGGAGAGAATTTGGTAAAATGGAAAGGCATTTACTCAATTAAAGAGTTATAAGAATATTTAATAAAATTTAATAAAAAAATATAGAACAATTTATAAGAGTTACATGAGATAAGGTCACGAATGAAGTGACTGACGAACTAAAATTTATGTATTCACTCAAACTAGTGAGATTAATATGATATGACATTGTTATTTTTTTTTTTAAATAAAAATTCATTAAAGAAGAAAAAACGCAAAGTGTTTATAAGAAAAAGTAAGAATATATCCAGCAAATACGAAAATTATATAAACTGAGAATAAAAGCTAAACAAGAAACAATAGAGAGCTACATGACTATAGCTGAAAAACCTCGAACATACGAGGTAGAAAGAAACAGAGAGAAACAAATAATAATAAATCGCCTCCTTAAAAGAGAGAAAGGGACAAAAAGAATACTAAAACAACTCTATGGAAGCCCATCACATGCAAAGGCCTCCAATCAACAAAGACATCCTCGTCCTGGAGAGGAAGGAGGCAAGAGCAGGCGGTCTAAATCCATGGTAGTAGACCAATTGATTTCGCAGCGGAAGGAAAAGCTAAATAAACAGAGTCATCAGAAAACCCACAAGCACGACACAATAAGGAAGGAAGAAAGAGACGGGGCAGCAAGGGGAATGGGGAGGAAAAGGAGGCAGGGGGTAGCTAAAAGGCTTATGGGGAGAAAGAACTATACAAAAGTTTGATTGGTTGATTGGTTGCTCCTTTCTATAGGATTAACATGTTTCAAGCACCAGCAGCATCAACAGCTTGATTGGTAGCTCCTTTCTGTACAAAAGTTTCAACATACTCTTTCCTGCAAGAAGAGTCCTTATGGGTTAATCAAAACATTAAGCATAGTTAATTAATTGTTAATGGGATTTGAAGAAGTAAGCATGAGCAAGATCATACCTAGCAGGCAAATGATCATGGGGCCGATTATATGGAGTCCGAACTGGCTCACCAACAAAGAGCCGCATTGCCTATAAAAATACAACATCATAAATAAAAATGATTAGCGTGTTAAAATTTATATATGAGTTCAAGCGTTATTACTTGCACTTTATAGTACCTTAATATAGTTGTTTGTATCCAGAGTGAAGCGGTGGTAAATTCCAGCAGGAAGGGCAATCACCGCCCCTTTCTTTACCCAGATTCGTATCCAAGCATCATCACAACCCCTCACATCGAAGTAGCCTTCAGCATGAAATGAAAATTAGATGGCCAGAATAGTATAGCAGAGTGGAAGAAAGCATTAAAAGAAAAAAAATAAAAGAAATCAACTAGGCTCATATACCACTTCCTGCAATGCAATAACGGATCTCCTCGTCAGTGTGGAGATGTTCCTCGAAGAAATTTTTGATCTTTTCTTCATAATTTGGCAACTTCTCTGGGCAAACCTCAATCATGTCCTGAACCAAAGCTTGAGGCTTCAGTTTTGATCGAATGATGCATGCGATGGGAACACAATCTATATATCTAGAGTCACATAGATTGATAGAGAAGAAGAGAGAGAGAGAGAGATGAACAATAGATTGATAAAGAGATGCCCGACAAACCATGTAGGAATATCCGCGTGCTTGGAGAATTTTTTTCAGCTCTTCATCCGTTTCATAGTTGTCAGCATCTAATCGCCAGCTGAGTACTCCTAGTTCTACTACAAGTTAAAACAACAGTTCATGGTCTAAGAAGGCGGCACAGATTTCTAACATTTGACGATGAGTTAAAGGCATTAAACTATAAGAGGCCTACTGTACCAGCAAGTTGATCTAGAGTCACATATTCCTCAGGATTGCGGTGATGGGGGAGCCTCTGATCTTCATTACTGTCATCCATGTACCATGCCTGAATGATTTCCCCCACGTAATCCTGCAGGAAGCAAGAATAATGTTTAAGCCTAGACCATCAGAGCATTGCCCTTCTCTTTGCCAAGCCTGGATACCTTGTTCACATATCACATACTTGGGAGAAGCTCTCCAGACAAAAACACGTATTTAGTTAGATGATTTGTGAGTAAAAATGACTACAACGCTATAAAACAACTCCATTTTATTCCCATCTTAATCCTAATTTTAATGGCCATGCCTCATGATTATCATCTTCATAGCAATATATCAACCTTTTCTCCAATTTCAATTCCAATTAGGTGTGACACTCAGTTGACCTCTAAATCAAAATCTTTAACAACGATCAGCTGGGAATACTTTAACAAAGATGAAGTTGATTTTCTGCTAAAGGGTACATTTTGCCCCCTTGCCATCCCCCCACCATGATACTTTGTGGAGGAGAATGGCAGTAGTGTGTTATTCTGAGGATGCATATTGCAACAGAACATTTGAAAATCTCAAAAATGGTAAGATGGAGAACTTAACGAAAACAGATAAATAGGATGGAGAAAAGGAGAACACACACACACAATATTAGTGGAGTTAAATAGAGTCATGTAAGCATGTAAGGGTAAGCGCACCCAACCACCACTCTGGGCAATTGCTGATTGAAGGAGCCATATTCAAACATGGACTTGTTTTTGAAGTCATTAAAGCATCCTAAAATCTAGTCCTACCTATACAACACCATACGTTCACATTCCAGTGTCAAATTCCACGCGAGTTAAAACTGTGGAATGCTTAATTTTGCTCATATAAAGACAACAGGTAGCCAACAGCTAGTCCTAAATCATATGATCTTTCTGCGTGAATTCTGGACGATGATAAAGAACAACCAAGTATTCAAAATTATGACTTGGGCCAAAATTACGGGCATTTTACTTCGTGTGCTTGGCCCAAAAACAGAAAACATAAAATAAGAGGAAAAATACGAACTACCACCGCAACGGAGCATCAAAGCTAAACTCAAGACCCGAATCCGATGTCGGATAATCAAATGCACAATCAGAGTATTCAAATCATAACATAACATGAACAGAGCAACGATTGAAGGAGAATTGGAGTCAATTAGCAGATTACAATCTTGAAACATGTATTCTTAATGTAAAACAAACCAGTTGTTGATAATCTAAACTCAAGAAGCACTGTGTTGGCGTTAAACAGACATTGATCGTTACAACCACCACACAACTTTGAGAAAAAAGAAAAAAAAATGGAACGAAGAAGGAATACCTTGCAGAAACTGCCCATCTCTCTCTAAAATTCTCTCTCTCTCTCTGAAACTTCTGCGAGCTCTGAGGAAACGCAAGAAACTCGTTTGAATTCTGTTGCCGCAAAAACGCATATATAATATGCATGGAAAGACGATGATGCCCCGCCAGAAATAGACCGGCTCCATGCCACGGCGTCGGCGGGTCCGGATTCGATGTACCGTCGGCCCAACCGAAGGGGAACAGTTGAGGGTAGCCTGGTCATTTCACATGAGCATACGCAATCCGTGACGACGTGTGTCGTTGATTTTCTATTTTGCTCATTTTTCAGTTGCCACCACCTTTTTGTTTTCTTTTATGGGTACAATTTTAGTGTTTTTGAAATATTTTTATTTTTAAAATATTAAAAAAAAGTAAGGTCATTTTTATAATTTTAAAGATATTTTAAGATTATTTTATAATATTAAAAATATATTTCTAATTTAGAAATGTGTTTCTATCCATGAAAAAGTTAAAAAACAAAATAATTTCTTTTCTAACTTAAAATTTTTACTTTTTTTTTCATAATTTATTTTAATGTATTATGTAATTTATATTTATTTTTAAATTAAATAACTAAATTTTTATATTAAAAATTATATTTATAAAAAAATCTCTTATATTTTTTTATTTATGTGTTTTTTACATTTTTCTTATTCTACTTTTTTGAAAAATGCTAATTCCTCATTTTCATTTAATATCATATATATTTCATGTTTTCATTTTCATGCAACCTAAATTAAGAATTTTTATTACATAGTGTCGACGTTCGATTTCGGCCGACCGTGATTCGTTTTGGGCCGCGGTGAGTCAATCCAAAAATACTGAGAAAGGAGGAAAACCCCCCCCAAAATTCCAAGCGTGTACACCAGAATCTTTTACGTGGTTCGGCCAGAACGATGCCTAGTCCACGGCCGCCGTCTGATTATTCTCTCAGAGTGGCGGTATCTGATTATTCTTTTCGTCCCTGCCCCTCATGGTCTCTTTGATTCCCATTTATATTGAGGGGTTTTTACAATTTAGATAATATATAAAAATACAGTGATTGTATAATGGGGGACAAACAGTTCTTATCGCCTTCAGTGGGATTCTCATTACGAGGGGCATGGGCTGTTACAGATAAAGTGATCGGACCCTACCTCTGACTTCTCAGCAGCTTTGCCACTCATGCGAGCTGGAGGTTTTAGGCCAGCGACCTGGATGGGCCAGCGATCTGGAGGATATTTCAGGAGTTCGTTAGTCGATTACTTGGAGCTCGTTGGGGGATTACCGGGAGCTCGCCATATGCTCGCTTTACGAGTTCCGGATCTTTGGTGGAGGCTGGACTTTCCTTGACGAGGTCGTCCGGGCCTTCTCGGCCTTGGGTGATTGGGCCGGTCTATCGGACCGAGTCTGGCCCATGCGGGATGATGCGGGAAATACATATAACATAAGCCCCCCAGTTCGAGGCGCGATCTTCCCGCGAGGAACTGACGCGTGCCAGCTGTTCTTCCATCCCTCCGACTTCTGCCCAATCACTTTAAGTCTCGTCGTTCCACGCAGCACGCTTTGTCAGCAGCGCATTTAATGTGCGCCCCCTTCCCATTTCTGCGCATGATTACGCCCGTGGGACCCACAAGCTGTTGTGCGGCCGCTGGATGCGGAGCATGTGATAAGTCGTCATTTGATCCGATGGTTGGGATGGACCAGGCCGTTAGTATAAATAGTGGGGAGTGTCCACCCGCTTCTTCTTTCACGCTATTTTGAAAACTCCCTCAAACCTTTGCCTCCCTGCTTTCTCTTTTCTCTCTCGAGGCCTCCATTATCGCCGTGCTTTCAGACGTCTGCCGTTCTCATCCGGTGCTTGGTATAAGTCTCCATTCAGACGTTAGGCGCAGCTTTTAGGTAAGTTTGTCGTGACTTTCTTTTTCTTCTTGTGAGGCCGTCCACCGTCGATTAGCCGTCGGTGGTTTCTCTGACTTCGTCGATCGATGTCATTCTCATTTTTGGAGAAACGACACGATTCAGTTTGGCGTTTGCTGGGCCTTTGGGTCCAATGACCTTAGGATTAGCTTTTCATGGAACACTGGGCTTGCGGCTGCAGCCCCTCCGCCCTAGGCGGTACCCCTTTTGCGAAGCGCTCGGCTTGGAAGACCTAGGGGACGTTTTAGGGTTTTTCTTCTAGTTTCTTGAGGTCTGGTTCGCAACTTGCGACCTGACTGTTCTCTCTTTTCCTTTGTAGATGTCCGACCAACACCGTGGAAATTCAGGTCAAAAGCGCTGCAATTATATCATAGGAGAAAACGACACTTCGAGCTCCGAAGATTGTCTCATTATGGAAGGCCAAAATCTTGGGGGTGCAAGCTCGGGGTGCAGGGAGGTCGCCGTCCCGACCTCTTGGGAAACCGAGCTGAAGGTTCAAGATCTGATCGCTGGTGGGAGTGCTGATCTTGCGGTCTTCAAGAGATTCTCATCCAAGGCCAAGCCTCACGAGGTGATGACTTGTGCTCAGGAGTTTCGTCTCCCCAGGACCTGCCGAATATACATCCCTGCTTCGAGCTCCCATGCAGCCTACCCGCCAGCCAATTTCATAGCTATTAGCCCCCAACACCTCGAGTCTGGCTTTAGGTTCCCAATGGCCCCGTACCTTATTGCCCTCTTAAACGACGTCAAGCTCGCCCCCTTCCAACTAACACCGAATTCGTATGCCCAACTCATTTCTTTGGCCGTCTTATTCCTTATAAACAAGCTTCCTCTCCCTTCGCCAAAACTGATAAGATTTTTATTTTCTTTCAAAAATGCCAAGGACGGGCTGTATTACCTGGCAGCTCGTCCTTCCCCGTACAAGGCCGCCCTTCCTCAGGGTAAAGCAAAGGGGAAGTCCAACGTGGGCAATTACAAGTCCAGTTGGTTCTTCGTGTCTTGCCCTTCCCTTTCTCTACTTAGGAATTGTAGCTTCGCACTGACCCCTGGTAAGAGAATATGAGCTCTCATAAATCTTTCCTTTGTTTCGAGAGTGCTTGTTTTAACTAGCTCATGCTTTGATGCAGATTTTGGGGGGAAGAAACCGATTTTATCGACCGAGGAGACTGATATCCTTGGCAAACTTGTGGCTGCGGAGTCCAGTTCGGAAATTCTTGAACTTTCGGACGAGCTACTTCGCGAATACGAGCTCGCCCCTCCTCTTGGCACCGAGACTATCGAGGGAGATCATTTCAGGGACTTGGGTGTGGAGATTCTCCCTTCCGGCTTGCAGGTCGCTGAACCGAACAGTTCAAGAGGGGAAGCCGACCAAGACGATAATATGGTTGATCTCGAGCTCCTCCAACCGAAGCGTCATAGGGCGAGGTCGAGCACTACGTCCTCTATGACCCCGAGCTATAGCTCGCGGGATGGCAGGTCGGAGCAGCCGCAGCCGCAATCACGCCCTCAGCAGCAGCAAACCCAACAGCCGCCGGGGGGGGGGCAGCAGGAGCAGCGGCAAAGAACACTGCCCCGTCAGCCCCAACAGCCAAAGCAAGCTCATCTGCAGCTGGGGCATCGGCCCCCTGCCTCCCAAGACCATGGTTCGAGTGGAGCCCGTGGGAAGGAGGTCGCAGTGGAGGTTCGAGACGCTCCTGCCGCCAGCTCGAAACGGAGATCGGACCAGCTGCAACAGGGGGAGGATATCAGGGCCAAACGGGTCAGGGTCAGTGAGAAGGAGCTGGCTGTGGAGGCCCTGCCAGGAGGGGTCTTTGTTGGTCCCCTCCTGGATTCCGTGCCCGACTTCCTAGGTCCGAACTCGAAGCCCCTCGATGACCCGAAGTTAAAGGGAATCCCCCTTTGTGATTTTGTGGCCCGTCATAGCCTGGTGGTAAGTGGGAATTCTTTGTACCTTGGTTTCCTAGTCTACTTTTTTAATGAGCTAACATTTCTTCTTTTGCAGACTTCTCTTGCTGCCGTGAAGCTCCGAGCTCAGTACAAAGATTTTGAGGAGCAGCTTCAGTCAGTGAGCATGTCCCGTCAGGCCGAAATAGCGAAGCTTGAGGACGAGAAGAACGCCCAAAAGGCCGAAATAACGAAGCTCTCGGACGAGAAGAAAGATCTCCAGGTCGAGCTCCTTTCCACTCAAAAGGAGGTGGAGGGTTACTTGACGCGTCTGAGGATGGAGGTCCAGAAGAATAAAGACCTCGACGAGGAGCTTCGCAGGTCGAAGAACATGTGGGAGCAAGCCAACTCCGGGCTCACTGGCGAGCTAAATGGAGCGAAGGCGGAACTGCGGAGGGCTGAGGAGCGACTCAAATCAACCGAGGCGGAGCTTAGGGCGGCAAAGGAAGAGCGGACACGGGCGGATGATCGTGCTGTCCGATGCGAGGAGCTTGCCAAGAGGACCATTGACGATATAAGGGCGGAGGTCGGAGAGCAGATGGACGCGGTGCGTAGGGAGACCAGATCCGACACCTGCTCGGCATTTCTGTACACCCTTTGGGTGAACCATCCTGAGATGGATTTCTCCTTCTTTGGTGCACAGGCTGTCGAGGAGGTGGCTCGGTATGCTGTCGAGGCCGCGGAGGATGTTGACGATGCCAGTCCCCTTGACTCGTTTTTGGTCGCAACGCAAGCTCCTCAGGTCGAGGCCGAGCTATTCGGGGTTGCCGCGGCTCAGTCTGGTGAGACTGCCAAGGAGCCTCATGTGGAGGTTGCCGAGGTTTGTCCAGCCGGGGCTGCCGAGGTCGATCTCCAGCCGACCCTATCTACTGAAGCTCGCCCTGTCGAGGTTGATCCTGTAGAACCAAACGCCCCTCTTAGCTAGGATTCCCACATGTATGTTTTTTTTTTTTTTTTTTTTTGTAACGTGAGCTTCATCTAATAATAAAAATTGGCATTTTGTGCACGTTGCCTCAGATTTCTTCGCGAACTCAAGTTAACTCTGACGAGGTTTTGGCATAACGATTCTTGAACCAATTTCGATGAGGTGACTTGAAAGTAACTTCTTCATGGTATAACTTGAAAATCATTTCAACAAGGCTCCCGTATTTTTGAAAGATTCACTGATAAGAAACTTTTGAGTATGTAACTTGATAACGAACTGTTCGAACATAGGTCCAGGTAGATTTGGAATTTTATCAGCTCGTGGACTAACGCTTTTTTAACTAGCTCGTCGATGATAGTTGTAATAATCAGCGCGAACACTCATACTTAGGCAATTTCCAGGAAACCCCGTTCAGCATATTTTGACGAAATAACGAGAGCCTTTCCGAGATATATGTAAAGTCGGATGACCTTGTGATCTCGTCTAACATGTAGTGGCTGAGAAGCTCGTTATAGGTCGTGTGCCTGGTAGGTCGCGAATGGTCTTATTTAGCCAAGTTAAGACGGACCTCAGCTGATAGGGTCCAATACGCAAAATTTGCTAGGATATGAGATTATGCCATGGCCTCGGCTGGCATGTTGAGGCTTTAATAAGTCTTCAATAAATTGGGAGCGAACACTCAGGTAGGTCGCAGACTATGGCTTTAAGCCAAGATAGGAGGACCCCAGCTAGTGAAAGCGCAACCTGTACCACCAAGTTATATGTTCAGGCGGGTCATAGAGTGACCCCAGCTAACACACCATGGCTTGTTATCTCGTTGACTTGTACGGCCAGGATATGTGTCCAGGTAGGTCGCGTTACGGCCTCAGCTAACACCCAGCGGCTTCTACAAGTTTTATTTGAACTAAGAGGAAACACCTAGATAGGTTACAGACCATGGCTTTAAGCCAAGATAAAAGGACCTTGACTAGCGAAACCAAGCTCGGGGTTACTTGTGGAAGTGGTTGCTCAGTAAGTTCCAAACCATGACATAAAGTCCAGATGATTGGTTCTCAGCTCGCAAACCACGACCTGAGGGGGGGACCAAGGTGAATGCTCGGTTAAGCCGTTGACCGTAGCACCGTGGCTAGGTTATTTAGGACTCGGCTCGCAAATCATAGCTTCTCGACCCCTCATTACGGGGGCATTCAATCGAATACCAATAAGAATAAAGTGCAATGAAAGTTCATAAATTCTAACCAGAATCATGAAAGTCATTCGTAATGAAAAAGACGGAGCATAGGCAAGAACGATTACATTTATCTGAAGTAAGGACTAAGGTGTTCTGCGTTCCAAGCTCGTGGGAGAGGGAGACCGTCCATGTTTGCCAGATGATATGCTCCGTTATTCAAATTTTCTTTGATGATAAATGGACCTTCCCAGTTAGGACCTAAGGTGTCATCGCTTGCCGCTCGTGCTCCTGGCAGTACCAGGCGTAGTACCGGATCTCCGACGTTGTAACGTCGGATTCGGACCTTCCTGTTATAGTATCGTGCCACCCTTTGTTGATAAATGGCGATCCTCACGCGAGCTACATCTCTTGATTCCTCGAGCAGGTCCAGATTAGCCGCCAGTAGCTCGTTATTGCGATTTAAGCTGAAGGTGGCCCTTCGGTGGCTGGCCACTTTATTCTCAGCGGGGATCATAGCCTCCGACCCATACGCCATTGAGAATGGGGTTTCTCCAGTGCTGCTTCGGGCTGTTGTCCGATAGGTCCATAGCACTGTTTGCAGTTCATCCACCCAGGCCCCCTTTCTAGCCTTAAGCTTTGTTTTCAGGGTCTGCTTGATTATTTTGTTGACTGCTTCGACTTGCCCATTGGCCTGGGGGTGATCAACGGCAGTGAAACTCTTTTGAATCCCCATTGACTCGCATAATTGGATGAATTGCTCGCTGCTGAATTGGGTTCCGTTGTCCGTTACTATTTGCTGTGGCACCCCGAATCTGCAGATTATGTTATCCCATGTAAAAGCTTGTGTCTTCGCACTGGTGATCTGTGCGAGCTCTTTGGCCTCTGCCCATTTGGTGAAGTAGTCAACTGCCACTATGGCATGTTTGCATCCTCCGCGAGCCGTGGGGAGCGGCCCGATTAGATCCATGCCCCAAATGGCAAAGGGCCAAGGGCTGCTCATCTGCTGCAGGTAAGCCGGCGGAGCTCGCGGAACCTTGGCGAACCTTTGGCACTTCTCGCATTTCTTGACCGTCTCTATGGCATCTTGCTCCACGGTGGGCCAATAAAACCCTTGTCGGAGGGCTTTTTGTGCCAGAGAGAGTGCCCCTACATGATTATCGCAGTGACCTGCATGAATTTCTTTTAGCACAGCCTGGCAATCGGTGCCGTCAATGCACCTCAGGAGCGGGGCTGAGAACCCCCTCTTGTACAGTCTTTCATCGTAGATGCAATATCGGGCGGCTTGAGCTCGCAGGCGACGTGCTTCCAGCTTGTCTTCCGGTAGTTTCCTGTCTTGCAGATACTCCAAGATGGGGGTCATCCATGAGTTTTGTGGCGCCGTGATCAGTAGCGTTTCATCTCGTTGTTCCGTGCTCGGGGTGGCCAAAAAATCGGCAGGTATGTCCCCCAAGAATTCTGCGTCCCGGGCAGTTGCTAGGCGAGCCAGAGCGTCCGCATGAGAGTTCTGGGAATGGGAGATTTGATGCATTTCATATTTTTTGAAAGTGGCTAAAAGTTCGCGTACCTTCTGTAAGTATGCTGCCATCTTTGTGTCTCTGGCCTGGTATTCTCCCCGCACCTGGTTGACAACTAGCTGAGAGTCGCTGAAGATCTCCAAGAATTCAGCTCGTATTTCTTTTGCCAGGCAGAGTCCTGCTAATAAGGCTTCATACTCGGATTCATTATTGGTGGCCAAAAAGTCGAATCTCAGGGCGCAGAGGATTTTGTGACCTTCGGGGCTTATTAGCATAACCCTGGCTCCCGCTCCTTGTTCGTTCGATGATCCGTCGATGTATAGTTCCCAGGACGGTCCTTTCAGGTTTTCCGGCTCCTCGTCAATTGGCCCAGTAAACTCGGCAATGAAGTCTGCCAACGCTTGACCCTTTATCGCCGTCCTTGGTTTGTACTTTATGTTGAACTGAGCGAGCTCAATAGACCATTTTAGTAAGCGGCCTGAGGTATCTGGTTTTTGGAGGATTTGTTTCAATGGGTATTTGGTCAGGACTTCGATTTCATGAGCTTGAAAATAGGGTCGCAGCTTCCTTGATGCCACTATTAGACAGTAAGCCAATTTTTCGATTGGTGCGTACCTTGTTTCTGCATCGATTAGGCTTTTAGAGACGTAATAAATGGGGTGCTGCACCCCTTCTTCCCCCGAACGAGGGCCGCGCTGAGAGCCTGTTGGGATACTCCTAAGTACAAGGTCAACCTCTCTCCCTCCTTAGGTTTGGCGAGCAGAGGGGCCCATCCCATGTACTCTTTTAGTTGTTGGAATGCAAACTCGCATTCTTCTGTCCATCTGAAGTCTTTCTCCTTTTTTAGAAGCTCGAAGAACGGGGCACACTTGTCAGTTGCCTTTGAAATGAAACGGCTCAGAGCCGCGACCTGACCATTGAGGCTTTGCACCTCCTTCTTTCTTATGGGCGACCTCATGTCGAGCAGAGCCTTAATTTTGTCTGGGTTGGCTTCAATGCCTCTGTTGTTTACCATAAACCCAAGAAATTTTCCAGAGGCTACACCGAAGGCGCACTTGAGCGGGTTGAGCTTCATCTGATATTTCCTGAGGACTCCAAACGTTTCTCTTAGATCGGAAACGTGGTCCGTCACTTGCTCGGATTTTACCAGCATGTCGTCAACGTATACTTTCATCCGAGGGATCCTCGACGTTGCTCACCTCGTGTCTGAACCTGGCGATGTAATCCCTTAGTGGCTCGTTTGCTTTCTGGAATACGGTGACGAGGTGGCAAGGTGGCGCGTACTGCCTCCTTAAAGCCCTGTATTGGTTAAGGAACCTCTGTTGGCACTTTTCCCAGCTGTTGATGCTACGACGCGGAAGGCTCCTGAACCAAGCTCGGGGGATGTCTCCTAAGATTGCTGGGAAGGCGCGACATTTAGCCAGCGAGCTGGTTGTCTGTAGATCCATTTGCACGTTGTACGCATCCAGGTAATCATAGGGGTCGCTGTCCCCATTATATTGTGGCATGCTCGGGACCTTAAACCTCCGGGACAGGGGTTCGAGCTCAATCTCTCTGGTGAACGGCGTCCTATCCCCACGGCCATTATTCTGGCTGCGGACTCCTTGTCGTTCTTCCAGCTGTCGCACCCTTTGATACAGCTCTTCCACAGTTGAGTCCGGTCCTTCTGATTGCTGGGCTTGCGATCGCCTGCTTCTTTCTCGGTCTGGGGAGCGGTGAATTGGGGACGGATAGTTATCCCCGATATCCTCTTCCGCGGGTGGGTGTCTCTCCTCCCGCGGTTGGCGGACCCTGCGAGGCGACACCGGTGGGTCGTGGACAGCCCGTGCTTGAGCTTGGGCCAGAATTCTAACCGCGTCAGCGAGTTGCATTACCGTATTCTCCAATGCTTCCTGGCGCTGCTGCCAGTCCCGGATCGTCCCTGTCCCAGTGATTTGGACAGTAGGCTGGACAGGGACCCGTGGTGGTATGCCGGGAGTGTCTCCGGCGGAGGGCGGCAAAGGAGTATCGGCTGTCGGGGCAACGGGTCCTCCATTTGGTGGTAAGTCTCGTGGTCGGTCGTGGTGATTTTCAGGTGGGTCGACCGCCGTCTCGGAACTTCTAGTATTCCTTCCTCTAGCCATGGCTATTGATCAGAGCGGCCCCTTCCTCTAGCGCCAAAATGTCGACGTTCGATTTCGGCCGACCATGATTCGTTTTGGGCCGCGGTGAGTCAATCCAAAAATACCGAGAAGGAAGGAAACCCCCCCCCAAAATTCCAAGCGTGTACACCAGAATCTTTTACGTTGTTCGGCCAGAACGATGCCTAGTCCACGGCCGCCGTCTAATTATTCTCTCAGAGTAGCGGTATCTGATTATTCTTTTCGTCCCTACCCCTCATGGTCTCTTTGATTCCCATTTATATTGAGGGGCTTTTACAATTTAGATAATATATAAAAATACAATGATTGTATAATGGGGGACAAACAGTTCTTATCGCCTTCAGTGGGATTCTCATTACGAGGGGCATGGGCTGTTACAGATAAAGTGATCGGACCCTACCTCTGACTTCTCAGCAGCTTTACCACTCATGCGAGCTAGAGGTTTTAGGCCAGCGATCTGGAGGATATTTCAGGAGCTCGTTAGTCGATTGCTTGGAGCTCGTTGGAGGATTACTGGGAGCTCGCCATATGCTCGCTTTACGAGTTCCGAATCTTTGGTGGAGACTGGACTTTCCTTGACGAGGTCGTCTGGGCCTTCTCGGCCTTGGGTGATTGGGCCGGTCTATCGGACCGAGTCTGGCCCATGCGGGGTGATGCGGGAAATACATATAACATATAGTTAATTTTTAATAATTTTAAAATTAATGTATAATCCCAAATAAAAGTAAAATTAAATCTATGAACTTGCAATATCCAAATTTGCTAACATGTGCAATGGATCAATTGAGTAGCAAAGGGTTCACTAATTTGAGGTGTCCGAAAATATTGTAATCTCTAGAAAGCGAAATTTGGATATATTTTTGAAAAATAATATAATTTTTTTAAAAGATAATATTAATTATTATGGATTATATTTCTGTAGAAGGGCAATAGTCTTTTGGGCCAACCTCAAGTTGAAGAGCTGGGGCTGGGCCCTTCACAAATCCAGGAAGAAAAGCCTTCCCCCTGTGTGTTCCAAGCTTACCTAATAAGCATAATACCAAACAAGTCCCAACCCACAATTCGGACCCACGGCCCAAACCCAGAATATACCAATCAGTGTACTGCACCTATGGAAGGTAGGCCCGCACTCGAACAAGGGCCCCACAAACCGTACGTTTGGCAGATCACACACACTATATATATCTGCGCTCTGATCTGTCGCTCTGCGCTCCACAGGTCAGTGGCCCCACCTCCCAAATTTAATAATCCGTTACAGTCACAAACGGATTCTGGAGGCCCCCCCCCCCCCCCCCGGTTCGCATTCTTTTCTGGATTCGGGTTCGGGTTCCACAGTGAAAGCTCTTTATGATGATAAATTTGGAAAAAGGTGGCCGACTGACGAGGGAAGGTGGGGATCGGAATCGGAATCGGATTTCCCCATTTTACAGCTTCCCTTCTAATTTCTTTGTTTATTTTAATAAGTTTGAGATACTTATTAAAATTTGATCCTAAACCATTAATAGAAGAAGAAGTACATCTATTCAATATTCATTATTATGAGGTATACTTTTAATTTAATTTAAGTCGACTGAGATGAGATGTTTGTAGGTACGAACGAGACAGAGAGTGGCCCCAGTCATTCCCCCCCCCCCCCGCCCCACACGTACGCCACCACACCACACGAGTGCCACTTTCACATGACTACCATTTATGTCTACGCACTTTTCTTTCTGCCCCAGCCACCCCCCCACTTTTAGTAATATTACACTTGTGTCCACCACACTTCCCCTACCTCGTATTATCCCCCTTTCAACAGTGGCATCTTCGTAATAACCACTTCCTTCTCCACCGGGCCCCACCCCTCCTCCCCCCTTCCCCTCCCCGCCCCGCCCCCTCCTTCTCTCTCATCTTTGACTTAGACTCACACGCAAAACCAAACCAGTAATCATCATCATCATAGAGCTTCAAACTCTCCAAATCTTTTCCTTCCACTTTCTACTCCTCCTCCTTCCCTTCTGCAACCCCATTATTCAGTACTTCTTCAATCACTTTATATATAGCTCCGTAAATCCTTTTCTGGGATACTTCTACTTCTTCCTCCTAAAATACGCAGACCCAGCTCGGCGATGGGCGGAATGCTCCGCCACCGCCGCAGTCAGACGCAGCCTTCGTTTGCCACGGTAACCGCCGTGGTTTTCCTCCTATTCGCCTCGTCTTCCGCCTTCAGCCTCTGCCCGACCCGGCAACTTGGTGAGCCCACTCAATGCCCAGAACGAGCCTGGAATGTTAATTGTAACAAAGTTTACTTTCTTCGTCTTTGCCAGGTGGGGGAGTGAGGGAGGAGGGAGAAGAAGGGAGGCGGCCAAGCGGGTGGAAATTTTGGGGGAGAGTGCTAATGACTCAGAAGCGACTCAGCTTGCCGGGATCGTCGCCACCTACGTGCAGATCCAAGTGCGGGAGTTGCAGCCCCTGTAAGGCGGTTCACGTGCCGATTCAACCCGGTTTTAGCGTGCCGTTGGAGTACTACCCGGAGGCTTGGCGATGCAAGTGTGGAAACAAGCTGTTCATGCCGTAGAGAGAATTGAATTTGAGGAACAAAGCAAAGCGAATATGCACAGAGACAACACAAATTTCAAGTCTTTACTTTGATTATATATACTGATCGTATGTATAATATCTACTCATGCTGTCATGTGATGAGATGAGAGACAGAACGTTGGAAATGTAAGTTTTGGTTTAAGCACTCTCTCTCTCTCTTGTTCATGAGTACTTTCTTTCTTTCTTTCTTTTTGTGTTTTTCCACTTGCATCAGTGCGAATGATATTATGAGAGGAAGATTGGAGTGAAAGCTGTAAACTGAGATGAGCTTCTTTCTTTAGGAGGAAAAGATGGAAAACTGTAATGTGTCACTATGATCAGTATATTTGCTTTTTTGGTTTTTCCTCTTCGACTCATCTATGATTAAATTTAGCAACTCATTAAATAAAAAAAAGAATACTTGACAAGCTTTAAACGATTTTGAGCTACAGAATGTTTTGTTTAGTTTAGTTAATTAATGCGACTATATAGCAAGCATTAAATGCGACTATATAGCAAGCATTAAATTCTCTCTCTCTCTCTCTCTCTCTCTCTCTGTGGATGTACTGTAAATTGAAGGACACTGGCGTTTTCCACCTCAGAGCCCATCTATTTTTAATTTTTAACATTAGTCCATTCCCTGTTAGTTGTGCTTCATATATTTCTAAAACGAAACCAATACTTAAGTAGGGGTTTTTAAGAAAGACGAAAAAGAAAATGAAAGGAAATGCGTCCGCAGAATACGACAATATATCTCAGTTCCACCCAAAACTTGAAAAGATTATGAGCTCCATAATACCTCGTTTTGTCTAGAATTTCTTGGTTTAATTAGTTTGGTTATTGAATGTGGCGAGCTGGCTACCATTTTGGATTTATGTCTTCAACGCTGCGGAGATATATATTCATCAGCTGCAGTGGAAGGAGAAATGGGTTGGTTTTTTGGCAGATCGGGAAAGACGCAGAGAGGCTTTTGAATTTGCATGTGATCAGAGAAGAGAAGAGATGGGTTTCCATGATTCCATTATTTCTGATGATGAAATGAAATAATAATAGTTATATTTTTCGGAGGGAGGGAGGGGAACTTCACATGCATCTTGAAAAGTGCGAATGATTGCACCTTCTTGACGAACTTCCTTCACTGTATTCTCTGCTTGTTTTTTTCTGTTCATGGAGAAAGATGTATAGACAGATACATGGAGAGAGAGAGAGAGAGAGAGAGAGAGAGAGAGAGAGCGGCATTCATTTCTAATACGAATTTGCTGTTTTCTCCGTATTGTACCCGAAAGTTCAGACATACAATATTTAATTTCACACCCCCCTCCTTGAATTGCCAAAAGGTACCCAAAATCTTTTAATTTATGTGTAGAAGCTCTTCTGTTGCAGTTTCATGATATACGATGTCCCGTCTTTCTTTTGCTCGACTTTTGCAAGCTTCATAGACAATATAACTATAAAATCACCATTAACCTATTGCCCAATAGCGTCAATGGGCTCAGGTGTTCTGAATTTTAAATTATTTCCTTCTTAAGTTTGGAATAGCATAATTTTATTTATTAAAAGAAAAAAACTTCAATAAAATTTCATTTTGAATTAATATTACGAGATTTGAAAAAGCAAGAGTTGGATTAGGTTACATGGAAGTAGGGGAGACAAGTAGGGCAAGAGGGTGAGGTGGCTCCAAAACCCTAATGTCAAGTCATCAGTCTCTGCCCATACCAACTTGGCACGCAATTATTTACTTTTCTTTTCAGAGAACGGGAAGCGAAAAAAGAAAGAAAGAGGGACATGATTGAAGTGATATTTGATTTGACACAATGTTGGCACCGGCCGGTTGCGAATTAGGTATACTTTCTCCAAGTGGACCCCGCTTTCCATCTGTCTCTCTGTCAATCCGCCATCTTCTTCTTCTAACTTCTTCTTCCTCCATGTTCAGTCGTCTTTCTTTTACGGCGTCCCCTTCGCTTCCACTCTTCTACAGTGCTATGTTTTCGAGCTTTCATGGAGCATGCTTCCATTCCATGCCCACTTGGATTCTTACTCTTGCAGCTCCATTAACCACGCAAATGTATTATGAACCCACAAAACGTGCTAAAGAAAAGAAGCTTGTTCTGTCAAGAAAACAACCAAATTTAACTCTACGGAATTAGTTTCATTCTATGACAAGTTGAATTATCCTGTGACGTGGAAAAAGAAATTAATTAAGCTGCAAGTTAATGCATACAAGCAGGCAGAACAGTAAGGAAGCTACTGAGCTACCTAAATGGGATATTATAATTATATAAATATATATCACTTTATAAGGGCCCAAAAATAAATAACTTTGTGCCAATGGCCGGGCTAGCTGTAAGTGATGCATGTAGAATAGATTATAAATATGTTGACACAGAGATACGAGTATATGTGGAAAATACTACAGGGGCTGGTTCCCTGTTTTGTTTCCCTTTTTGTCTAGAAATGGATTTGATTCAGCAAAAACCATACATCTCTAAGAAGCTAAGGAGTAATGTGCGCAAGAGGTGGGACACTTAGGTTTGTAAACTGCCCTAAATAATAAATGGGAAATGCTACTCTATAAAATGGTTGACAAATATAATTCAAATGACAAAAATATCTTCCACCCAATTACTAATTCACCATCACTGCTCTTGGCCACCTCCCTTCTTCTCTCTTCCCCCCCCTCCCTCCCATGACTACCTTTAGCAATCGCCGCCTCGTTACCCCGTGCCGTCTCGTCACTGTTGTTGCCTTGCTGATGCATCTTATCGCTGTTATTACTGTCATCTCGCTAGCCGATGTATCCTCGTCGTCGTTATCTCCTTATCATTGTATCCTCGCCACCTAATCGTTGCAAGCTCATGCCAATCAGGCTTCATCGCGGATAAAGATAAGCGATGAAGGTCGATCGGGCCTCCTCCGTAGTGGACAAAGAAGAGAGAGCAAAGAAAATGAGACAAATGGGTGGAATTTTTTTTATCATGTCATGCACGTGTAACACGGTGTATAATAAATTGCCCTAAAGATGTTAACATTATGGTATGAGTCTTTACACCCCTTTTGTCTACCAGAAAACCCATCCAGTTACGATTTTAAAAACTATCTGATAGTTTCAACATAAGAAATATTAAGAAATTAAAATATCTTTGGTACTTTTATTGGGTCATCTTGGCAATCATCATATTAAACAATTAAATGACAGTTGACTATAGTAAAAGCCACAAGCGTTGGCTTATGGTGACAGGAATAATCCTATCAAGACCCACTTAACTTCTTCTTCTTCCGCACACAGATATCTCTTTCATTCTCTAAAGAAGAAATGAAAGCTTCATATCATAAGACAGTTAACAGTGTATAACAAGCTAGCCAATATATCTTCGAATTGATTGTAAGTCTACAAGCCACAGAAAAGCAACCATATATGGAAACTGTGGAAATCGAATCAAATCAAACCTTCGTATACAGCAACTGTAGAAAGGAAAATTTTAAACTTCCATATCAATGGAGTTGAGTTTTCACTAGAGAGAATCAACTTTCTGAAGCTCCACCGGCGTCACCGTCTGCCCGTATCTCACCGCCATCAAATCACTCAAATCGCCCTCCAAGTAAGCTCTCATGAACGCCACCGTAATCCCCGCTACAAACCGCCGCATCGGCCCTCTACTCCTCCCATTCTTGCACAAACAGTACGTCGCCTTCCCCCTTATCCCGCCGGTGTTATCGTCCAGCATGTCGACGTGGCCGTAGTCCTTGGCCACAAAATAGAACGCTGGCTTCCGGCACTCGCCGTAAAAGTTCTCGTGGTTCACTCCCTTTGGCGCGCAGGCAGGGAAGAACGGGTTCTTCTTCACCTCGCCCAAACCCGACCCGATCACCATCACCGCCATGTCCAGATCGAACGAGTGCGGGATGTAGGTGAGCACCGCCGGCGGAGTTTGCTTGCCCTTGTCCATGCCGTCAACCGGATCTATGCCGATTAGGGCTGAGAATTTCAGGGAAGCGGTAGCTGTTCTACCGAGCGCAAGCGCAAATGCGGCCTTGCCTCCCCGGCTATGGCCGGACAATGCGATCTTGCTCAGGTTTGGCCGAACATTGGCCGGAAGCAACTTCTGGAGGCCTTCCGGTAACCAGTTTGTTATTGCCGCTGCCGACCTGATTTCTTCCGTCGAATCGGGTCCGGCCACAGTGTATAGCTGTTGCATTGCAAAACGAAAATTTGTAACTTTGCAGAGTTATCAAGACAAATAATTTAAAAAAATTGACTGTGTTCAATCTCCATGCAACGGGATCATTTGCTAACTAAATATAATTTGCACCCAGAAGAACCCAATTTTATACAATCTCCATTTTGATAATTACTTTTCTTAGAGATTTTATTGTTTGGACGTGGACATGCATTCTGAATACACAACTATATAGTGTCCGCAGCAAACAACAGTTGAATTAGGTTTTCTATATCTATTCTTATATATATCTCTTATTCATAATGAGAATAGGTTTTATCCCTGTAAGATGTGAACTTGACAGAGCTGATTAGCAGGAGAGAAAATAGAGAAGAAGATGAATATCCTTAGAGAAAAACAAAAAACACAAAAAAGAAATTAAAGAAGAAATGGACCTGAGGAGCAATGACGATGAAGCCATGGGAAGCGACGTGCTGGATGAGCTGAGAGTAGAAAGAGTTGGAGAGGAGATAGCCATGGAGGAGGAGGAGCAGTGGGAACTCGCCGGATTCATCTCCCGATGGTGTGGCAATCAAGAGCGGCTTCGGAGGGGGAACGGATGTCGAGACCCATCGCTCCGGATCGAGGCTTAGAGTAGCAGTTGTGTAGTTGCCGGCATCGAACACTTTAGCAGTAGACATGTATGAATTAATACTTATTATTGAAGCTTTCTTCTTGCTATAGTCTTTTGTTTATGGTCGCTTGCTTGGGATAAGGTTCGTGGTTATGTGGGTAGGTGGGTGGCCTTTAGAGCCCCACCCACCTTGATAGCACCATAGCAATAATTCGGATTGGCCTCTCTTCCCTTCCCAGTGGGAAATTGGGAAACTTGGAGTTGGAGGCATCGGTAGATATTTTAGCCCATTTTGGTTTTAAGTTCAAGCATTTTACGAAATAAATAATTATAATAGTGAATTAGCACAATTTCAAACAAGACCTTATTAATTAGTCTGCCGGTTGTCCATGACTTTGAATTATTATTTAGTAGCAAAGCCCATTCGGCATCTTCATAACTTGAATCAAATGAATCAATTTGGATCTGATCCGCCAGAGTTGGACCTTTCTTCGGGCAGAAAAATAGGCCCAAATCTCTGAAATCTAATCTCCATTGGATCTGGCCCACATCCTTGATTGACAGACGTACTTAAATGCCTTGGTAGTTAGATTCATTTTATTAGGCCTTTTTAAAGTTGGGCCTCATTAGATTTACTTAATTGGGCCATTTGGTTACCAAGTCCCATTAAGTTCATTTTATTAGGTCATTTTTCTAATTGTATCTCATTAAACTTATTATATTGAGACATTTTCTAAATTGTGACTGATTAAATTTATTTTGAGTAGTGTTCCAGACCTCTCTCCAGTTGGAAAAATGAATTCTCCTGACTCACTTAGAGGTTGATAAATAAATTTTAATTAATTTTAGTAAATTTTAACATTTAATAAATAATTTTTAATATTTATCTAATTAATAAAAAAATAACAAATTTATGGACTCAAGAAATTCATCAATCAAGGCTACTGCTACACACTTAATTGTGATTCTGCACAATTAGAAGTGATAAAAGACTATCATTAAAACACTATCACAACATACTATCAACTCAGTTTATTATTTAAAATACTGATATTTTTCTCGAAATTAAGGGCCCAAATGGGTGAAATCAGCCATTTATTTTTAGACTTTGATTTTTTGACATATTTCTTACTTGGCTGAGTTATAATGAGATTTTGTATCTTTAATTAACATAACATGTAGATAAAAACTGTTATTTAAACATTCAAGTTTTAATACTTTTATTAACACTTTACATTAACATTAATTCAAAATATTAATAAGAGTATTAAATTTAAATATTCAAATAATAATTTTACAAATATAAATAATAATTAAAAAAGAGCTAGAGATTGAGTCACAAGAAATAATTAAATTCCTAAAACCCTTCTTTTCTCTTTCAAAAGTACCCATTACATATAAAGGGATAGGATGCGGTAGTTTAATGGGGGTAACTTACTATTCCCTGCATCCCACTGACAAAGTGGGACTCAGCCAACTTTACCTATGATTAGATAAATTATTGATATGATAAATCCAAAGAAAATTATTACATAAAGTGGAAGAAGAGGCAATCAAGATAAAGGGCAACAACAATTAGAGGGGGGGCGCTAATCATCTCCACAAGATGATGGATCAAAAGTGCACCCAGAACTAAAATCCATGTCTTTATCTTTCCCTCATTCTTTACTCAAAATGGGATTCTTCTCTTTATTGACTGCCCCAGTCCAAGATACCTCTTTTCTTTCCTCAAGAATGCAAGAACAAAGGCAAAGCCTTGCAATCACATGGTTTCCAAAGCTTTCATTCACATGACCACTTTAACAGCTCAAAAACATAAAAGAAAAAAGAGCAAAACCCATATGCCCATATATATATATATATATTAAAAGAGACCATATATATAAATACTTTAGTTCCTCTCTTTTTTTACAACCCAAAAGAACAAAAAGGAAAAAAAAAAAAAAAGAAGCACCCACCAAATACCTGAACATATTGGTTAGTCCAAAGCCTCCCAAGGGGCCATGAATTCTATACCAAATTCCCCATTCTCCCAAATTCTAATACTATCTTATTCTACTTGGAACTTCAAATTCTGTGTTTATTGCTTCTTTCACCTGCAATGGAGAGCAGCCTAGCCACACCCTGAGTCCAAATGTCACACTCCCTCTGGTTCCGGCACTCGAATTCGACCAGGCCGCGCGTCAAGGTCTTCAGTCCGAAGTACCGGCGGTGTTCGCCGCCCTCAAGCAGGTGGCGGCCCGGCCAGGCGGGGATATCTTTACATACTTCCACCACAACATCTGGAAATTCAAAGGGCGGGGGGCAAATTTAGAGTCCAGAGATACCATCTTTTGGTGCTTTTCAACTTTAGTTGGGGGGGGGGGGGGCAATTCCCTTTCTCAAATCCCTATATAGAAGAAGCCCCACCCCCTTCATTTTAGTTTCCACACTAAGAAAGACAAAAGCAAGAGGAAGCTTACTCTTTTTCTTTTTTGTGATGGTCCCAGCAACGTGCCTGCTCTTCATCTTGAGTATTACCTGCAAATCCAGAGGCACAAGGTTTTAGAAACTAAATTCTGAAATCAAAAGATAAAAATGGTTCATTGGGCCTGTTGTGTTTAATCATGATCGATTTTCCTAATTTCAACTTTTTCAGCAGAATCTTAATTTAAGACTGCATGGCCCCCACATTATCCCCAAAAACTAGTTAAAGCACAAGCTAGTTACCGATCAAATCAGGTTGTTTTCGTTTGTTTTCTGTAGGAACGGACTGACTTAAGATAAGTTCATTGCTCTTCTCGCAGCCAGGAATGAAGGAGAGAGAAAATATTACCTGACCCATCCTGTTGATATAAACAGACACTACTTTCCAATGGAGATCTCCTGCATCAATGATGGCAATCAATGTTATCCTCCAATTCGTTCTCTAGGCAACAACATAACATATAGCAAGACTTAGATAAACAGATACCTTTGCGAGTTCGCTTGAGGAGTTCACAACCTCGGGCCAGCAACTCCCGACTGCATATGCCTAAGAAGTTCTCTTCAGGAACAAGCTCACCACTGAAGCTACCATTGGAGCTGCCATTACTACCGTTGCCAGCTCCATTACCAACCCCTATTCCTTTCTCCACTGGAATCACCGCTGCTATATTCCAGACTTCTTTCAACGCCCTAGCCTTCAATGTGGCTGCCCCACGGAGAGCTACATCACAACCACACCACAGTTAATGCGCTAACAAGAATTGCAGAATGCAAAGCATTCATGCTAAAAACTTAGCCAGCAAATGGTAAACTGTAAACAACCCAACTGTGGTAACTGAATTAATAAAGTTGGAACAGTGTGGCGTCAATAGCTCAAAATAATATCCATAACACATTAGTTTCCATACCAGTGGCAGCTGCCGCTGTTAAAGTCATGATATCTCCGGCTGACCGGACATTAACAGCAGAGCTAACAACGGAGGCAAGGTGTTCACGCTCTGCCCCCATGGTCTCAGCAGCTTCAACACACTGCGCTGCCACCAATGTGGCAGCTGATGCAACCGCCATATCTGTCTTGGCCCTCTGCTCGTCCTTCCCCGAGCCTGAAGAGGCAGCGGTGGCAGCAGCAATGGCAGCCACTGCTGCAGCAACTCCAGCAACCGAGACCGCAGCATGGAGCTGTGCATTGTGGGCCCTAGTTTCTTCCTTCTTCTTCTCCCTCCTGTCCTTCAACCACCTTCCCACCGTCTTCCCTCCACCAGTGGCCACCGCTCCGCTGCCACCAGTGGACCAAACGTATGGAGCATTTATTGGGTTATTCAGACGAGCAAACTGCACAAACATTTACACATCAGTCACCCGTATAGTAAGCACCTCTGGCGTGAAAAGAACAATTTAACAATCCGTAAGAATAATGGGCAGGAGGGACAACAATTTATCGATTTATAGTCCTATATGAACTCCCCACCCACCTTGCGGTCTGGGATTTCACAATTCATAATTGTGCCTACAGTTCAACAATAATGGGCAGAAATCAACCATCTTAGAAACTAGCCCTCGCTCGAAAGACTGAAATCCTCACCACTACAGGAATTTAACATATCACTAGATAATCACCCAAGTTCATGGTTACAATTGCAATTATTCTTATATCACTGGAAACATATTCTTAAACCATGCTTCGAAACGCCAAGAATGAATAATTGTGACTCCTTACAGAGGCCTAATATAACTACGCAATAATAAATGGTACAACATATATGCTTAGCTTATACAATTGTACAATAATCTGCGAGAAACTTGTATCCATGTGCTTATGTCTGTAGTCTATAGGCTATGTACATATCTATCTATCTGTACGAATGTGTACAGAGACATTAAAATGCCAAACTGGACCTTCTGAACAATATATTAAAAGTTACTATATCCAGCGAAAGTTTTACTTCTTCCGGAAGATAAGAGTGTGTTAGTGGTGAAACCGGATCTTATTTTAATTGTTCACTCAGGAACAGGAGTGATTCAGCTCTTTGTATGGAAGAAAGCGCAACGTCTATACGTATTCTAATCCATCTGGGGTGCAAGTGTAATTAAAAGAGACATTGTTGGTTGCAGAGAAAGCTGAAACCTCTCTCTCTCTCTCTCTCTCTCTCTCTCTGTTCAGGGTTCGTACTCTTCTTAACCAAAAAAAAGAGAAAACAAAAACCATATCGGGGTTGCTGGGCATGTGTATCAGACACCGGCAAACATGTCAGATGATCGGCGAGAATGCATCACAGACATGCGGAGGTATTCAAACTTCGATACGTTTTAAGAAAGAGATAGAGAACCTTGTCGTCGATTTCGGAGGGGGAAACTGGCGGGCTGTCGGTCAGAGAGCCTCCGTTCAAAGGCCCACTGCTGTGGGACAGTCTTCCTGAAGTCCGCGGCGACACCTCCTGCTGGAAAACCCAAAAAGAATACGCATCATTGAAGGTTTGCGGAATTGTTTAATGGTGAAAATACAAAGAAAACAGAGCAAAAATTGGGTTTTATTGTAATCTGTCAATATGCCAGTGGGTTGATGATTATTGAAGGTAAAAGATTATTGAAAATGAAGCATAGACAACCCAGAGAAAGAGTGCCTGGTGTCTGTATTTTAATGCCGTCCTCGAGAAAATAGAAAGCCGCTTCGGTAATTCCAAGAAGGACTTTGGTTTGGGTTTGTTTCCCCGTGAACTCAAACCCGGAAAATTAACATCTCCATGGAGAAAGAAACCACAAAGAACAAAAGACGGTGAATTATGAGAAAGCAAATACAATGAAAAATGGCATGAAATCGCCAAAATTAACGTCCGATTTCCAGAAATATAAGAAGAGGACAACTTGGGCAAGACCAAACCGACAGAATATCCATAGTTTTGTCAAGACGTAGGCACTGGAGGTTTTGGCATATATACTCACAGACTGCGACATTATGCGTTCCATGACAAGCTGCGAAGTCTCGGAGGAAGCAAACGAGAAAGGGTTGCCGGACACAGTTGCCGCCTCCTCGGCCTCTCCGGCGAGTTCCTCCGGAATAGCTTCCCCGGCAGTGTCACGGCCACCTGCTTTGACACCGGCGGCCAAGGTCTTGGTGAGAATCTGGGCCGGGGAGAGAGCTCTGGAAAGTTGGAGAGCGGAGGCGCTCCAGGAGCGGGACAAGAACTCCATGGGCTCATGCGGAGTCTCCGGCGGCCGGAAGGGGTCTGGTTGCAGCGGTGGGTCCATCTGAGCTGCAATACAATACAATACAACAAAGCTTTGGCACAGGGAGAGAGATTTGAAGTTTGGATTTATCGAGTTCAGCTTGAGGCAGGGCCGGAGCCTGCAATTGCTTGCTTTTATATACAGCGTGGCCACTGTCCACTGTGACTCCGAGGACAGACCGCCCCCCCGGCCCGCCCAAATTACCAGCTGAGCTGCTGGGTCTATTTTTACAATTTACAAAAGCTACCTCTTTTACTTTTTAATATGAAAAAATATATTTTTTGTTTTTTTTTTTTTTGGGGGGGGAGGGGGAGTCCTGCAGTGTAGTGTAGAGAGGGGGGGGGGGGGGGGAGGGGGAGTCCTGCAGTGTAGTGTAGAGTAACACCTTTCAATTGTCCATTTAAGGGTGGGGGGGGGGGGCAAAGGGCAACAAACATGGAATGGAATTATCCACCTCCTCGCAGTACGCTTCTCAGTTAAAAACAGCAACCAAACTAGTCTCTATTTTTTCTTAAATAAAATAAATAAATTTGAACAGTTAAGTTTGGTCTCTATCTCCCTCATTTTTTTTATCATTAGTACTCATCATTTATAAATTGAGAGTCTCGTTTAAGGGATGGGCCAACCTTGGACCCGATTTGTGAGTGCAAAATGGGACCCACTTCACTCGACCTAAGTCGAGTTTTTGGCAAATTGATCTTCAGCTCACAAAGCTTAACAAGTCAAGATCAACAAAAATTTGTTACTTCCACCTTTTTTAAAATTGTTTTAAAATATAAATATTTTATTTAATTAATATAAATATATTTAAATATATAAATATTTTATTTATAAAATAAAATTTTAAAACGTAAAAATTAAATATTTAAAAATTGAAAAATCGAATAGTTTCCAAAATCTAAGTTGAAAAGTAGTATTAAATTTTATAGATATTTAAAAACTATTTCATATTTTAAATTTAAATTCTAAAATTTGAGCCAGATTAATACTTATTTATATATTTAGAATTTTTTAAAGTGATTATAATTTTTTATGCACGAGTTGTAAATTTTCTTATAAAAGTAGGTGCAAAATATAAATTATTCAAAATTTATTGATTCTCATTGTAAATTTTTGTCATTATTTATATAATTTTTAAAATATTAAACTAAGGGCAATAATTAAGTACCAATAAAAAATCATACATCATTACCCTACCCTAAGAACGATGGTTAATATTACTCTAAAATTAAATATCAAAAATTCAACTTTAAAATTAAATTATTTATAATTTCATTTAAATTATTAGACTCAATATGCCCTATTTATATAGGGAGTTAAAGTTTTAATCACGAATCATATAAATGGAGTTAAAATTCATTAAAATTAAGTAAGTCATCAATTAATGTATAAAATACTATCATTATTATTTGAACAATTCAACATCCTAATCTGACCCATTCCTCGAAAGTAGTTTTTTATGGGATCCCAATTTACTAAATTGTTATTTTTGATTCGGACCTTATTATTATTATTATTATTAAATGTTATAAGATAGCGTGCATTGAAAGTTATAATTTTGATGATTTTAGATAATCTCTGACTTGTTCAATTTTTTTTTTTAATCTAAATGCTGCCCCCATCAATTCCAAAATAAATGATGGGAACCCGAAGGAAGGAATAGGAATAGGAATAGGATACATAGAGGTATAGTAGTATAGATAAGCATGAGAAGAAATCAAACCGGCAGTTGGACCCTACAAAATCCGACCCACACCCAGTGACCTGTATCCATCTGGAAGAGTTAATGAGTTGGGCCATGCCCACGCCCATCCGTAGAGTCGGAAGCAACCTTTGAAAGAGGTAAGCCTTAGAATGTGTGGTGAAATTTCAATGATTGGAAGCCATACCTTCCCTCTTTAAATCCTTTGTCTCTGGCTTCTCATTTTGGCCTCAATCATGCACTTCCCATCCATTTATTATACGCTCAAATCGGGTCCCGCCCCGGCCCATATATTAAACATGTTTATCTTTACATAAGAAAGTGGCAGAGCCACCCGTCTTTACACGTGAAAGAATGTCAATTCCATTTGGGAATTCGGGTAAGGGTCACACCGTATTATTTACCCATCCCAAGGCCAATATATGGTTTGAAGTTTCCAATTTCCCTCCCTTTATCACTAAATAAATGCTAATAACACCCTGATAACATGGTTTAGATGATTTTTACCTACATTTTATATAATTTTATTTTTGATTTTTTAAAATTTTTAGTTTAGATGTTCAACATTATTACGGAACAATAAAGAGTTCAATAATGAAATGGGTCCACAACTACCTCAAAGGAAAAGTATGAGAAATGGGCCAAGTAATTTAGGTGGGCTGAGAAAATATTACTCGACAAGTGACTGTGTTATGAAAATGGTCGAATGAGAGTCTCTCAGTGGTTGAGTGGTCGAGAGACCACATGGATGGGCAAAGTTGAGAGCCATGTGGCCAAGTGAGGCTAAGAAAATATTTCCTAGCAAGTGATTGTGCTATGAAAATGGTCGAGTGAGGGTCTCTCGATAGTCAAGTGGCTGCGAAACCAAACGACAGGGCGAGGCTGAGAGCCATGCAATTGAATGAGGTTGAGGACCATATAGTTGGGTAAGCTCGAGAGGCCACCCAATCATGTAAGACCAAGAACCATGTAATCGGGTGGGGCCAAGAGCCATACAGTTGGGTGTGGCTGAGAAAACATGTGAGAGATAACACCAAGCCTGGTGAAATTACTCACACATTGAGTAAAGCTACTCACAATGAGAAATAGCTTATTAACCAACTAGATATAATCGAGTGACCCTTTAGAAGCCTTTCTCGTCACATTATTGAGAGACCTTTCTAAAAGATCTCACAAGTCATTCACCCGTAAGAAGAACAAATATGAAAGGCTTTTGTGGGCCATCCAAGTTCAAGAGCTTATCTATGGGCTATGCTAGAGTCATTCTTAAGAGACTATAAATCCTGAAAAACTTGATTTCTAAGGACAAGATCGAGAAAAATTAGTCAAACTTATCTCTAAAATGCTTATTGATAAATTCAAATGACTGCTCAAAATGTCTTCTAAGAGATGTGGTCTTTCAATTACTCTCATTTCTATAAATAGAAAAACTATCTGATGATGCAGTAGCCGATCACCTTCTCCTGCCTCTACTATGTACCTGCAATGGAGACGGGGACTTGCTCCCATGGTGTATCTTCGACGATCAAGTCAGAACTCCTCACGAAAAGATTCCCTATACCCAAGTAATTAAAAGATGATTCCCCCCTCCCCCCTCCCCCCCAAAAAAAAAGATCCTTTACTTTCCTTTCCGTTCTTTCTTTTATCCTTGCATTAAGATGAATATTCCAGATAGAGATCTTCGGGATCTCTATCCCATTTTTCTTGGAATCTTATCAATAAGGGCTCCATAATCGTAGCCGTCTCCGACGACTTCGAGATAGCTTTCTTCCTCCGCATCCTTCAACGACATAGTCAATTCCTAAGACCTCGGAGACTTCCTTACCGAACATCATGTCAGCTAGCGTGATGATACATATTTGCTATGCGTTTTTCTAGACCCAAGCAGGGTAGTATCGACGAAGTACCTCTTTGGCAAACACGTGGCATGACTGCCATGGGATGTCTTCCAGGGATATAGGCGCAATTACGGACCCGAGGGTATTCCCCTCATCACTATCCTTTTTATCTAGGTATGCTCATAATTACATTCAAACTATAATTCACTTTAGGCATGCGATTGACTTAAGTATTGAAAGATTTACGAGTGACCTCACTCCCACCCATAATTGATTTTTTCCTCACAGGTTACCTATAGACAATCACCCATAAATTCTAATCAAAATACTCTTCTGCTAAAAAGAATTTTATTTTTGTATTTAAGCAACAACAAACATTAATTTTTACTGGAGATGGCAAAATACATTCACTTAAATTATACTTTAACGCGCTTAATGTTTAAAAGTTATATCAATCAACTATTATCATTCACAAACGGCCACTAAATTTTCCAAAATTTCAATGAACTCTTCGTGAGAATATATATACATATATGTGGTAATTCTGAATCAAAACTCAGAGGAGAGACGGACGGAAGACGAGGCTGATGGAAAAAGGTTTTTGTACCAAAACCAAGTGCAAGCTGCACCATTATAAGCACCGACGCAGAAATGACGAAAAGCATCCGTGCCATGTGGTCCTACGTAGTAAGAGTACCATCCCATCAACCTGTAACCTAGTATCCCTCTGTACTCAAAACTCGATCTGGTTTTTATAGACCTATTAGCTCAGGAATGGCTATGGTATGTATGTATTTAAGACTATAGTATAATTAATTAATAAAATGCATTTCATATAAACATTTTTGACTAGGCCACCTTAATTGATCATAATACTAACAATTTTGACCTTGTTGATTGACATTATGTAATTTCTACTCTCTTTCAGCCCGCCCCCCATTAAGTGCTTGATATTTTTTGGGTCAAAAACAAATAACCAATTAAGATTTAAGTCACTGTTGAGAACAAATTGTACAAAATTTGCATTTACTTACCTCAATTATTGTTCACATTCCCTTGGAGTGTACTTAAGAGGTGGGGCCAGCAGTCGTGGCTACAAACAGTAAAAAGAGCAAAAAAGAATTCATGGAAATGGCACATGCTTTGAAAAAGGGCGAAGGGAAGAAAAGCATATATAATTCCACGGACGAATCTCTCCGCGCCACCAACCAAACACCATCCTTAATGTTGTCGAGGGACGTGGGCCCGCCCACCCCGTACGGTCAACCCAGCTCCAGCTCCAAGTGTGGGGGCTAAAAATAAAATTACCAGATGAATTAAGTTACGTGCGCCATGTTATTTCGTTAAAATTTATTATTATAAGTCCTTATAATGAATTACTTTTAACTGAAATTATTCACTACCAAAGATGTTAGATGCCTCAACAAAGTATTTTTAACATTTTTTTATGAATAATTTGTGGCACCACCTGTTAAAGTTTATTAATTTGGTGCTTATTAGGCGCCAAATAAATTTTCTGCTGGCACGTAGGGCCACTTGTAAGTTATTCATCAGGAGGGAGTAGGGCAGGGTCTCTCATCTCCCTACTGATGAGTCCGAAAAGCTTCGGAAACTAAGCACTTTCACATTCGAAGAAAAAGCAAGCAAGCAGCAGCTTTTGCTTTCTATCTTTGACCAGTTTTATTTTCTAACTTGGTTTCTTCTTCTTCTTCATGGATCCTCCCAGTGTTCCAATTTTGCCCCTGGGTGTGGTGTTTTTGAGGGGGACCAGGAGTGTCCTGGATGGTCAAATAATATTGCATGAGAGAATGTTTCATGTTTGTACTCTGGGTAATTGCCTGTTTTGCCAGCTCCCCTTACTGTTTGGTTCCTCGGAAAAGGGTTCATCATGTGAACCCCAACAGAAATCCAGCAAGTAATAGTGGTCAAAGAGTGTAAATTTCAAACCATTTCTGCAACTTCAAATCATGGTGATGATGGAAACTATTAGAAAGATGTATATTATTACACTGTGACAAGCTTTTTTTAAGGCAAATGATAACTGATTTACCTTTGAGGTAGATGAGAAAATATTTTTCCCTCTAGATTTAAGAATCTGGCTGTACTATATATTAAATTAAACCCCTTCTTGCATCATTTCATCTACTCACTAATCAATCTGAAAAAGTACAAAAAGAAACTGCCCAAATGAGAGAGGAATGATTGGGAGCAAAATGGTTGCGCATGTGAGAAAGGGAATGGCTTTTCATTCATGAATGTGAAAAGAGAAGTGGCTGAGGAACCTATGAATTAAAGAAGAGATTCAATTTGTAAGGCAAGCAAAAGGAGCATCTCATTTTCATCATTAAGCTTCACACTACTGCTGTGCCTTCCCCCTCTCTCTATCCCCTACCACCCACCAAACAGAAAATTATATATATTTTTTAATAAAAATATAGTTAAAGTAATGTAATAGTAATATTTTCTGGGTAGGGAGCTGTTGAGAGTGGGGTGAGTGTATAAGAAAATGGCTGCTATTGCTAATGAATGGCATGATGGTGATGAAAATGAAGCTCAACTATTGTTAGCGAGAAGGGACCCCCCTACGTACAAGGGCCGCTTTAGTTTCCTCCATGGTCACTCCAAAGGCACTGCTTGGAGAGCACAATTATGGGGTTGATGTGGGGTACCCCCACTGAAATTGACACGTGGCGTGATAGTTTTATTATTGGATATATATGTTTACACATGCTATAGCATCGATTACGTCTTGCCGTACGTCTTGGATGGAGGCTATCTCTCAGACGTTAATAACTTCACACAAACAGTTCTAGAGGCGGCATATGGGCAGAGTAACAACAATTAGGGGCTTCGTCTTCCAAACTCTCCCAATATATCACTAAATTTAAACTTCGGAAGACTCTCGAGAAACTATTTTATGTTGTGGTTACAAGCTGTTTGGAGTGAACACTCAAATTAGCAATTAGCAATTGGAGTGGGGGTAGGGGGAGGGGGGGGGGGTCGTCTCTCAATATTGGACCATGTCAAAATTTCACGATCGAGGGTGGTTGCTTGGTGAATCATTAGTGGGAGGACAAAGAAATCTTTGATAGATGGAGATGGTTGAGCCATCAAGCAAGCCCTTGATCCACTAGGCCCATATATTTGATCCCTTAAGATTTTCTTCTTCGTCCCTCTCATTGGAATCTTTGATTAGCACCATTATTAATATCCGCACCAAGGGTTTTGTCAATGTCATTAATTCTTCAAGAATTTAAATTACAAAATATATATACAATCCACCTATCTCTCTCTCTATATATACACGTCTTCACAATAGATAAAAACTAACCATTTTAAAAATATCATCATTTCATGGACCATTTATTTATCCAATGAGCGAGTAATAAAATTTAGATAAAATTAATACCATTAAATAGACAATATATTCTTCACTTTGCAAGAGGGTATCTGTAAAAAGACTGTTTAATTATTATATATATAGTACCAACGATAATTGAATTGATGATCAAGAGTGGATGGTGGCATGACCATGTAATACACAGCTCCTGCAGCTATCATGGACCAGACTCCATTAATGCATGCATCCACCAGAGACTTCACCTTCGTCATGTTAAATGCATATGCATGCATGGGGATGCCTTTCCTCTCCTCAAAATTAGAGCTTTCCAAAGAGTAGCCCGTGGAATTGACATCTCCATCTTCTCTAATTAACTAAAAAGTAATTAAAGATAAAGGACGGTTTTAATTTTTATATCACACAATAATATTTAATAATAATGATAATTTTGCAAGCAATAACTCTAACACACGTGGTGAACGTTTTAACTAATTTCAAGTGATAAAACAGAATAATTGATTTTCATGCAAATCAATGAGACTACATCGGTAGAGTAATGAGAGGGTGACGGATGATGAGAAGGACGGGACTTGGAAGAATTGATCTCTCGCTCTCAATCCTTAATCCGTTTAGACACGACGAGATGCAGCTTCGTTTTCCGAAGACCCTGTGTTGATTATTGCCACATATTTTGAGGGTGAACAGTGACAGACAGGCTTCCCCATTTCCATCACCTGTCACTCCCACATTCAAAGCGATTCTATTAATGGAAAAGGAACATCGATCTGTGCCTATCGATCGGAGGAAAAAAGAGATGGATAGAGGGACGCTCCGTTGTGAAAACTAGGAGAAAAGCTTCCGCCAGGAAACGAAAATCGAGATATATATATATATATGTAAGTATAGCTGCAAAAGCTGAAGGACCGATCGATGAGATGGAAAAAGGTGGCAATAATGCAAGGGGTAGGGAATATGTTTGTTTCTGTGAGTGACTGTGTGGGGGAGTGAAAAGCGGGAGAGCAGCTATACAGAGAAGAAGAAAGACAGAGTGAGACCAGGCTTTTGTTTTTCGAATCACATTCCCAAGGGGGGAGAGAGAGGGGTTGGGAGAGGGGGCGGAGGGGGTTTATGCATGTGTGTAGCCTGTGGATGGAATGATGAAAGAGCAGCGCAGCCGTACGCCGGAGAGAGCGCCGACGTACGTGCGGTGGGAGGGATAATGATGGGCAGCTTAGGTCATGGGAGAGGGGATTTGGGTTGACTTGCTTTTGTTTTTCCTTTGAAAAAGAACATTGAAAAATAAAAAGGAGCAGCTTAGTAAAAATAAATAAAAAGAATGATGAATTACCCAGAAAAAAAAAAAAAAAAAAAAAGCAGCCATGAAACTGTGTGTGCACAACAACTGCAGTTTAGGTTGGGACACTTTTGGGCCTA
This sequence comes from Diospyros lotus, assembly GCF_014633365.1. NCBI lineage: Eukaryota > Viridiplantae > Streptophyta > Magnoliopsida > Ericales > Ebenaceae > Diospyros > Diospyros lotus. The sequence continues at coordinate 3,560,335 of NC_068341.1, forward strand.
GTTGCCAGTGGAGGCCCAGAATTCCTTGTTTGCTTTGTGTTCTGTTTTGGGCCACCAAAGGGAATCAGCCCAGTTCTGAGAAGATGGGCTTGGAACACCGCATTTAGTCGGTAGAACCGATCAAGGTAATAGCCCATCTACAATGTGTTTCGATGAAAACTGAGTCGTAACGCTAACATCTGGTAGCGGTAGCCATCAAGACATCGGGTTGGATCAGCGGTGGAGGTGCTCCGGTTGGGACTAAATAGTTGCGTCTCTGGCATAGACCTACAGAAGGGGCTGCCCTGGACCTGCCTTTGAGAATGTTCAATACAACTGTGGTAGCAATAGATAGGGTCCAAATGAGTCAACTGTTTGGGAATGATTTGATGTTTGACTTGATAAAAATTCATTTGAGTTTGTTTGATAAAATAAACGATTTAAATTTGAATAAAACTTTAAGTTTTAATTTATAAATTAGTTGAACTTAAATTCAAAGATTCTAAAACTCGAGTTTAAGCCCAAACTTGGTCAATCAACTTTTTAACAAATAGAGCTTGAGCCAAGCTCAAGACATAAAGTGAGCTCGAGCTAAAACTAGAGTTTAGAAACTAGCTCACAAGTTGAGACTAAGCTCAACGAATCTCAACCCAGTTTGATTCGATTACAACTCTACCAATAGATTATGATAGCCACACCTCACGGTTATTGATGGGCATCCCCCTATTTTTTAAATTTTATTTAATAATTTTTATTTAATTATTTTAGAGCTTATTTTATTAATTTTAAAAAGATTAATTATCATTATTATAGAGTATATAGTGTTGAACCAACTTGCTCATATTAATTAAGTTTTGATGATTAACAAAAAAGAGAATTTTCAATATATAAAATATAGTATTTTTAGTGATTAAAAAAATAGTATTTTTATTAAATATAATAATTATAGTATTGAATTATGTTTAATTAATTTATAAAATATTTTTCATACTATATGTATTACCAAAAATATTATTTTCTATTAAAAATATTTTTTTTATTTTAATTTATTAAACATTTTTTTCATAAGTGTATGTATTTTCAAAAATGTTATTTTCTATTAAAATTATTTTTCAAAGTATTTCTAAAATATATAAAAAAATTTACAAAATTTGAATAAAAAAATTAATTTTTCACTATTGCTACAATGACGCTACAGTGCCCTTTCAATGGTCACAATTTTGACCATTGCTACAATGAAGTTGACCATTGTTACAGTGCTGCTACAGTAATTTTCAAAATGCTTATAAATAACTCTAAATTCATTTTGAAGAATATTCTTTACTCATATTGCCTATCCAAAGCACTCAAAATCTCTTTAAAAACTCTCAAACTAATTTTCAAACATTCTAAATCTCTTAAAGATTTGTTACACATCTATCGAAGAGTCACAAGACAAGAGGAGAAAAAAAGATATCGCAAAGCCGAATTTAATATTCTCCATTCAATTTGAGATTACAAATCTATTTATTTATTTAAAAATTATTATCTTGTATTATTTGTTCTTAATTGTTTATTTGTGTCCAAGTATGGACAATTATTTGTAAACAATTAAATTATCATTGTGGATTGTATAGATTTCCTAAAATCGTTAAAATCTAGGTGAATCTAGTTTTTAAGATAACCTAGGGAGAAAACCTTGGTGTTGGTGGTTTTTCTAGAATCCGTTATAATCTAAGAATGTATCTAGTTTCTAATATGAGCTAGTGTGAACCTTGGTGAGATTAGTGGAAGCCTAAGGGTGGTTGAGATCTTGGGAGAGTGAAGTAGATGTATGTGGAGACACTGAACTATTATAAACTGTCTTGTGCCTCATTTATTTATTCTTGATATATCTTGTGACTTGTAATTTATTAATCTCAAACTCACATATACATAATTATAAAATCTTAATTTGTTTAAAATTAAATAACAAGAATTTAATTAAAAAAATAATTTATATATTTTTAAAGAAAATAATTAATCAATAATATTTATTAAAAAAGAAAAAAAAATTTAAACACTCAATTGACCAATGTATAGGATTCTTAATTTGTTCTTATTTAGTTTTATTTTTTCTTTTTTGATTAGAATTCTTATTTAGTTTTAACCACCTCAACGACAAAGAGAAGGTAAAGCCACTGCAAAGAAGCTTATGAATAAGGGGAAAGATGGGCAAAAAAAACCCCTAAACCTATGCGAAGCTGATACTTGGGAGTTGGGAAGTGTTTCAGGTGCAACCAACTAGACCCATCATTCTAGTGATTGCCCATGCAGAAAAGCCATGAATATTATGGAAAGAGAAGAGGAAGGAGAATTCTGCTGTAGTCCAGACTATGAGGAGGATGATGAGGCGAGTTTACATATATAGTAAGAAAAATAATCTTGGCATCTAAGTAAGAAGACAAAACATAGCACCACGAAATGTTCTGAACCAGATGCGCTATCAATGACAGATTATCTGATATCATTATTGATAGTGGGAGCTGGGAATATAATACGTAAAGAGGAGGTGGAAACCCTAGGGCTAACAATTGAGAAACATCCTAGTCCATGCACCATCAGATGGATTAAAGCAACTGAGAAAATCCAAGTGAAAAAGTGTTGTAACGTACTTTTCTCTATTGACAAATATATTCTGACGAAGTATATTTTGATATTGTAGATATGAATGCATGTCATTTGTTGTTTGGGATGCCCTGGCAATATGATGTTAATGCACAACATTCTGAACCTTCTCAAGTGGAAGGACGAACCTCCTAATTTTGAGTCAAATTGAAAGAAATCAAAGGAAATACATGTTTTGATTGTGAAGCCAGTGCTGGCAGCTGAAGAAAGGATAAGGCATCCTGAGTCTGCTAAACCACTACTGGAAGAATTTAGCGAGATAATGCTTGAGGATTTACTTGACGGACGACCACCAGTGTGAGACATCCAATACCATATCGACCTAGTTAATTCCTGGTGCGAGCTTACCAAATCTACCCCACTATAAAATGAGTCCAAATGAGAGTGAGATCTTGGAAGAGAAGGTGGAGCTGCTGCAAAAAAAGGCACATCCAAGAGAGCATGAGTCCATGTGTAATCCCAACTTAATTGACATAAAAAAAAAAAAAACAAAAAGAAAAGATGGAAACTAGAGAATGTGCATGAGATTGACGAGCCTATGTACTCGGAGATTCAACAATAACTTGAGGACGAGTTTTTTCAAGGTGGAGGGATCTGACACATGGTGTCTCTTCCTTCTTCTTTTTTTTTTTAATAATTTTATTTAATCATTTTGGAGTGTATTTTACTAATTTTAGGAAGACAAATTATTCCTTATTATAAAGTATTTTGGATTCCTATTTTGTTTTTACTTAGTTTTACTTTTCCTTTTTCGATTAAAATTTCTTTATCTCATAGAAATAGAAAGTTTAAAACTTCAAACCTATAAATAGTAGAGCCTGGAGTTTGTTTTAGAATATACAAACATAGTTTTATTTCTTATAATTAAGAGTGTTTCTCTAATTCTTGAGTCTTTGTGCTTGTGAGAGAATTAGTCTGAGTGTTTTCTTTATTTTATCACGCTATATGCTCCATCATTTATTCATTGCTTTTTAGGCATAAATTACCCCCATCACTTACACATAACAAGTGACAACAAGCCATATGAATTGCCTTATAAAAACACAAGTTAATTGACAATGAATTAACTGTGTTACATACACTACAAGGTCACAAAATGGTGGCCTGTTTACGTGATACCGGTACCACTGTCACTGTGCCTTAAAGATGTCTCTATTAATGATCTTCATGCATGTTAATTCTACTTCCAAAAGTGAAAAGCTAACGCCATCGCCACACTAATCAACCAAATGCCATTTCCTCGCCCTACCGAGATGCCTGCAAAATTTTACAACCAAGCAGATGAAATATCCCAAGTGCATTGGCACCACGGCATGGAAAAGTACTGATATCATAAGTGTGTTAAAATAAAACTGCTTCTTTTCTGGGAAATGTGGAACAAGTTTTAAGTGAGAATTTCACCTCGGTTTGGACCATTATCTCCCAAACTAGCTGTGGGAGAAGTTGTTGTGTTCGTTGTCGCGATCCCAAGGCCCGAGCAGTCCATCCCAATTGCACCTTAGAACCACATATTGACATATCAATTCAGAATTAATTGTAGTGGATACTTTGGCTTCGTAATCAACAATTCATCTCTTCCAAGGACAAAGAAGATTGCTGTTTGTAATCTTACATTGACTGAAGCAAGGGAAAGTACTGGTGTTGAGTAGATTGTAATAGCCCACTCTGCATTCACACTTGTGTGTGAATGGCGATGTCTTGTTGCAGATGCCGCCCCCGCAACTAGCCCAGTGGCAAGCTAAGGAATAAGAACACGTCATTAAGAACGAATACTGATTGAATTCATCAAAAGGTAAATAGTTATAAGGCGATTACGATCAAAGAATGACTTATTTGCTTGGACTTCCTTATCCTGAGCAGGAGGGGCACCTTCCGTGCAAGCATAGTTCAGGGTACCTGGAGAGACAAAGACTCTTCATATCAATCACAAAGTCTTTAATGATCACTAAGCTTCTAATTACAATTCAAAAGTCAAGAAAACTAACATCTGAATCTTAGTCTGAGGCACTGCAATTCATTCTCTTCCCTTTTGTAATTGAAATTAGTGACCTCACCCATTGTTTTGTTACAACGCTTCCCATGTTCCACATCGAGGATTAATGGCATATTTCTGTGCCCATCACTGTTTCATTTGTCTAAAAGGGTACGGTAACCTTTTGGGTAGCCATTTCTGTAAACCGAATTGGGATTGTGGAATCACTCAAAAAGCCAAAACCATACTGCAAGAAATAACATATCTAGTCTTTTTCTCATTATGTAGGATCGGCCTCATGAATTTTAGTTCGGTTGTCACTCCTATCTATGCTCTTATCTTGCCAAAACTGGATTGTCATACAAAATTCTTGAATTATAATCATTGCCCTGGCCAAATTCCATTCCCTCATGTTGAAATCACATCTGAATGTGAGCTCAAAAATATTTGTTGTATTTATGTGAAACTTCAATTCGGCAGCGTTTATCAGAGGGGTAGGAAGGTCTTTTGGCAACCCTCTTGGCTGCTTGGACCCTTGAGAGAATGGCCAAAACGGCAACCACCTCTGTCGTTTCACTTTGCGTGCTTTCTCTTGTCTTTTAGTCTACCTCTTTCCGATCGTCGATGCTACCTTTATACGATACAATCCCCATCGCTGTTGTCCCCTCTATATCATCTACAGTCACCTCGATATGAGCAGCGCATAGCCTCCGATTTTCAACCTCGTTTAGGGTTTGTTCGATTCATTCTCTGGTTTTCATTCTCTCTGTATAGTTGATACGTATGTTCTTTTCTCTCTAGGGTGTAAGCCTCTAATCTGTAGTTTGTCATTATGAGGCTGATTTGATTTGAGAGTCGATTTGTATAGTGAGATCCAAGAGTGAGTTTGTGTATATTGAGACTGTAATCTGATTTTTCCTTATAGTGCAGTGAGCTCCTTTTGTCGGAGTTCAACGTGGACGTAACCCTCGTTAACGGATGAACCACGGTAAAAATCGTTTGCATTCTGTGTATGTTTTATTTCTGTTTCTTGTTTATTTGCATGCTTACACTTTCCAAGCCGCTGTGAATGTTTGTTGGCTCTATTTATTTACTGTTTTGAGTTTTGGCCGAGAGTTGTCTCGACCCAACAATATTGTAACAAAACACTCCTACAGTATGTTTCTGTGTGTTCTTAGCATATATTCCAGCTGCCAAGAACTAAGCAACTAACCTATCCCTAAAAATTTAAGCATCAAAATTGGCAGATGAGATTGAGATAGAGAAATTACAGTTGGGAATGACACAAGGGAGGAACTTGAGACCATTATCATGGTGGGATAGAGTCTGCTTCCATCCAGGATCACACTGGCATTCAAACAAGAACGTACTATTTTGTGAAGATTTGCAGGTCCCCTTTCCACATTCCACTTCTTTGCACACATCATCTGAACACAAAACACCAATCCACCATTCAGAGCTATCTAAGATCCCAAATTCTGGATTTTTCTTAGAATTTCAAGCCAACCCTGAATCCAAACCCCAACTAATCCAGCAAATACTGAGAAAAAGAAGGGTACTACAAGAACAAGAACAAACCGAATAATGAGGAGAGCTGAGGCGATCGGATGTTGCCAGTGGCAGGCCAAAGCTGGAGAGCAAGAAGATTTGCCAATATAGCAATAACGCTGGAAGATGCCATGTTCAAGCAACATAGAGAGGAGAGCAGAGCAGAGCAGAGAGAGGGAGAGACCTTGACTTTAGCAAAAGAGCCTGAAAGTAGAGCTTCTTGGAAGTAAATGGTTCGATTATAACTTTAAAAGTGGCTCTACTGTAAGGTGTGAAGTGCTGAAAAGTTAAAACAGGTCAAATGGTCAAATGGGTTGTTAGGAGTTGGGGAGATAGCTCCTTTACTTTAACTGTACAAAGTTCTGTGGACCAAAGAACAGAGGGATAAACAGGCGATATCTGGAAGACAACTAGTATTCATTTAGATTGAAGATAGATTTTCAGCTTAGTTAATATTCTTTTATTGAAAATTGAAGAAGTGTCGGTGTTCATATTAATACGTTTATTTTTTTATTTTTTAATAAAAAATATAAATTAAACTCAAAATTCATCTCCAATTTAAATAAATAATATTACTCTTTTTAGAAATATGCAGTTCATTTACTGGAAGTAGGAATATTAAAAGACAAGCATCTATCTTACTGGTCGAGTGCTTATGCGGCAGCAGAGTTTATGAAATATTTTTAAGTAAGTATAATCTTAAGGCAAAAATAATATGAATGTTATCTAGGGGATGCTAAGTGGCTTGATAAACAACAGAAAATCACCTCAGATTGAGCTCAAGAGAAGACTGGCTAATATTTAAGTCAAAGATTGATCTAGGTTTAGGAGTGAGTATATAGAAAATATATCAAAGGCATCAAAGATTTTGGGTGTAGTATAAACTTTATGGTTACCATACTTGATCCTTTTATACTTGAGGATAATGGGCGAACAAGATGATTACTTGTAGGTAAAAGAAAAAAATATGGTTTTATAAGTATAAATCATTAGTTTAGACTACAATAGTTATATCTAAAAAATAAGATTAAAAACTTGCATTCATTCATTTATTAATAGATTACCAAAACATCTGCCATTCAAAACCTAGGCAAGAGCTTAAATCAACAATCAGAATCAGCATTAAATTGGCTGTCCATATGGGTCTTTACCAGCTTGGCCTAAATTCATTTATTGGTCCTCCCATCTATGAAAATACTACTATGACATCATTTTAATCAAAAAACATTTTTTTACCAAAGTTCTGTCAAAATAATTCTTCCAAACAGAAGATATTCAATAACATCTTCATTTTGTAATACACTACGGCAACAAAAGGCATCAGCATAATCTAGGTATATCTAGCACAAGAACTTGAAAACTAATCCTCCCGAGGTTAAATATGGAAGATATTTTATTTCTACTATAATTGGCTTATCATTAATGCAATATATGAGAGTATTTAATATTGGGTGAATTCATTCATAAATGCATTTATATACTATATCAAAAAAAAGTATTATGACATATTAAAATTTTAAAATGTTCTCTTAGACATCTATATTTAAAAAAAATAAAATTATTAAACACATCAACAAAACAAATTAAAAAACGTAAGCACGTGAAGCAAAACTATTGTTGTAGTGGATTTATATATAGGTGCGTGTATATATATATAATTAATCAATCAACGCAACAATGAGTTTAATCGATCGGAGTACAATGGATTTATAGGATAGAGCGAAACAACGATGAGTTTAAATATATATATCTATAATTGATCTATTGTAATAAGGAATGATTGTTGAGAATTGAACGACGACGGACTCGACTAGTTAACGACAATCTCGACAAATTTTGATGTTTTGGTACAAAAACAACGACATGCTCGATCGACAAAGGTGAGAATAATGACAAGAACGACAAGCAATAATGATTGTTTGAATGATTTGTCGAATATAAAAAGATAATAAAAATATTAAAAAAATAATAAAAAAAAACCTAAAAGCCTCGTGTGCATTTCACTTCTACCATTTCTCTAATTATTATTTATTGAGGTATTTAGTAATTTTATTTTTTTTAAATATAAATCTCTAATAAGACATTTTAAAAGTTTAAACTATCACGGTAGTTTTTTGATAAAATACAATAGTATATTTATACCTTCACCTTTTAATAATAATCTAAACTTTTATAAGTCTATATATCGTGCCAATATTTGAGATGCTAGCTAGACAGATAGTTTGGATTAAAACCCATAAATATATTAGCTAGGTTCCTTTTTCACTTTCACACTGATGAATTCTTATTTGTTAATTTCATTGTCTCACATTACATTGTGGATTGAGAAAAAAAAAAAACTAATTTTCTAATAATTGTCTCTGATATCTTATAACAAGTACTCCACCATTAATTATCAATGTGACATCGGAGTGTGCCCTCAATTATCTCATTAATTTGGAGGTTTAGTGGTTGAACAAAGAACGAAGAATCAAGGAAATTCCAAGCTGAAGAAGAGTAGTAAGTAGAAGGAAGATTTTTACTAAACCATGAGGAATTGTAAATATCAATTTTCAAAGAATTAGGAGGTGATTTTGGTGTCCTTGGAAAGCTCTATCAGTCTAGGTTTGTATGTCGGAGTAGGAATTTTATGGATCTTGACTTTAAAGTCTACTGCAAAAGTTATGGTTGTTCTGGCAAAGGTGCACAAAGCTGTCCCCAACTTCAACAGCAATGACTGAGTCAAGCTGCCCTTTTGGTCAAGTTTGAGAGTATTATTAATATGTTTCATTTTCAAGAAGTCTTCCCTGTCTTAGAAGCCCCTTTGGTCAAGGGCTCAAGTCATTTTCTTATTCAAACTTGAGATTAGAGTAGTTTATTAAGTCATTAATGTTGGTATTAAATGTTGGCATTATTGTGAAGCTCCAATCCAGTTCCTAATTGGGCCAAGGGGTGGATGGCCTTTTGGCAACCGTCCATGGGCCTTCGTGAACTCATGGGCTGGAGGGCCAAAACAGCAATCCTCATTGTCGTTTCATGCTGCTGGCGTTCTGTTGTTCTTTTGTCTTCTACCGATATCATCTCAGTCGTTGATTCGCCTATTTATGTCTGCTGGCTCCTTGAGATTCGAACGTCGCAAGTCTCTGTCTTATTAGATTGTGTTTTGCTCTCTCTCGATATTTTTGCTGTATTAAGCTCTGTATAGGTTGTCGTTTTCTTTCTGGTTTTAGGGTTCTCTGTCTCTGATCTTTGTCTATGATTATGGAGCTTTACTGTTAGAGGGTATTTTTGTTTTTGTATAGAGTATCGAGACTGTGATGTATTAGTGGAGACTGTAACAATTTTTGATTAGTGTAGTGAGCTCTCCTTTTTAGAGCTCAACGTAAACGTAGCCCTCATTAACGGATAAATCATGATAAAATCGCTTGTGTTCTTTGCTTTTATTTGTTTTACGTTTCTGTGTATGTTTTTGGTTGTTTTTTGTCATTCATTCGTATATGAAATTAGTCTATTTATTTTCAAAGGGTTGAGTTTCGTCTCTTCCCAACATTAAAAAATACGTTATTTCATATTGGAATTTATACCAGGTCATGATTTATGATGTGATGAGATTATTCTATTGTGTTTTATACAAGTACTAATTTTTAGCTCTTAGAGAAGAAAAGAAACTTGGCCACTTTTGCCACACTTCAAGGTTTCAGCTCTTTGAACCATTTTGAGCAATCACTTGTAATCCATCCCATTTCTCCTTCATAATTTGGGCCTTGCAATGGCAACGACTAATTCACACACAATTCTACTATTTATGTGCATTCGTTACTTATGTGTACATAGACCAAATCTCGATAAAATAGATTCAATGGGAGATTTATAGAGAAATCATGAGAAAATCTCATAAAAAACTCTAAAAGAAGAAAGTTAAGATAAAAAAAATTCATCTATTGAGTATAAATTGACCCAAACACAAAGCCCTTAAAGAATAAAACCGTAAGCTAAAGATAAAACATAAGAATCAAAATAGAGAAAAGAGCTAAAAGCTTAAAAGATCCACATAAGAGAAGAATCTTTGAAAGACTTATTCAATAAACTAAGGTCTTCGTGAGACCCATTCAACAAGCAGGGCCGGACCTTCCTTGAGGCCCATGAGGCGGCTACCTCAGGGTCCATAGAAATTTCACAATTTAAGGGCCCATAAATTGAAAGTAGTCCATGCAAATTTTACAACTTAGGGCCCATGAAAATTTCACAACTTAGGGCCCCATGCATTTTTCGTCGACCCACCCTCTTCTCGCGACCCTTCTCTCTCCCTCTCTTTCGCTCGCTACCCTAGCCTTATCTCTCTGGCTCCGTCGCGCCTCGCCCTCGCTCTCGCCTCACGCTGCTGCTCCGTCACCAATAGCTCGCTGCCTCTATCTCTCCTTGCTGCTCCTCGCCCTTCGCCCTCGCCTTCTCGCCTCTCACAGCTCGATCAACGATCGCTTGTCTTCACCGACTTGCCTCACCCTCATGGCCGGTGGCTCGTTGCTCAGGCGCTCGCCCAGCAAGCATCACCTCTCGCTGCTCTGCTCGATCACTAGCTCGCCATCGTCCTCTATCGCTCGCCCTTGTGGGTTGTGGCCGATGGCTCGCTGCCTCTCGATTGCCGATTGTGTCATCAGTTTCAATCTTTCAGATGCTCTAACTCCAGATCTGTTTCAATTTTTAACGGTTAGTTGCTTATTCATTTCATTTAGCTTATGGTAGTATTCATCATTTCGTTTCGTTGTTTATGGTAGTTTTTAATTGATAATTTAAAAAAAAATAAATTTATTCTTATAGTATAAATATTTATTTATTTTTTATATTTTATTATAAGAAAATAAATTTGGAATGTATTATACAATTCGGGGCCCATTTTCACATATTGCCTCAAGGCCTCAAAAACTCAGGTCTGGCATTGTCAACAGGTTCTTAACAGAAGGAAGGGCTTCCTACGACATATTTCTAAAACCAAAAGTATAAACAAGTCAATTCTAAAAATCTTTCCAACAATCTTGTAAAAGACAAGAATTATCTACAAGACTCTAAATCCTAGTTCATTTTAAAACACTATAATACTTATTATAAGTTTTTAAACTCCCTATAAACTCATATTAAAAAAAATACATTTCTAATATTGATTTTAGAACTTTGTAAATTTTTTAGTATTATTATAAAAAATCTAATGTAAGCATCAAATTATTTACAGCCACACACCCTCTAGAATTTTTTGTTATAGAATTCTAACAACTTAAAAATGAATTTTTTGACAAGTAAATTCTTGGTGTATTCAGACAACAGCAGTTACAATTTATATTACAACAAACACATAATATATATGTTGCATGTTGAAGGAGGCTAAGATCATGATCAGGTGGAGGCTAACTAGGAAGACGAGACGGGGGTTCTACAGCTGGGGCAATTTGGGTGAGCGGCCAGCCATGGGAGAAGGCATTTGGAGTGGTACTTTTGTGAGCATGGCAGATTCATCACTTCTTGCTGTGGCTTTGCCCCAAAATCTTCCAAGCACACTGCACAAAGCTGCCCTTTTGATTTGCTTGGGTTGCTCTGCCATCCTCTGAGCCCCAGCGGCAGTAGTTTTCTTGAAAATTGACTCTCTTTTGCTCTGCTGCCTCTGACGTCATCCCCTCGATCTCTGTTCACAATGCCATTAGGATCAAATACTGGAATTGCCAATTGCATCAATTTTGATTAACTCAAAGAATTCTAGTAAATGATGATTTCACCGTTATAATCTTAGTTTTAACGATAGATTCCCAGTTTAAAATTTCGAGTTTGTGTATAATCTATCTTAATCAAAGATAAATAAAAGTTAGATTCCCAATTAGGATTCAGAAAGTCCTTTGACCTTCTGCCCAGAAATCAATGGCAAATGAGAAGGGCACCGACGAATGGAAAAGAAGAAGAAAACCTTGAAGTGGGGCGGAAGTGGCCAAGTTTCTCTTCCAGCCTTTGGCGGGCTCTCAGAGCAGCTCCATCCATGGTGGCGTCGGTGGCCGTGGATGGTTCGAGCCAGGACCCGTAAGAAGAGTGGTGGCGGTGGCTGTGGTCAGGAGGAAGGCGGTGGCAATCGGAGGTCCTAGCCCTCATCCGGCGGGGCATCTCAACTCCGGGCAGCACTCCGGCCATGGCGGTGATCTGGGTCTGTTTCTGATTGATTGCAAATGGGGATCTGGTTTCAATTTTCAATTACTTATATGCAAAGGCAATAAAGGAAGGAAGCTCCCAAGGAAGCTCACTGGAAAACAACAAACGCAATCCAATGACCTTGAACTTTCCGGGAAACTCTATCCATGGGCTAAAGGCTAAAGCAAAAGGAAATTCAAAAGCAAACACCCACCCACCCACCCACCCACCCAGTTGATTTATGCAATAGGAAGTCCTCAAATTATCATTATTATTATTTGATTATATCTACATGTTTCATAAAAACAATTAATACAACCATAGAAATTTTACAATAACACCACACACAAGTCACATGAAATGAGCTAATCCCACAAGCAAGCGAATGCTTGTGGGGATTTAGTCAATATCAACACTAACTTGTAAACTTCATCCAGCCCTTTTAGGCAGGCCTATGAATGAATGGTGTAGGCCAGTTACATTGAGATTTGGGAAGTTCTTGAATTAGATTACAAACAAACAAACAAAAAATATTCATAACTTTTTGCATAGAAGAAACTCTAGAACAAAGTTCCAAACCCCTTTTATTATTTCAATAGTATTTCCAAAAGAAGTATCTGAAAAACTTGGGCTACAGTAGGCAGGTGGGCTAGTTTTGTGATTTTATTGGTCTTTTCACTTTCCCCCCTTTTGGGCCCAACTTGGATTGGGCCTATACGGAAAGAGTTTTAAAGTGGGTTCTAGTAAACTGGGACTTGAAACTTGGAAGTGAGTTATATATGTTTGGGTCAGACCAGCCCAAATCTGTAAAATTTTGGAAGGGAATTAATTACCTTCTGAACCACAATTTTGGAATGGGAATCAAACGGGCTGAGCATCTGAATTTCAATGGAAAGCTTTGTGAAGAGTGTATGGCCCCAACCAAAGCAAGCATGGGATGGGGGGGTGGTGTCTGATGGATGGGTGGCCCGACATGACTCAAGACATCATCATATATATGGCGGGGCGTCAGGGCCTGATTGGCTACATTGGCATTGCTGCAGAGCCACGAAGTTTGGGTCAACCCTATATCTCCCCCACCCCATCATGACATGATGGGCCTTCAATTTCATTTCATGGGTGCCCATACGAATGTCAACTTATAACATGCCCTACGAATAATGTATGTTTCTGTTACGTTAAGGGAAGGTGAAATCTAGGCCAGGCGAGGCAGAAGCCTAATGATGGGCCTTTGAAATCTTAAAAAACTTAAAGGCCCCACTATGAATCAATCGCCCACTATCTCAATTATTTCCCAATCCCACTATCTCCATGGCTTTCCAATATCCCCATCCTTCCTTACCTCTTCAACCTGCCATTTGTTAGTTCCAAAATCTATATTTTACTCTTTATATTTTTACCTTACTCTTGTAATTTTTTAAAATTTTTATTATTTTAATTATATTACAAAATTTATATTTTTTCAATTAATTTAATTTTTATATTTTAATTTTTTTTACATACTAATATAAATTTTTTATTATTTCGATTATATTCATGAACGTATATTTTTAAATTAATTTAATTTTTATATTTTGTTATCTTATTTTACTTTTTTAACATAAAAGTACATGAGTTAAATTGATTTAAAAGTGCAAGTACAGAGATATAATCGAAACAATGAAAAATTCGAGTTACCATATAAAAAAAATCAAAATATAAGAGTTGAATTGACTAAAAAATTAAATTCAAAAATTAAATTAACTTAAAAAATGAAGATCAATTCATAATACTCGCTTGCACAATTTCTACTCTTTCATCAAGAATAGGAATCAGTCTCTATATATGTTTATATGTGTATATATAGATATATATATATATTTAAAAATATCACCATTATTTAATTTGAATTTGCACTAATTAACAAAATCTATTAGGCGAACAATTAAGCTTAAGAGTCAAAAAATCCCACATGGATCTTTTTCTTAATTGACAGCCATATTGTCACATTGAGGATTTCCATCAATTAATTGTGTAAAAAACTGTAACATATATATATATATATGGTCATCGTACGTAGTGATATGCTTTGCATCAACTTTTGAGGTTGAGGATATGTAATTGCTTAACAATAATGCTCTGAGAATCACCAAAATAAGCTTTTATTGGCTACCCATCTGTAATTTGTTCAAAGAAAGCAGGATTCAAAACCCACCCACCCACCAGAATCACACGTTAATTGTAGCTATCACAGAATATATAATTAATAATGTACTCCTAATTAATTTCTAGCTAGGTTCCATTATTAATGGTGATAAAATAAATAAAACTTAAGAGGGGTCTCTTCATTGCATGTGATGAACACGCATATTAACTGTCACCTCTCTTTATTGCAATTATAAAGACATGGACTAGTAAACATACATTTACTAATATATTACAAGACAAAGCATCACAGCTACCTACCTACTGTCTTGCACTAAAAATCTATCTTAAAAGATGCCAACAGCCTGAATTGTGAAACCTAACACCCCCCCCCATGTTAGCTGTCGACTATAATTTTGATCTTAATTTCTATTCAATTAATATTAATTCTACCTATCTCACTATCTTCACACCCACCTTTTCAAAAATATCAACCATTGTTAGGTTTTATTTGGAACCCAAAAAAATCATATATAATCATAGTTGGGAGCACATGATATTAATAATGCTATTTAGATAAAGTGATACTTTCCCCAATTAATTAATTAACTTTAAATCCTTCCCAGATCCTCCCAATTCTACGTACGTACAGTCCGATCCTTCCAAGTCAGAATTCCACCACGTGTCCCACTCTTCGCCAATCAGGGTTGACCTGTTGCCACGCTGGCACTGGGACACCCACCTTGAATACTCGCGGAGGTTCGAGCTATCTGTCCCCCGTTTGGGAAGACCGGAAGAGGCGGGCAGGGGTGGCCATAGCTATTCATTTCTAAACCACAATTCTTATATAGCCATGCATAATTTTGATCAATAATATATATATTTATAATAATTTTATTTAAAAGTAATAATAAATCTATTTACTATCATAAATTATTATTATTTTTTTAATAAAACTATTATGAATTCATGTACATCCTATTAGTTTTTGTTTGTCAAGCTTCTTTTTGAATATTTACTATTATAAACTATTAGTTTTTGTTAATTTAACATGTACAGAAGAAGAATGATACTGAACAACTAGAATTGGTAAATCACTTAGAGTTTCATATTGAATATCAAAGTTTGAATTAGTGTAGCGATTTGAAAGATAAATTTATTGCTAAAAGATAAATTTCGCATGAATTACTTTGAATGTCTAACTCTAAGTGTGTATATACTGTGTCTGCATCAGAGTTTATCTAACAGTGTATTGGGGGAAGGTCACCCGACTATGAGAATTAGTCAAGTGAAGCTCGGACACCTTAGGTAAATAAAAAAAAATTATAACATTATCATCACAAAATAATGTGACAGCAACAATTATTTTCAAATAAAACAAGTTCGATAGATTAATGTGACACAATAAGAAGTCGTAGAGTCATACAAGAATATGTTACAGTGACTGGCACAGTAACCCACTGTCGGGTACCCGTCGGCCATGGTTGCATTATATATTCAACCCCACGCCCCCCTCAGATTTGCATTGCTCTCCTCTCTCTCTCTCTCTCTCTCATATTCATATAGACAGAAACACACACAAAAACGACTACTTACCGGCCAAACCATCTCCACATTTCTTGGTAGTGTTCCCAAATTTACAGCAAATTAAAACCCACCTTGATAAATAATTAAGCATCTACAATGGGGAAGGACTTTGAAGCGACCAGGCACCGGGTCCCCGTTCCTCCGTCAAAGCCCTTCTTCAGCTCTCTGAAGTCGTCTCTCAAAAAGACCTTATTCCCGGACGACCCTTTCCGCCAGTTCAAGAACCAGCCGCCGTCCCGGAGACTAGTACTGGGATTGCAATACTTCGTTCCCATCCTCGAATGGGCTCCTCGTTACACCTTCGAGTTCTTCAAGGCCGACGTTGTCGCCGGAATCACCATTGCCAGCCTCGCCGTTCCCCAGGGCATCAGCTACGCCAATTTGGCCAACCTGCCACCCATTATGGGCATCTGTGAGTACTGTCGCTAAATACTTAATTACAACGCGTCGCTAAAAATTAATGTTTCTAAGAATGAGGAAAAGTGTTATATGTGATGCTTGGAAATTAATGAATATTGCAGATTCGAGCTTCGTGCCTCCATTGGTGTACGCCATGCTGGGAAGTTCGAGAGATTTAGCGGTAGGCACCTTGGCTGTGCCGTCGCTGCTGATAACGTCCATGATAGGGAAGGAGGTTAATCCCATTCAGAACCCTAAACTCTACCTTCAGTTGGCTCTCACTGCAACTTTCTTCGCCGGAGTCTTTCAAGCTCTTTTGGGTTTCTTAAGGTCGATCCATTATGATTAATTTCAAGCTTAAACCATACATAAAATTTGTCTTACCAATCCAGTATTCACAGTAAAGCATGGAAAATGCATAAAAACTCACCAAAATAATGCAATATTAATGAATGATAAAAAGTCTTGTTTTTGTTAGATCATCATCTTAAAATATGAACGGTAGTTATGTACGAAAATACAATAATTTATGTAGTTAATGGCTCAGGCGGATGATTTATTAAGATATTAAAAACCATTGATGGTATATATATTAATGGTTCATTTAATCAATCAGGCTTGGGTTGGTGGTGGACTTTCTGTCGCATGCAACAATAGTGGGATTCATGGGTGGCGCCGCCACGGTGGTGTGCCTGCAACAGGTGAAAGGAATTCTTGGGCTGTCTCACTTCACTCATGCCACCGATCTTGTCTCCGTCCTGCAATCCGTCTTTAGCCAGATCCACCAGGTTCACTCGTCGATATACCCTTCTAATTATTTAATGCTTAATTAAAATATATAGATAGAATATTTGCCTGATCATCATCATCATCATCCTGTTCATATATATATATATATATATAAAATCCATCAGAAATATTGAAATTGGCTTAATTTGATTGGTTCTCTCTTGTTCTTCATTTTCTATGCGCGCAGTGGAGATGGGAAAGTGGGGTTCTGGGCTGTTGCTTCCTTTTCTTTCTGCTTCTCACCCGATATTTTGTAAGTATATATACATATATAATATTATATATATATCAACAACCCCTTCACCATATATATGCTGTAATTCAGTTGCTTCAGAGTTCGATGATTTTGAGATATATATATATATATATATGATGGGCGTATCGGCAATTGCAGAGCAAGAGAAAGGGAGCCTTCTTTTGGATAAATGCAATGGCTCCGCTGGTATCCGTCGTACTGGGTAGCCTTCTTGTTTACCTCACCCACGCTGAAAAACGTGGCGTTCAAGTGGTACTACTCTCTCTCTCTCACTCTCTCATATTAGGAAAATTTAGTTAAAATAAATAAATAAAGTAAATAAAGAAAATCTTAGTATAGTTATAAAATTAACAATAAATTTATTATAATTTAAAAATTATAAATTTAAATCTTATTATCGTAATTAATTTTTATTCTTTATATATAATATTAAAGCATCGAAGTAATTGGATTGGAGTAGTGCCACAGGTTTTGCTAGTTCTTTACATGAGATAATTGGATATGAGGGCGTTTAATTAAGTAGTTCAGAAATATATTAATACTTGTTTGTTGCCTAATTATGCATGCTATATATTTGCTTAAATTTCAGATTGGGCATCTTAAGAAGGGCTTGAACCCACCTTCACTCTCTGAATTGGCATTTGGATCACAGTATCTAACCACAGCCATTAAAACTGGAGTTATCATTGGTGCCATTTCTCTTGCTGTAAGTAATTCCATCTCCTCATCAACATTGTATAACCTATAATTTTTTTTTTTTTTTTTTTTTGTAATTATGTTGCAGAAATTACACGAGACAAACACTAGTTATATAGACAGCTTAACTTGCTTGACAAGAAATTGATTCTACTTAATGATGAGGGGATTCCTTTGATTGTAAGATAAGTTAATTGGGTCATTAGGTAATCCTTAGTCCACACGATTATGCATTGGCTGCCACGGATGGAGTGTCCTGCCGTTTGCAAGTGAATGATGTGTTAAATTACTACCCTAAATCAACGTAATTTTCATCAAGTTTAGGTTCTTAAGATGATTAAGACACATCTACATACTATTCAAGTTTATAAAGAGAGTGACTTTTTTGCTCCAAACTTGGGATGATTAAGACACACCTACTAGGTTGCTTAATTTGTTGCAAAAATTAGATAAGACTACTCAAGATGTGGGTCTATTTGCATTTTTGAAAACAAAAAATTGAAGATGGGTGATTAAAGAAAAAGATTAGTGAAGCAAATGAAATACATATTTGAGCTCTATTATGTAAGCAAATATGGTATTTTAATGTTATGAAGATTTATTAATTAAATGAATTTTCAAAAAAAAAAAAAACTCTTCATATATTTTGTTTCAAGAAAATAAAAATAATTAATCTTATCAACAAAATTTAAACTTATAAACCCTAGTTTAAAATTAATTTAATATATAGAGAACTGACTGGTGATATAAATATGGTTTGGTCAGGAAGGAATAGCAGTGGGAAGAAGCTTCGCCATGTTTAAGAATTACCACATCGATGGGAACAAAGAGATGATTGCCTTGGGAATGATGAATATTGCAGGCTCTTGCACTTCATGCTACTTGACCGCAGGGTAACCCTTTTACATAACTGTAATATTTTGGAAATATCGATCATATCATTTATATGAATTTTTTTTATCTCATTATATAGGGTCAGTAATTACATAAACTTTAGTTAATTAATATACTAAAACTTTTTTACCTGAATTTGAATGGGAATAGGGCCATTTTCCAGGACGGCAGTGAACTTCAACGCGGGATGTAAGACAGCAGTGTCTAACATTGTGATGGCCACAGCAGTCATGATCACACTGCTATTTCTCACGCCATTGTTCCACTACACTCCCCTTGTGGTCCTCTCCTCTATCATAGTCGCCGCCATGCTCGGCCTCATTGACTACCAGGCCGCCTTCCACCTCTGGAAGGTCGACAAATTCGACTTTGTCGTCTGCATTAGTTCATATTTGGGTGTTACCCTTGGCAGTGTTGAAATAGGCCTAGTTATTGCGGTTTTACTGTCTCTGCTTCGGGTGCTGCTATTCGTGGCAAGGCCTAGGACTTGTGTTCTTGGCAAGATTCCCAATTCCTTGACGTACAGAAGCATGGATCAATACCCAATTGCAAACAATGTCCCTGGAATTCTAATTCTTCGGATTGATGCTCCAGTTTACTTTGCCAATGCAAGCTACTTAAGAGAGAGGTACATTTTTTTAAAGCCCCAAACTACTAACTGAATCGATTATCATGCAAGATCTTAATTTTATAATACTGATTCTTTCTTCTCATGTTGCATCTTAATTAGGATCGTAAGATGGATTGATGAGGAGGAAGACAGGCTTAAGTCTCTGGGAGAGATGGGACTGCAATATGTAGTACTAGACATGAGTTGTAAGTGATCAATTACCAACATAGCAATTAACCTTTCAATATTACAATAAAACAAATCATTTTTTGTGGTGGGTGGTCACCCTTCGCTCTTTTTAGCACATAACACAACCAACATATTGCAGCTGTAGGTAGCATTGATACAAGTGGAATAAGCATGCTTGAAGAGGCCAATAGAAACATTGAAACAAGGGGTCTCAAGGTATATACAGGCGTTTCACTTTTGTAATTGATTAATTACCTTTATTAGTTACCTCATCGTTATCATAAATCTTCAAGATAAATTATGAAATGACGAATTGGGTTGGTTTGGTTCGGTTTTATTAATTGGTGTAGCTGGTATTAGCAAATCCTGGAAGTGAGGTGATGAAGAAGCTGGACAAGTCCAAGTTTCTGGAAGCAGTGGGGCATGAATGGATCTTTCCAGCAGTTGGGGAGGCTGTGGAAGCATGCAACTTCATGCTTCACTCATCCAAGCTAGACCATAAGACTGTTCAATCCCAGCTGCAGGCTTCAGATGACAATGTATGATCAATTACTAATCCAAATCCAAGGACTAATCAGATAGCTAGTAATTAAACCAGTACTAATGTAATGGTTCCTACTGGATTATACCAAGGTGTCATCATAATATATACAAATATATCTTGGGGCATTGCGGTGATTTTCTTTTTACAATCTGACTACATAATTCTTTTGTCATGGGCAGAGTTAAGAATATTTTTAACTGTAGACAAGAGTTATTTTGATAATCCTTTAATAATATAAATAGATATTAAAAATTGTTTAAAATTTATTTTTCTTACTTCTTAAGATGAAAAGTCACTAATTAAATTTATGTATTCAAGTTTAGAAAACAAATATTCTTTAATTGATAATATAGTCAAATTATTTAATCATTCTTGTGACATAATTAAACGTAAATAAAATTTTATTAATTTTAATTTTAAAAAAATTATTTTTACTTGAAACTTCAATAACATGAATGATTAATAATATTCTATAACTTATCTATGCATTTAAAAAAGAATTTATTTTTTTTTTGTAAAATTTAGTATTGCAAGTGGTGTTTTTATTTTCATGGTTATTAATTTCTTTTGAAATTTTTAATTCTAAAAATAAATACAAACCATAAATATTAAAAAACATATCATATTTTAGAATACTATTCATTATCTAATATTGAAAAATGATGTGTGGACTTAAGGAGTTGGGGGCCTTTTCGTTGAAATAGAACAACAAAAATAAACAGATCATGAATTCAAATAAAAAACCATCATGAAATAGAATTTCAAATAATAGCAAACCTCATTTTTTGGGCCTCCTCTTTTTTGGGGGGGCTCTAGGCATAAACCAAGCCCTCTACCTTGTTGAGATGCACGAAAGCAACTCAAATATGCCATTTTTGCATTTTCAAGACATTTCCCATTTTGGAAACATTGAAAAAGGCCAAAAACTTTTTTTGGTCATTTCTGTAATTTCATATACGTTGCAAGAGGTGTTTCACAATTAACCTAATTAATTATTGGTTTATGGTAATCAAAAGTGGTTAGAGACACAATTCTAGCAATTTCATCCATAACCAACAAATATATAGGTCTTTGTTCTTTTTTCTTTGGTTCTCCTATTCACGCCCTAGCCTTAATTTCTTATTTGAAGTTCGAAATTCGACTCAATTCTCTTGTTGTCGTTCTCACACCCAATGTCAATTGTCATCGTTCTCCCTCACCACCAATTGCTCATTACTCAGTACTCATGTCGTCATCGATTCAATTGCTCAGTCCTTTCATCATTATAAGAATTTTGGATTTTAGCAACATAAATTTCATTCGCTATTTAGCGACGAAATGACGACGAAATTGCGATAGATTAAGAAAAAAAAATTCATAAAATCAGCGACGGATTAGCAAAGCAAATTAGTGACGAAACAATATTCCATTGCTAAACTAATAAAAAAAATTAAAAAATAGCAACAAAAATTTTATTCCATCACTAATTTTAGTGACAGAAAAAATGTTTGTCACTAAAAGTTTAAAAACTAAAAAAAATAATTTTTTATATATATTTAGCAACGAAAAACATATTCC
The DNA here is from genome assembly GCF_014633365.1 of Diospyros lotus. Classification (NCBI taxonomy): domain Eukaryota; kingdom Viridiplantae; phylum Streptophyta; class Magnoliopsida; order Ericales; family Ebenaceae; genus Diospyros; species Diospyros lotus. The sequence goes on from NC_068341.1 coordinate 3,582,269, forward strand.
ATCACAAGAAATAGCGATGAAATCCGTCGCTAATTACATATATTATTTTTATTTTTATTTTAAATTTAGTGACGGACATTTTTTTTGTCACTAATTTTAGAGACAGATTTGAAGAATCCATCACTGATTTTAATTTTAATATTTGTTTAAATAAAAAAATAAAAAAATTAATTCTAATGACGGATTTGGAGAATTCATCACTGATTTAGCTACAGAATATTCAATCCATCGCTAATTTTAATTTTTTAATTTTTTATTGAATTCATTTATAAATATTTAAATTTTGAGATGAATATTTAAATATATAAATATAAAAAAATTAAAATAAATTTAAAATTAAACATAGATTTAAACATGAGATGAATATAAAAAATTTAATTTGTAAAATTTAAAAATTTTAATTTAAATTAATATAATTATTTTAAATGTATAATAATTAACTATTGACAATATTTATTAAATGTGTATAAAATGTAAACAAACACTATATTTAAAAAATAAATAAAAAGTTTAAAAACCATAATATATTTAAAAAAAATATTTTATATTATAGAAATCACAAAAATAAAACAATATCGACAAATTGTATTATATAAAGAGTCTAGGGGTAACCTTGTCAATCTTTTTTTTTTATAAATAGGAATTTTTTTTGCTAATTTAAGATATGTTCACAATCTTAGTGAAACTATAATTTCACTTCGAACACAAGATTGACTTATGCTTCAAAAGGTTTGCCGGTAATTCATTCGAGTTCTAAACTTATTTTTCTCTTTCAGAAACCTCTTCGAAAACATCAAGAGATACTCTCTTGCATCTTGATCGAGACATTATCTTGTATAAAAAAATTATTATTATATCTTGACGATAATAATGTAAATTCAGCATTTAATAATAGAACACATTAAATATAATTAGCTTAACTTAATTTCACTTAATTTGCATTCTTCTATAACAAACACCCTCAACACCCCCCCCCTCTTTTGATTCTTTCCATTTCCCTCCCTCTATTTCTCTTCCAAATGCATTTATGAGCATCATCGATTGTGTGAAATCTAACCGTTCGTTCTTAGATTCGACTGCATAATTTTCACCGTGAAAGCAATCCAGATAAAAACTAACGACGACTTTAATTTTAATCTGCTAAGCTCAAGAGTAAGTAAATATGATTTTAATGATAACAAAAATATTTTTATAATACAAATGTATTTTTTGTTCATGTAAAATGTAAATTTATTTTGAATTAAAAGTGGGTACAAAGAATAAATTTATTTTGAATTAAAGATGAATTGTCTTTAGACATGTTTCCTTGTTGTGATCATTTATGTCTTAAAAGTTTATATTTAAATTTTCATATCTTGATAAATGCATTTCTTACTCATGTATAAAGTAAATTTATTTTGAATTAAAGGAGAATTATTTTGAGACATGTTTCTTTTACTCATACAAAAAGTAAATTTATTTTGAATTAAAAAAGAATTGCTTTTAAACATATTTTCTTGTTTTAATCATTTATGTTTCAAAACCTTATATTTGAATTTTCGAATATTGAATTAAAGGAGAATTGTTTTTAGACATGTTTTCTCTTACTCATACAAAAAATAAATTTATTTTGAATTAAAAGAGATTATTTTTCGACATGTTTTTTTGTTTTAATCATTTATGTTTTAAAAGCTTATATTTGAATTTTCAAATCTTGATTTCTCATGCAAAAAGTAAATTTATTTTGAATTAAAAGTGAGACGTGTTTTCTTATTATTTAAAAAAATCTAAATATTTTTTGAATTTCAAATTTCATATTAAACATTTCTTTAATGGCTAGTGTATAGGATAAATATGGAGGCTCAAAGTAGAACAAACTTGATAGAGCATTTAAACAAAAGTGAGAAGATTCGAAGTGCTGGAAGTGTGTTGGCTAATGGAATTCTCAATCGTTGGTGACTTGTTTGTAATTACCTCCGATTATAAGTTTATTATTTTTACTCACTTATTGTGTGTGAAGATTATTTTACTCACTTGTTGTATTAGGGAACTATATTTGTTAGTAGTATGCTAGTGATTTTTACTTAGGCAAGGGATTGTATGTTGGTTTTACCTCTAATTAAAAGCTAGTGTTGATTCTCCCTATAGGGATTTTATGTTGCTTGAGGTTGTAGCTAGTAGAACCTCAAGATAAGTCTTGAGAGTCTCAAACTAAATTTTGAGAGAGATGATTAGGTTCTTTAGAACTGAATCTCCATAAATTTCTCTTGTTTACGGTAGTTGTGTAATTTTATTATTATTAATCTTACCGTAATCACTACGTATTAAAATTACAAATTTAAGAGTTTTTAAAAGAGTTAAAAATTATTAATTAACCCTCTTAGGTATTTTTTTGGACAACGTAGTCTTTAATGTACATAGTATTAGTAACAACTAAATATAAATCTCGTTGTTAAAAGATAAATTCTAATGACAACCTAAATTAGTTGTTGTTAAAAAAGAACTTTCTCGATGTTATTGATTAGAATTTTTATTTCTAACCATAAAATAAAAATAAAAAAATAAGATTTAACTCTTAATATAATTATATTTTTCTATAAATGCACAAATATAATAATTAAACTATTATAATTAAGCATTAATTATTTATTGATAATATAGTCTAAATTAAAAATAATTTTATTCTTACATTAGTTATTTATAGATTTTAAATTTATTTCATTTTTCTTTCAATTTCATAAATTTATTTCAAAATTTTGAAAATAATTTTTAAAAATAAACACCAAATTCACTACTTCCATTTCAAAATTCTGAATTGGAATGGAAACTTTGAAAATGATAAGGTTCTATTTCAATTTTTAATTTTTAGTTTTAAATTTATTTTCAATTTTTTGTTTTAGTAATCTCTTTGTAGAAAACTAAAAATGCGTTATGTTTGTCATTCTGAAAAATTATTTTTTAAAATAAAAAATTAGAAAACGTGTTTTGTTTGAAATTTTGAGAATAATTTTTTAATGATATTTTATTCAATAAATTTGATTATTTAGTAAATTAGAACTATTTAATACTAATATATTATTAAGAAATATATACATTTTACGGTGAACCTTGTAATTTTTTTTTCTATTATAAGAATAAAATATGAATAAATAAATAAATTGTATATTGACAAAAAAATAAAAAATGAAACATGGTGAATCTTATATTTTTTTTTTGTATGCATTAAATTATTTTTGTGACATTTTTATTTAATATTTGTTTAAATACCAAAAAATAAAAAATTAATTTTTGATTTATAATATATCAAACTAATTTATTATAATTATTAGATTTATAATATAATTATACTTTTTAAAAAATATTAATTTGATGCAATAAGTTAAATTATTTTATTACCATATTTTAGATTATTATTTTTATTAATTATGATAATCATAAATTATTTTATTTTTATCAATTAAATAATTAATTATATTATTTTCATAAATTATTTTTTATTTAATAAATAAATATTTCAAAAAATTTAAAAAAAGACAAAAATTATGCGCAGAAGATGCCCCAGCCTCCTTCCCCAAATCCCCAAATATTTAACCATAACTGACCCTTCATCTCCCTCTCTTACTCTATGAACTACTCTCATTGTCGATCCATCAGTTGCTACATCTGTCTCCTGTCGTCACCCCTACTTTCTCCTCCAATTGTCGTCGCTACTACTTCCATCTTCGTTCGTTCGTCGCCGCCGCAACCTCCAGCTCGATCGGGCTTCGCCTCCGTTAATGTCAAATCTGCCTATGTCGCCTTGAAGGTACATGTATATATATATTACGTGTGTATATATATTCTGTGTGTGTGTATGTATTCAACCAGCTTGCAGGTGTATTCTGTGGGTGTGTATATATGTATATATATATATATGAGTTAAGCACTTTATTATGCATATTTGCTCTTTTTGGCATTGTGCATCAAATAAACATTTTTATGGTCGCCATTTTTTTATGTTCTGTGGTGGGGCGGAGCCTTAAATTTTTTGGGTTGGTTTGTGGCTATATCTTACGTAATTTCATAGCATTTTTCCATTTTTCAAGTATGAACAAATACCATGGTTAATAACTAAGTTTGTCACAAACATTTGCACAAAACCAAAGGATTATATTTCTTTCTTTAGTTTATTTGACATAATCATGTGAATTGTATTTGTACCAAGTAAGATTGTGGCATTTCATAACTATTGTAATTTGTAAAAATATATGTCTCCAAAGAGATGTTCTTGCTTCAATGCATTCAAGGCTTGCCAAAGGGTGCTCCAAATTGTGTGCCTAATATGTTTCTCCTCCTCGGGCTACATGAGTGGTTAAGCTTTACAGAGTTTAATTTGTATACTATAGTGTTAAATGCTATAGATCTCTAGTTGATTGGTGATCAAACATTAGAGACCCTCAATAGTGCTGAAATGCATTATTTGTTTCTTTCACTTTGGCTACGTTTTGACACTTTTCATAAATTTGTTCCAATAAAATTCCTTCTCTCTTCTCCCTAAAAATAGAAACAAAACATACAAATAAATGAAGAAGCCGTCCTTGACCTATTATGAGGAACATAATTGGATACACCCCTCCCCATTTTTATGTTTATGCATTAGCGTGGCACATTTTAAAGAAATGTTGTATGTTTGCTTATAGGCCCATTATTGTGGAATTTAGGTCTAACCATTTATTTTTGTTCAACTGTCGGGAATTGGCCTGTTGACAGATTGAAAGAAGTTAAAGTGACTGATGCTTTGAAGCATCCAAACTGGAATATGGGAAAAAAGATTTATAAGCTTTGAAGTCTTTTCAATAAGGTGATTAACCTTGCAGTCTTTTTTGGATTATTACGTTTTATAATCTTCAATCTCACATCTAAAACTATGGTCTCGATTATGGATAAGGATTTTTATTTTTAGTTTTTGAGTTCACAATGTGATACTCCATCATCTTTTTATGTTATTATTTTTTAATTTGTTTGATCAGATGTCTCAAATTGTGGTAACATATATAGATGGCAATTTTTTTTTTTTTTTTTACAGTATGATAATGCTTAATCTTGATAGGGTCTGGAAGTTATTGAAGCTCATTATCTATTTGGAGCTAAATATGATCATATTGAGATTGATATTCATCCCCAATCTATCATACATTCCATGGTTGAGACACAGGTTTAGCCCATTTCTCATCTTGGTTCCTATATTTTGGATTGGTGCTTGAGATATTAATTATTTTTTGTCTACTTTTTTGCTTTTAATACGTTAAGCTACCAAATATTCTGCATTGACAGCACATGTTTCTCAAGATTCCTCTATTTTAGCACAACTGGGATAGCCTGATATGTGTTTGCCAATTCTCTATACATTATCTTGACCCAGCAGAATTTACTATTTTCGAGATTACTCGACCCCGTATTGATCTTTGCAAGTAAGTGTTCTTGGCCAATAAATATTCATAATCTAGATTTTTTTTTTTCTGAAGTTTCCATTGTTTTTTATGTGACTTCATGAAAGTAAAGTTAAATTCAATGAGTCTCAATGTTTTAATTTTTTAATCATTTTTGTAGTTAAATTCTTTTAATTTAATAAAATAATTATTATAATTGTTTATTTATTTTTTTATAATTTTTTAATATGTTTTAGCAACGAAAATTTTCATCACTAAATAATATTTTTATTTTTTAATAAAACAGTTATTTTAATTTTTAGTTTTTAATATGTTTTAGCAATAGAAATTTCTGTCGCTAAATTTAAAAAAAAATTGTTTAGTGACGAACAAATTTTCGTCGCTAAACTGATTTAGCAATAGATTTTTGAACTTTAGCGACGAAAATATTCCATTACTAAAACTTGAAATTCTTGTAATGTGTTGTTCTCACAACCTTATCAGGGGTGGAGTCATCTGAGGCCCAATGGGAGTTAAGATTTTTTTTAAAATTTTTATGTTTTATAATAATTTACTATTAAAATAAAAATATTATATTATATTTTATTACTAGAAATAAAAAAAATAAGTATTGAAGAAAGTAAGTATATAATGTCCTAGTAATAATCATCACAACATTTTTTACAATTTGTTCATAATTTTATTTTTTTACAATGATGATGTAAATAAAATTAAGTATTGAAGAAAATTGTGAAGTAAAAAAAAAAAGTATGGAGGAAATTTATACTAAAGAAAATAAACAAAATAACAAAGCAAGAATTGAGCAAATTGATATCGCACAAATTCCTATAGATTTCAGTCTAAAAACTATAATAATGGATTACAATGTTAATTTTCAGAATCAAATTAGAAAAGCTTACTTCCAAAAAGGTTTGTGTCGGCTTCAAAATCAAGACAATTCATTATAGCTGAATTCATTGAATTTGGTGATTGATTAAAATATAGTATAAATAAAGATGTCGTATTTTGCTTATATTGTTATATTTTTAAAACAAATAATGAGGAACAAGGGTAATTCTTTCATGAAAGAATGGTTCAATATTTTTTTTTTTTAAAAAGATAGACTTTAAGTTTATGTTTGAGATGTTAATAGTGCACACAATTAAACTTGAAACAATTATGAAATTTTAATGAATGAAGAGTAAAATATTAAGATAATTTTCTTCAGACAATTAAAACAAACATTGTGTGATTATCAAATTTGTTTAAATGCATCAATTGATTGTGTTCGATTTCTTCTACGGCAAGAACTAGTCTTCGTGGTCATGACGAGTCTAAAAATTCAAATAATCAATGTAATTTTTTTGAACAATTGCAATTTATAGTATGAAATGCTGTAAGAATCAATTGTAAAAAAAAAAATATTTTAATATTATCATTATTATCTTATTTTTAAAATTATATTTTTTATATTTAAGTTAGTCCCCCAAACCAAAATCCTGACTCCGCCCTGCCACCAAACCAAAATCCTGACTCCGCCCTGCCCTTAGTCACGGTTCCTTTCATAGCCAGTTGCTCCTTTTTGCTGTCAATTAGTCGGTGCTTCGTTTTCGTGGTCGATTGCTCTCTGTCATTACTGGATTGTTTATTCTGCATCTTATTGGGTGATTCATGTGTGTAAGTTTATATTTATTTTTATATTAAATAATTACTTTTTATATAAAATATTATATTTATAAAAAAATCTTATATATTTTTATTTACGATTTTATCCCGACGTTTCTGGGCAACTTAGATGCCTTGGGCCAGTCCTGGAAAGAAGAGGAAATCAGTTGTCGCTGCCATCTCCTTCCCGTGTTGGTAGGTGGAATCAGTTGTCGGTGCCATCCCCTTCCCGTGGAATCAGTTGTCCCTGCCATGCCATCCCCTACGTACCCCGTGTTGTTAGGTGGAAAAATTACGAAAATCTTTTTAAGTGCAACAAAAAGACCAAATAATTTCAAACAAATATATATATATATACCACTTGGGACCTTAATTTCTGGTTTGGGTTCTCTTTAATTAATTACCACCAACAATTGTGATTTAAATTTAAACAAACTGATCTTCTGTTAATCCGGGGTTGATTAATTAGCTAGCTAGCTATTCATTGATGGATGGAAGGTGGCCTCTAGCTAGCTTCGTGCAAGTCAAAAGATTTGGTAGGCGTATCGACCACATAAAGCGCTAGCTAGCCAAAATCATTTTATTATTATTAATTAATTAAACACTTGCTAAGTTTCGTGTGAATTACCAATTTGTTTGCAAACACTAGCTAATTAAGCAACCTAAGTTTCTTTCCGACCCACCTGATGACTGCAAAACTGCAGTTCCTTTTTTAATGATACTTTAAGATTAATTTACCAAAAAACCCACATTTTTAAATTTATTTCTTTGTTTAAAACAACTGTATATAGTAACCAAATTAAGGGACCTAGAAGGGTTTCCAAATCCATGCAAAATGATCTTGAGTATATATAGTCTCCTTTACATTTTGTTTTGCTCTTTTCCTTCTACTTAATTTGTTTCGGAACAACGTTAACTTATGGAGACTGCAACTCGATCGAGTCTTTAAATATTGGCTCCAACCTTTTCAAACAACTGGGAAAATTAAGATGCATTCTTTTAATCTTTTACATAATTAAGAGCTACCCAAACAAGAGCATACACTCACCAATGATGTGTAATGTAAAAAGGAACTTTATTTATTTATATATATATAGAGAATTGTGGGTATAATTTTTTTTACACAAAATTAATTAAGGAGATATCACGTATAAGCGTTACTATATATATATATCTGTGTTCCTCACAAAACACGAAAAGTAGGGTGCTTTATATATATACAAAATCGAAGAGCTTGGGTCTGCAGGCAACGAGAAATGGAGAAGCAGAAAGGAACAATATATATAATGAACTTTTATTACTTGTTTGTTTGTGAAACAAAATAAATAAAATACGAATAAAAAAAACGTGAATGTTTAATTTGGTGATTGTCGAGTGAACTGATAATATTCATGGGTAACGACAGTAAGGCGCTGGCGGTGGCAGCAGTGGTGGTGATTGGCTGCTGCTAGCTAGGTGAACAATTAACCACATGTACCGCAATCCACCGGATGAGAGTAGAAGGCCTTGCATTCCTCAGCCGGCCGCTGTCCCGGCCTGGCCGGTATACAATTCCTCCCGTCATCTATCTCCTGCAGCTTCTGGCACGCCCCCGGCTCACCATAAAAGTAGTTGTTCGAGTAGGTAAAGTTTCCCAACTTAGGTAGCGAATATATACTCGCAGGGATCTCCCCGGAAAGAACGTTATGCGCCACATTTAGCTCCTCCAAACTCTGCATCCCTCCTATACTCTCCGGCAACTTCCCGGCCACCATATTCGAGCTTACATCAAGCACCCTGACCGCCTTCAGCAGCCCTATCTCCGGCGGCAAACAACCCTTCAAACCAACATTCCTAAGAACAATCTCGTTTAATGTTCCTCCCATTTTCTTTATACTCGGCGGAAAACAAACATTCCAGTTGTTATTCGCCAATACTACAACTGACACCGGAGAGTTGCCGAAGTTTGCCGGCAAAGATGACTGGAATCTGTTGTTGTTTATGAACAAAGCGTCGAGTTTCAAGTCAAAAACTCTGGAAGGAACGTCCCCTTCGAACCCATTAAATCGGATATCAAGATATTTGAGTGAAGGAAGAGAAAGAACAACGTTAGGGAATTTCCCGGCGAAGAGGTTGTTACTGACGTCCAGCTCGTAAAGAAGGTGGAGGAAGCGGAAACTCTCCGGCAAGCTGCCGCAGAAGCGGTTGGAATTGATGTGTAAGAGAGCGAGATCGGTGAGCAAACCCAGTTCCTCCGGCAAATAACCGGCGATACCTATTGACGAAAATCCACATCGATTAGTATCAATCGAGTAAATGGGTTAGATTTTTCTCTAATTTTGGTAGATTTTTATCTTCTAATCGTAATCAGGCTCTATAGATATAGATTGTTACCGGCGTGGTTGAGGTCTATCCCGGCGACAGTGGTGACGTGGGTATCATCTGGGGCAGGTGCACAGTAAACTCCGGTGTAGTTGCAGACATTTGGGCCACACCAGTTGGATGTGAAGCCATTAGGGTCTGAAGTGATGGCATGTTTCCATGCTTGGAGGGCTATGTAAGCATGCAGGAGTCTAGGGTTCGGGAGTGGTAAAGAAGAAGGTGAAGCCCGAAGAGAGATCGAAGGGAAGAAGAACAAGAGAGAGAGGAAGCTCCACAGGGCTGAATTGAGATATGGGTTGATGATCTTCATCTTTGGAGAAATGGTTTTAGTTCTGCTAATGATGATGCTGTGATGTTGTCTATATTTGTTGTTCGATCAGATCCTTGGGAAACCCGGTTAGGCTTATATATATATATTATGATAATGCAGCAAAATCGTACGGTTGCATGATGTTAAAATAAAATAATAATATTTTTGAATTGTACAGTAGTCATTTAAATATAATTTTTTTATTATAATAGTTGTAATTTGTAATTTTTAGTAAAAAATCTGAATCAAAACCTCATTTAATATAATATTACTCTAACCCTAATACGTAAACGGCGTATTGATACTGACTTGCCCAACAAGATTCACTGATGGCTGTACGTAGCCATTTAGTCTGTAATGTTTCTTTTAATTAATTGGGGTTTAACTACTTGATCCCGTTTCCCTAATTACACTATATTTAATTTGAAAATTGATATATTTATAATTAGAAACCAATATAATACTATATAGTAGCTTGTTCGTTTGTGTTTTGTTTTTCGATAAATGAATATAAGAAACTAAAGGCTTCAAAGCAACAAACATGATGTTTACCTACTAACAGAAGTGATGACTATGTGATTTTGTAATTGTATTAACTAACCAGAGGTTTATAACTATAACTTAATTAATTTTCAACTATAGTAGACACTTGTGTAGAATGCCATCGTTCTCTCATATATTCTATTTGTTATTCTAAAGAAGCTCATGTATATTAATAATTTATTTATGTTTTTCATGACAATACAGTGGCATTGGCATTGTAGGCTAGATTAGATGATTAATTGGTTTTCTAACAGTAGTTGGGTAGATTTTAGCTCTATAATCTCACCAAATTAAAACACGTACGGTTTTTTCGTCTGTGGCTTTGCAGCTGGCTGCTGCTGCAGTCATCTAAGACATGAGAGAGATATAGCTAGCTAGATTTGTACTGGCTAATTCAATGAAGTGTGCTCTTTAGGCTAATCCTTATCGATAACCAGCTAGCACAGCTGGATGGATATCCTATGAGATCCACCAACTAAGATTATAAATTAAAAGTTTGCTTCTGTTTTTTTTTTATTTTTTTTGGCCATAAGGTTGGAGACTATAACTTGCCTCCATTTCTTAAGGCCTTTCTTACATGCACTGATAAAGTAGATGGTTGTGAAAGGTTTGGGCCACAAGGGCTTGTAGGGATTAAAAGTATATTAGACAATTTTTTATGTATCATCTAACTTCATTAGTTAGCGTAATGAACTTCAAATAATGTTCACAAGGGCAAACTTGTGATATTACAAACTCACAGTGATATCAAAAATCACTTCTATCTATTATCTTGTGGATGTGGGATGGCACGAAAGCTGAATTCTGGTTTAATTTAATTTGCATAGATGAGAGTCACCACTCACCTGTAAGTTGGCTTGCAGCTTACTGGTCTTTACTTAAATATATATTAATTATGATGATATTTTTTTACAAGGTTACAATATAACTAAACAAATTTCGTTATGACCCTGTTAGCATATTATGAACATATTATTTTATTTTGACAAAGTTTAAGTGGTTTCAACTCTCACTGGGAAGTTGATCAATTTTTTTATGATTTATGATTCTCTTAATTAGCATGTGTGAAGCTCAAAATTTCAAGTTCATGGGCCCAATATGAATCGTGCAAACCCAACTAACGACGCCCAATTAGCATTACCTAGGCCCAACAGGAAGCCCCAGACATCAAAGTTAATTAAGAAAGCACAAGCATATCTCAAAGCCCACACAAATAAAGCCAGTTCAAGTTCACATCTTCGGCCCAATAATTAAACGGCGTCGTGTTACACTAGGTTAAACGCTACAACCCCCCGTCTAGTACCAAGCGCACAAATCTGAGACTATATAATTCAACACGCGAGTAGGGTTTTCCAGGATCTTCAAAGCCGTCGTCGAGCCTATCGCAGCAGCCCCTCGCAACCTCAGACTGCTCGACAATGGCCGTCGGGTACGCAATCTCTCTCTCTGTGTATTGATATTCATAGGAAACACATCGTTTTGTATTTTTGTTTGTATGTGTTTAAAGATGCATTGTCGCAGCGACTTATTGCTCTGTGTGTATGTAACAGCAAGAACAAGAGGATTTCCAAGGGAAAGAAGGGAGGAAAGAAGAAAGCGTGAGTATAACAAACTTACATCTCGTGTTTCTCCGTTTATTGCTCAGACTAAATACTAGAGTATGTGTGCAAATTTTATAAATCTATTATCTTAATTGTGCTGACGATCTGTGCTTTTTTTGGCCTGTATAGTGCCGATCCGTTCGCCAAGAAGGATTGGTACGATATCAAGGCTCCATCGGTCTTCACCGTCCGAAACGTTGGGAAAACTCTTGTGACCAGAACTCAGGGTACCAAGGTCATATATTTCTTTGCCTACCGTTAATTTAAGATTTTTCCCTTGCAGATTATTGAATATATGATTTAATCCTAATATGCACTGTTGAGTTTTTCTATTTAGATAAGTTCGGCAATTGGATAAGAGGGGGCTAGGGATTGGAAAGGGAAAAAGATGGGGGAAGTGATTGCATTAATTTTTCCCAGATTTTTTGTCGGGTTAGAAAAGGAGAACTAAACAATGAAAAGTAGTCGTCAAAATATCACTTTCTTATATCTGTTTTGCTCAGTTAGTGTTGAACAGTTAATTGCAGCTTAAGCAAAATTTGTGATTTGTTAGTGTGTGGTTCTTCTGCTGGATGAATCCCTTTATATTATCAATTATGATATGAATGGGGCCTGGTCTTGATGGGTAAATGAAGTTGTTTTTTCCCAATCAGTTAAAATTTATAAGACAACAAATTATTCAAGCTCTATGTCTGCATTACATCTTGTGTGCACAATTTTGGAAATGAGTGCTCCCATTGTCTCCTTCAGCGTTTTCTTTTTGAAGTTGAATATAATACTGGACATTGTTAATCTTCCTTGTCAATTTTATATTGTATTATTTGTCACAAAATATCAGCTCGTGTGCATCCAATAATTTAATTAATTATTTGAGATCAAATCATCTCAAGGCAATAAAAACAAGGTTTACTAAGACGTCTACTGTCCTGAAGGCATGCTGTGGTAGTATAATACTATATGTTTACAGCTTGGTTGATTACTGTGGGTATCTGATGATATAATCCTTATTTAAGCACCTAAAATATTTGAAGATAGATTTCTCAACTGAATGCGCATTTTCTACAAACTAGTTATTTGTTAAATTCCTTCCTTCCTTCTAGGTTTCCAAAAGATAATGATATTGCAGAAGACTGCTATAAAATTTATGCTTTGTGCAAGAAAAATTTAAGTCTGGTGGTAGTTTTACGGTCTAAAGCTTTATAACCTAAGACCGTCTTTTAGTATATTCGTGAATCCTACATCATCTATGATGGCAAACTACTAGATTAGGTGATACCATGTCTAACTCTAGTGATCTTGTAATTGGAAAACTGGCTGTTGTTTAGCAAGAAAAAATGATAATATAAAGAGATGCGCGTGAAAAGAGAGGGAAGTTGTGTTCAATAAGTTTTGACGTTATAGTGTTTTCTGTATTGTGGGATGCTTAATAAGTTGAACAGACAAATATAAGAAGTTTGAAAATTTTATGCATTTAGTTTACAGATACCAGTAAAGTAGTTATTATTCACTTTTTTTTATCTTTGTTTATATTCTTATTCAGATTGCTTCAGATGGACTCAAACATCGTGTTTTTGAGGTTTCGTTAGCTGACCTTCAGGGTGATGAGGATCATGCCTACAGGAAGATCAGACTGAGAGCTGAAGATGTTCAAGGGAAGAATGTTCTGACAAACTTCTGGGTATGAAAAAGATCCAACTGTTTACTGTTTCCCATTTCATGAGTATGGTTTCTTAGTAATTCCTGGTTTTTGAAATGTCAGGGTATGAACTTCACCACAGACAAGCTTAGGTCTCTGGTGCGTAAGTGGCAAACATTGATCGAGGCTCATGTGGATGTCAAAACAACTGACAACTACACTTTAAGGATGTTCTGCATTGGATTTACTAAGAAGCGCCCAAACCAGCAGAAAAGGACTTGTTATGCACAATCAAGCCAGATTCGGCAGGTTGAATTGTTTAAACAATCTAAATTCTAACCCTTTTGTCTAAAATATCATTAGTTTGTCCTTTTTCATAAGCATTCTAAAGAAAAGGAACTTACAATTGTGTGTTTTTTATTTGAAATTTGGTATGAAGAGCCACTTTAATCATGCTTGGTGCTTTGCTCTATGTACAATCAATGCAGTTCTCTGTTTCTTTTTGTTTAATACTACCTTCTTTCCTCCTTTGTCAGATCCGTCGGAAGATGAGGGAGATTATGGTAAACCAGGCACAATCTTGTGATTTGAAGGATTTGGTACAGAAATTCATTCCTGAATCAATTGGCAGGGAGATTGAAAAAGCAACTTCTAGTATCTATCCTCTGCAGAATGTGTTCATTCGCAAAGTCAAGATCTTAAAAGCACCTAAATTTGATCTTGGCAAGTTAATGGAGGTAAAGCATTCTTCTTGATAAGCCCTTTTATGTTGCATTCTATTTTGCAGGCATGTATGAACAGTCAGAATTTTTATGAATTTGATGAGAGAATTAGAAATATCATAGGATAGGTAGCAGGATGGACACGTTTGTAGGAATAGGAGCATGCCTTGGAAATTCAGTTGGCAAATTTTTTCTTGGATTTGTTGTGAAAGAAAGGGATGGGGAAAATAGCCACGGAAATGGAGGAATTGAAGCTAATTTGTGCAGTGTCTTGTGGTTGGGTTCCAAACTCTGGAGAAAATAAATAGATGTGCTTAAAATGGTCTTTAGGGTGGACTATACCAACTGAAATAACCTATTCAATTAAATCATTTTCTTCTCCTTTCATTTACCCTTTTTTTAGAACTCCAGAATATAGATTAACTACTGCTTTCTTCCCGACTGTATAATTCTCAACCTCGCTTGTGGTGCTTTGTAGGTGCATGGTGATTATTCGGAGGATGTTGGGGTAAAATTGGACAGGCCTGCTGAGGAGGCTGTTGAGGGAGCAACTGAAGTTGTTGGAGCTTAAATGGATATTTAGGACTTATGTTATTTCTGAGTGTTCTTTATGATTTTCTGATAAAAGAATTAGATTATGCATGTTGGGTACCATTTTGGATCTTGTCGAGACTGGTATGTTGTTGGCGTTTTAAATTTGAGTAAAAACCCAATTTTGTTCTCAATGGATTTGTGTATGCGTCCGTTGCCCGTCCAGTGGAGCTACAAAAATGGCTGAGCTCCTAGTATGCTGTCTGCATCTGGTGGTTTGTTTTTGTGTTGTTGCTAATTACTTCTGTTGGGTTTAATAAGCTGTAATTAGCATCCCCCGCAATAGCAGCATCAATGTCAACTTGCATCAAGACCCTTTTTCCATGTCACAAACTGTTTCACAATTTTATCTTTAATATGAACGCTATGACAGCAATAGTAGCTGTCATGTGTTGAATGCGCTCGTCTTTTTAAGTGGCCTACTATTGCTTTGGGTAGGTTTTTATTTTTGTAGTTTTTAAGTTCAGTAGTGTTTAAGTTGGTTATTGTATTTAAGTTAGGTATTGTTTAGATAAATGTGCTTTTAAGATATTAGTTAATATTTATAATTTTGATTTGAAAGAGTTGATAAGTTATTACAACTTGATAAAAAGATAAAAATAAATATGTTGAATGATGTATAATTTTATCATTAAATGTTAATAAATTATATATTATTATGTGTTATATATATAATATATTGTTATATGTATATATATATATATAGATGGCAGCAGGGAGGAAGAGAGGTGAAGCACCGACGGTGATGGACAACGGTTGATGGGGGTGACGGACAGCCAGCAACAGTTGACAGTGGCGATCTTGAAACAAATCGGGGTGATGGATGGTCTGCGACAAAGGAGACGATGGAAGCAGTGGTGGGGGAGACAACAACTAATATTTCTGATGGGGGCAACAGTGATGGCCGACGGTGGGGGCCGAAAAAGTTGAAGAAGGCAGTGATAGGAGGTAGAGGTTGAAGAAGAGGGCATGGCTAGAAATTAATAAAAAGATGAGGGTAAAATGCTTGGTCAATTCAGTTTTTAAATAAGTAGTGTTTTGCAAAAGTTATCTCCCAATAATTTTTGCAAAATGCTGTGACAACAGCGTTTAAATTACCTAAGTTAAACGTTGGTGAGGTGCAGCCAAATACCTCACCAATTTTTCTTAATAACTTATAATAGTTTATAAGTTATCAAACTGCTTTGCCAAACGAGCCCGCTGGTATCCCTTCGAGATTTAGCCCCAATCCTTTGCATAGAATAAAATGGATAAGAGAGCTTGCATGAAAAATACTTTCTGGAACAAATAATAAACTCAACAGGTGCATTGGTTTAATATAAATTACCCTGCGGGGTTTATGTGGACGAGCTGTTTAATTTTAATATATACTCTCTGGTATTTCTTTTTTTGTGCTCAATAGTTTTGGTGATGAGAACTGAAAAAAGTTGTTTGATTACAAGCCTTTTGTTTTGAACAAATTTTTAGAAAAAATGGACTCAACAAAAAAGTTTTTTTTTTTTAAATAATATTTGAAATTTTATTTTTAATTGTGTTATTCTTCATTAAAAGTTTCTTGAGAGTGTAAGTATCTTAGGTGAATTTCACATTCGCCATGCAAAGGGAGGGAACTGGGCATATAAGTATGGAGGGTGTTCTACATAGTGACACGCGTTTAGGGATTAAATCCTAAAGCGATAAAATTGGGGATTGGTTGCGACTTGAATCGGGCAATACGTCGCTATGTGGACCCCAACCGTTACAGTAATGGTATTAGAGTTGACCCCCGAGTCTTTGAGTGCGATGGTGAGACAAATTTTAACTAGGACGCTGAGTCCCTAAGAGGGGTGCATGTAAGCACTTTAGACGAATCACACATCGGCCATGCAAAGGGAGAGAAACTGGGCATATAAGTACAGAGAGTGTTCTACATAGTGATGCGTGTTTTGAGATTAAATTGCAGAGCGATAAAATTGGGAATTGATTGCGACTTGAATCAGACAATACGTTGTTATGTGAACCTCAACCGTTACACAAAGAGAGAGAGAGAGAGAGATTAATGCTCATTCCAATGCATTTCCAACACGAACATACCTTCTATAATGGAACGAAGAAAACACAAAAGAAATGGTTGGAAATCCCTACCTGTGCCCACTGAAACTGTAGACCAGCTTGATAAAAAAAAAAAAAAAAACAAAATCTAATTGCTGTATCATTACAATAACAAAGGTTCATTGCTCTTCTAACACGAAAATACTAGAGCAGTTCATGGCTTCTGACGACCTCCCCGACAGGACCAGCCACAGATATTGACAGAAAAAAGAGGCTCATGGGGAGCTGCTTATTGAAATTAGATTAGATCTAATTCAAAAGTTCCTCCAAACTACAGATTGGGCAGTAGTCCCCTACCAACAAATTCAAGTGATCTTGTTCACATAGTACAATAAGCATTTCACAGGACTGAATACTGATTACTTGAACCTAATTTAGTTAGGAAGATTCATGCTGTTACCATCTCGGTTAGTTGGAGGTCTGAAACAACCGCAAAGACGGCCTTTTTTCCTTTTTGGGCTACTTCTTCTGCCACTGGAAATAAAGTCCCTAAAGATGATGCTTGTTCTACTCCTTGTAAATCGGTTTTTCCCTTTGCTTTTCTTCTCATCCTCCAGTTTCAACAAGATATATTGGATCTTCTGAACCTCCAACTGCAATCGTCCAATCTTCTCGGACCCTTTTCGTGCCTCTTCTGAAACTCTCTTCCTCTGCATGCTCTGGACGGCCTCTGACTCTGCAGTAGCCTTTCCAGCTGAATGGAATGGCGACTCTTCACTGTTTTTTATCAGTTGTCCATTTACCTCAACCAGCTGCGCAATGGTTTCTTCAACTTCTTGCAACTGTTCATTCACTGTCTCAAAATCAACATTCTTTGACTTTTTCCTCATCTTGCCTGTCTCCAATCTCTTCCTCAGGTCTTCCACTGTTGTCTTAAGGCTCTTCAACTTCTGAGCATCAGAATCAAGTCTCTCCAAGATCTTTCTCTTGTTCGGCTCTGAATTTGGTTTGGTAATGCTCGTGGATACCTCTAACTTGTCAACAGATAACTCTTTTTCCACTTGTAAATCTGAAGGCAGATCTTGACTATCCTCCTCCACATGCTCAAATTGGTCGCACACAATGTCCTCCTCTGATGGTTCATGAGCCTGCCCTTTGAATGTTAGGGCAAGGTTGCAATCATCCTCAGCAGTTTCCCATAACTCAAGCATCTGATCATCAGCACCATTATTTCTTCTCTGGTTTATTCCATATGATGAACCATCTGAAATGTGATCGAGTGGAATATCTTTCATTAAGATCCCATTCCTCATTTCAGAAATTTCAGGTTTTGTTCTCTGCAACTTGAGTTTATCACTGGGTTCATCCCGTAAGTCCATCCCTCCCATTAGTTTGTTGTTTTCTAGATTGAAGCTCCAGTTAGATTTCAACTCTTCAATCTCTTTCAGGGCCGCTTCAAGCTTGATTTTGGTGTCTAAGCTCTCCTGCGCGGCCGGCCTTCTCATCTCTTCTGTTACTACCTTTTCAACAGCTTTAATCCTGTTCTGTAAGTTCTGCAATTCTGGAATTCCATTTGGTATCACAGACTTGCCATCTTCCATCAAGTCTCGACAGTTTTTCTCATTGGGAGGAGTAGGCAATCCAACGTCCTGGAAATGTTTGAGAAAAAAGGATGATCAAGTTTGAATCAAATACTTTTATCTGTTACAAGTACAGCATTGAATTCTCTCTCTAATAATAGCAAAAAGAGAGAAGAAAAAAAATACAACATTGAACTAGCACACATAAATAGAAGTGGGTCAGAATTTGCAAGGTATGCACAGCTTTTTTGACTGCTAATAATTCTTAAAGGAAGTTCAATAGCAATGGGGATGTACACAGAAGCTAAAATAAAACGTAATAACGTGATTTCTATCTCCCCCAGATTTCATTACAAGGTCATTACTTAATCGGAATCAATCACCAAAGTGTACTAAGAAAAGGAATTTGCATCATTGATGCAAACCTTTTAAAAGATATAAATGTTACAAAATACTATTAATAGATATGCTTAGTTAGTAGACACTAACGCACCTTATCTTCATTATCGACTCAGTAAAGTTCCCAAGATTAAAAGAAATACATGTTTATTGCACTCTAGGCTGATAAGAGAGTTTGTGCAAGTTCATTCAGGATTCAAAGTACTTTCTATAATCAATGTAAAGAGAAACAACATTACCTTCAGTTCCTGTTTGTCAGTGGCGTTAAGCTCTCGTTGATAGAGAATATTGTGCTCAAGTGATGTTATGTTATTGCTCAGTGACTCCACAACAGGAGCATATGCAAATAATTGATCCTTAAGGACTGATATTTCTGTCTCCAAGAAGCCAACTCTTTGTTTCATCTGTTCAATCTCAGCTGTTTTAGAAGCAGTTTCTTTTTCAAGAGTTTCACATACTCCATTAAGCTCATGAACCTTATTTTCAAACAGAACTTCACGGATGGTGGAGATTTGAAGATCGAAATGGAATGTTGCAGCCTCAGCCTCCCAGATTTCAAACTCATTGCTTATTTCTTGCAGCTCTGAGTTCAAATTCTCTTCTCTGATCCTGCGTTCTTCAATTTCTTCAAGTAATACCCCCAGCTCAGACTCAAAGTTTCCATTTGTTTCACGAAGGCATTCAATTTCCTTCTTCTGGGTTGTATTTTCCTCAGATAGTTTGAGAATGTGCTTCTTGAAGTTCTCATTTGTGGATATTGATTCTTCATGCTGCCTCTTCATTCCATCCACAGTTATGCACAATTCTGAATATAAGTCCTCTGTAGCTTTAAGCTTCTGTTCTGCTTCTGAGAGCTCTCTTTCCTTCTGATACAAGGAATTCTTTCCAGTTGAAATTTCCTGTCCCAATTGTTTACTGAAATCTCTGACATCATGTAACTCTTCCTCTAATTTCTTCACTGAATCCTTGAGAAGTAAATTTTCTGCTTCTTTTATTTCCAACTTCCCTTTCAAGACACCAAGCTCCTTTTGAAGGTCATTGTTGACACTGTGAAGATTGTGCAAATCATCAGAAAGTAATTTTAGTTCCAGAGTTTTTTCAGTCCCAAGGTTCTTAAAAATTGTAGACAGGCTATCAAGAGCTAATGTTTCCAGAAGGATAGAACTGTTTTCCTCTTCTGTTATGCAGTTTTTCTCCTGCAGCTCTCCAAGATGTTTCAGCAAGGACCTATTTTCTTCAAGCATTTGAGAATGTTCATACTGTAAGCTAAGGTACTCCCTCTCCACATCTCCCTGCAGAACAGACATCTTTTCTATTTCAGACCTAAGTACATTTGCCTGTTGCTCTCCCATGTTCACTTCTGATTTCAACTTCCTGTTCATCTCTAGAAGTTTCTGCTTCTCATTCTGAGCCATAACAATCTGTTCGGTCATGTTCTCGAACTCCTGCTCTAGGATTTTATTCTCTGACTCAATTTCCACGCCCTCTAATCTCAATTGCCTGATCAGAGTCAAAAGAACAGAGTTCTCCACCAACAATAGCTGCTTGTCATCCTCATAACTCGAGAGAGAGTATTTCATATCTTCAATATTCTGTATAACCTGGTGCACAAATACCTGCTCATTTGAAATCTTACAATCTGGTTCATTTACTGCAGCAACACCAAGGGCCTTGAACACTTGATATATACCTATCCTCAGTTTTTCAATTTCATCTAACAAGAACTCTGCTTCCACCTGTTGCTCAAGATTTTCACTCTCCAACTCTGAAATCAGGTTCTCTGACAATTTTGATGCCTCAACATGTTTCTGATACTCAATTAATAGAGCGTAATTCTTTTGTTCCATATCCTGTATGAATTTCTGTAAGATAAAGATCTCGAACTGGGCATTTACAGCTTTATCAAGTTCTCCTTCAAATTCTTTTGTCCTCCACCTAGTTTCTTCTTGCAAGAGCTGGATCTGGTTTGCCAGACAAGTCAATCGGGACTCACTTGACAATGTAAAATTTGCCCTCTCTTGCTTCTCTATATCTAGAGAAACCTTTAGTTCTTTTACCTGAGATAATGTGAATTCTTTCTCCTTCTCTAGGCCAGTATGCTTTTGTTCCAATTCTGTAAATTTATTTTCCAGGTTTTTAAGTCTCTTCTCAACATTGTCCAATTGAACAACCAGAGTGCCTCTTTCAGAGAGAAGACTGGCCTTGTCATTGGTCAGTATCTGGCATAGCTCCTCTAAGCTCTTTGATTTTGCCCTCAGACCTTCCAGTTCAATATTTGCACCAGAAAGGGAATTCTCAAGAACAGTGTTTCTCTCCAGGAGCTTCTGCATATTTTCTGTAATAATTTGTAACTGAGATAGGATGGTAGCTTTTTCAGTGACAAGAGCAGATTTTTCTCCAAGGAGCAACTGGCAAGATTCTTGCAATTCCTTGACCTTCTCTCGTGAGCCTTCCAACTCACAACTCAAAACCGACAGAGAACTCTGGAGAACAGCATTCTTATCTGAAAGTTGATCCATTTTATCCATTTTTTTCAAAAAAGCTTCTTTCTCATCTCTTCTCTCCTCACAGATGCCCCTCAGGTTTAGGTTCTCATCCTGCAAACTTTTTACGATTAGCCCAATGCAATCTGGGTTCAAACCTACTGACTCCACTTGTTCCATTAAAGCCTGATATCTCTTGCTCAAGCCCCTGATGTCCTCCTTCAGATGGTAAATCTCTTGCTGGAGGGAATCAGTTTGTCCCATTTGTAGCCCAAACTCCACCTCAAGTTTCTCTTTTATCTCCCTCAATCTAAGAATTTCACTTTGCAGATTCTCCATTGAAAGGATGGACGATGAATTCTGTTCATTCAGGATCCAATTTTCATCCTTAACCTGCTGAAGTTCTTCCTCCAAACCATGTTTGCATGTTTCCAGGTCCTTCAGCATTAGAAACCCATTTTTAAGCTCCAAGGCTAGAGCTTTCTGCTCCTCTTGAGATTGAGAATGCAAATTCTGCAAGGTATGCAGAGAGGCTTCAACTTGAATGAAACAGGAATGCTCATCATCTAAAGAGGCCTGAAGTTTCTCCAACTCCTCATGCTTTTTGGAAAGTTCTAGATCTTTCATTGCAATTTTCCTTGCTAGGTTATCTGCTTCTAACAGCAGAGATTGATTTGATGTCTCTAACAGAACACATTTTTCTTCAGTATCCTTCAGTTTTGCAGTTTCAGTCAGAACCACACTGTTAAGGCATCTGATTTCCTCTTGGGCACAAGAGAGATCACTCTCCAGCTTAGATATTTTCTCCAAGCAATTCTTATACTGACGAGCTGCAGCTTCTTTCTCATAATTTAATTCAGCAAGATCTTTTCTCAGTTTTGTAACTTCAGTTTCAGCTACAGCAGCTCTCTCGGTAAGTAGCCTGGCTTCCTCCTGGGCAAGCAAGAGCTTTTTCTCCAACTCAGATATTCCCTCTAGATATTGTTTGTACTGGAGAAAACCAGCCTCATTTTCAGTCTGCAATCGAGAAAGTTCTTTTTCAAGATACTCAGCTTCAGTTTCAGCTCTAATAGCTCGCTCATTAAGTCCTTGTGCATTCTTTTGAGCTTGAGAAATGATAGCCTCCAAATGAGATGTCCTTTCCAGAAACTCCTTCTGTTTGTAGAAACCAGCATCCCTTTCAGCTTCTAACTTGACAAGGGCTTCTTTCAGTGTCTGAACTTCAGCTGCAGCTTTACTTGCTTCTTCATGAAGTCCCCTGGAATTCATTTGTGCATGATCAAGTTCTCCCTCCAGATTGGACACCTTTTCCATACTCTGCTGGTATTGAAGAAGTACAGCCTCCTTTTCAGCATGCAGATCAGAAAGGACTTTCTTTAAGTTTTCAATTTCAGTTTCTGCTCTACCTGCACGCTCAGACTCCTGAAGGACCTTTGTTTTAAGGTTCTGATTCTCATCTGATAACTGCAAGACCTCATCATTCAAAGTTTTCCCTTTCTCTTCCTTCACAAGTTTCAGGTTGTGTCTTGTTGTTCCCTCAGCAAGCTTTGAGTTTTCTATTGCCCCGAACATCTCATGAAGCTGTTTCAAACCCTTTTTGCTGATGGCAACATCAGATGCAGAAAACCCCAATCCGTCCTTACGCAAATCATCTGGGTCAAGGAATGCATGAATTGGATGTGACATTTCTGGTGTGCGTGGATCATGCTCACTTGCTGAGGATCCAGAAGGTGAATCATCTGGCATTACAAAGGGAACTTGGTTGGGAAATGCTTCGGCCATAGTTCGATGGGCCTGTCGGAGCTCTCCTGTTGCATGATCGTACCTTTCTGCCAAGGCACGGTAAGCTCGGTAGAACTCTTCTACCAATTTCATGAGTTCAGGCCTTTTTTTGTAGTACATCTCTGCCCTTCTTGCAAAGGAATCTGCATCTTCTTCAATGAGCTTGATCATTGCTTTAACTTTGGCGTCCATATCTGTTTGGAACAAAACAGCCATTGGTAAGTATTATTCAACAGACAGGGTCTGGAATGGGCATTTGAATGAATTTTTAAGGATAAAAATGATTTTCTCTATATTGGAAGAGATAGCATGTAGGCTAAAATACAATATAAAACAGGCTGGAGCCAATTATCTATAACACTGCAACTTTAACACTTAAAAACTTATGATAGATGGTTCAGATGCCATGGGGACTGTCTTTCCTAGAATGCATATCAATCAATGCAAGCATCATACAAAAAAGACATGTAAATAAAGTCCAGTGGCTATAAAAAAACATAAATAGAAAGGTGATTGAAAAGCAACTAAACCCATACTAGATTTATAAGAAATGAAATGAAAGAGAAGCAGCAAGCTACTAAAATTGTTGGAGAGAGAGAGTCATCGAATTGATTTCAACTTGGAACAAGGTAGCAAAGAAACTAATAAGGATCGATTCAACTACTAGTGCTTCAGAGCCTACAACAAGATTCTAAAGGGTTTTGTTATGATATACCCATTGATAAAAAGATATACATCAAAGTTACTTTTTTGTTTCTCTGCCATACAACGTACTTCTTCTCCTATCATATTTCTTGAGCAACCTTCATTGTAAGACATTTTTTCTCCCATGAAAAGATCACTTGTAAGCATGTGCTTTGATCTTAGAGGCACTGTTGTCCATTGGAACCTTCACGCTGCAAGCCAATCCCATATTCTGATTAGTGTGTTCAATTCTACTTGCAAACTTTTTCTCCTAATCCCATATTTTACCTCAATTACTGTTTATGAAATAGGCGATCTTAAACTAAAAGATATTTTAACCTTTAGGATTTTGGTCTTCAAAATAATCTTATCAAAATCAATTGCAATAGGAAAAAAATATTATAAATATCAGATCAGTTAGCATGCACAAAAGCAAAAGTATCTTCTCAAAGTTCAAGGAAATAAATCCACATGGAATATTCTTACAGGCATATACCTGCAGAAAACTTGTTACTAACCACTGACCAGATTACCCCCCCGAGGAAATCATACCACCATTTATTGATGAAGTTTATTTCATGCAACACTAATAGCTTTCCTTGAGGAAGAGACAACAGATCTAAATGACCATCAAGAAATTCCCATCTCTGGGCTTTTCCGTTCAGTCAATATCGATCCAATGGCGTTAGAGGTCCCACAACCATACTTTCGTGATTTTTTTGAGTCAATAAACAACACAAAGGAAAAGGAAAACATGAAAATGGTAAACTGTAACCAAAACGATCGTCATTAAAAATCAGAGATGAATAGTAATCAAGTGAAAAATCAAGACCTGTAAGATTTTCTTGAAGCCATTTCGAGTTCTTTGGGCTAATATGACTGTCCCACCACCAAGAATACAAGCGCCTGGACTCGGAATGCATCAAGCTCGCCATGATTCCGGAAATGAAGAAAAATATCACTGGTTTTGACCTCGAGAACTCCTGGTCCTTATACCAGTAATAAAAGCCCAGGCAATGGATCCGGGCCAGTATAAAAAAATCAGTACTTTCTACAGCCGAACCAAATTAGAGAGGCTTTGAGGCTCTGTATCTGTCACTCTTCTTGCCTAGCCACCAGGATCACAAGAAAACATTAAGGTTAAGGAAATGCTAGAAAGGTTTTCTTCCCAATTACTAAGAGTCTATATCAACTAAAAGAAACTATGAAGAAAAGATTCTGAACTGATACATCATTCTGCTCTACAGAACCCAAGACAGCTCCTTCTTCAATACCCTTCAAACCTGTATATCAGACAAACAGATTCAATAGAAGAAAATTTGACAATACAATGTCTCAACATGAGAGAGAAGGCAGAAGAAACATCAAATTCTTTTGTGTTTCACGGGTTCACAAATCATTAAGATAACATGAGACAATAGCACAAACATCTGGAATGCATACCTTGATCTCCTCGATCCTAGAAAAATACAGCATGAAAACTACCCAATCAACAAGACCTACAACAAAGATAACCACAAAGGTCGAAACTTGAAATGATCCGTTGAGAAGGGACCCAGTAAAAAATTGAAATGCAACAGATTAAGATCCAAGCTAATGGGCATCAGAAAACAGCAAAAGAAGATCAAAAACTTACCAAAAACTTAAAAATTGCATTTACCTAAAAAAAACTTAACAAAAAAAAATGAAATCTGAAAACGGGGTTCTCATCATCACCGGTGATAGCGGACCCCCATCTGCGGCACTTCACCCCATTTTCTCTCTCTAACCCAGAAACATCTCTTCTTCCCAAATCCCAACTTCTCTCTCTCCCTCGTAGCTCTTCCTCTGCATCTTATTCTCTGGTTGGTACTGTGTCAGTGTGACAAACTGTAAAAGCAGACAAGCGGTGACCCCACAAAGTGAAAGGGCTATGATTTATTCATCTTATTTTAGGATAGGAAATGTATATTCATTCATATACATCACATACGTACAGATTCACTCCGGTGATTGTAAACAGTATTTATGATATTTAATTAAATAATTGGGATATCATATCCCAAAAAAAAAAAAAACCAGCATGCGTTCTGACGTTACTTTCTCTCTTGCTTAGAACTCTGGCTTAAAATACTGTCCGGAATATCAAATGACCAATACACCCTTGCTTCGTACTCTCGAAAATGTGCTTTCCTGGTTCCCAATATGTCTTTTCCCTTGCACAATTTTGTAAAAACAAATTATTACTGAAAAATATTTAAATTTGTACAAGTAACTAAAAAACAAGCATTATTCTGATTATATTTTTGCACAGAAAATCCGTTTATATGACACTTTCCTTAAATTTTTTTCTCAAATTTTGGACATAGTATCTAAAAATTGGTGATACCATAATTTGCATCTCAATAAATGTTAATGACCTATATCAATGGTGGGATTTGGGTCAATTTATTTGAATCAAAAGGGATGTTCTTTGTTATAATTTACAATTATAGCGAAGAATTGTTATCGGTTGTTTTGATAATTTTTTAATATTTAAGTTAGTTGATAATTAGGAAAGAACATAAATTATACATCTTAAATAGAGTTTAGACCTAACAAAAATAAATAAATAAAGAAAGAGGTTAAATCCTTTAGAAGATAGAGATTTATGTCTTTTATACTTCAAGAATTTTAGTTGATATAGTAATTTGTTACTCGTAATTCTCTTTAAAAGATAATTCTTAATTTCACACAAAACAACTGAGAATATGTTTTATTCTTATTCTTAGTGTTTAGATAAGACCAATGAATTTTATCTTCATTTTTATAGGTGAAGGTATATAATGACTGGAAGCTTACATATTTGGGTTACAAAGGGATACACCAAGCATCAATCTGTACACAATTAACCGCATAAAAAATATTATAGAATATAATGCAACTTGTACCAAATTGGAGGCGTCATAATGTAGGGTTCCTACCTCACAGTAACTTCTTCCATCTTTGCAGTGGTCCAAGAGCTCAGCTTCCATTTAGTATTACAGCTGAGAAAACTTAAGCAAGCCATGACCACTTCAGTACTAGATAGATGTGAAAGAAAATTGCTGCACTGAATAAGCCATTCACTAATTATTGCCCCCATTAAAGACTACAGCTGTTGTCATATATATGCACTAATACCATTTGCACTTAGTATTTTGATTACCATTCATATCATCACAGTGCTTTAAGCTTTGGATTCTCTAATTCAAAAAAAAAAAAAAAAATGAAGGTTGCCCACAAAACTTGGATTTTGATTACAGGTGCAAATTCAAGCAACTAAAGGTGGTATAACAGTCTAACAACCATAGTTTTAAGATGTTTGAGTAATTATCAAGGATTAAGTGGCTGATCTGCTGCTAATGACAATATTACAGTAAACTTGAACTAGTGCAATGCTTAAACAATTGCTAGTTGGTGGCTGTACAAAGAGGAAAATGGAGATATGGGAAGATTGGTAGTTGAGTTTTGGAAGGTAGTGGTGGGGGGGTACGGTGTTTGGACTGCTGCACTGCCTTTTTTATGTTTTGTTGTGTCATTGCTACAACATATTAATCAATCATATGATTCTTTCCAAAGCCTTCCATTGCGGGTCGGTCTGCATGCATTATGCAGATTAAATTATTATTGCAAATTAATTTTAATTAAAAAAATTAAGAGTGCTGTATACTGTATACACTACTGAAAATAAAATATTAATAAGGATGGCTGGTAAATGCGATTATGCAAAGTAGAATTATTTCAAGAACCCTTCAGAATTGTGGCTCCAATCTGCATATATATATGTGACAATGATTGAATAATTGATGATGGTTGAAACATAATATGTGTAATAAAACCAGCTGCTAGCTAGGTGGTTGGGTTTGCCTCGTCAATCCTCGTAAAGGGATATCCTATTATATATTTTCATTTCCAAAAATTCTATTTTTTATATATTTTGTGAATAAAAAATATAGTTAAACAGATGTATTAACAGTAGTTTTTGTAATTATAACTGGCTTGAATGGGTTCTTCCAACTCAAAATATTATTCATCAATGAGTCATATCAATATTTTTTTCCTTATAAGTGACAGATTAGAAGAAATTAACTTATAGATACATAGGTTGTCACTAAACTTAAAAAGATATTAAAAAATTATATATTTTTTATTTTACTTTCAAATATACCTAGTTAGTCTTATATCTTATTTTGCTTTTGTTGATAACATCATTGATCATTTCAGTTAGAACTGATGAACTATATGACGTGATCTCACTCAAATATTAACAAGATTAAGAATTAAATCAACAATCTTAAAGTTGAGAAGACTCTCTTTCATGCTACTATTAAGTCATTATTATCGTAAGTTTTGTACAAGAGTAATTTTTTTTTAGAAAATAGCATCTTTTGGCGACATGCTTGTTCCGCCAGCCACGTGGGTGGATTGGCTTGGTCAAGTCCCCCCAGAGCATTGCAAAAATGACTCATCATGAGGGCTGTCCCAAGGTTGTACCTTTCCCATTGTCTGCATCTGCCCAGTTTAGATACAGATCATGGAGTGGCTTTCAAACTTGCACATTTCAATTAATTCGCTTTAACCAGACACCATGGACATGAGAATCTCATCAGACTCACATAATTGTAACATATATGTATTTTCATATTATTATAAGTTATAATTCGGATGAATTCTTTTTACAGGAGAGAGTATTGAAGCAAGTAAACCCTGTTTGCTGCCAACAACTCCGAAGACAATGAAAAACTAACTGTAAAAGCAGTTCTTGTTAGTGCCAAATACATCCAAATCAAGAGAAAGTTGATCAACTTTTGTTAAGCATGACCCATTGATGGTATGCCTTTGAATCCAAGTTAAAGTTAAATATATATAGTGTGTGTGTGTGTGGGTGAGTGGGTGTGTACACTGTGTTCTGTGGGGTAGAGCATCTACCCACCCAGTAGGGAAAGTAAAGGGAATCACATTACAGATTTTTTTTGGCATCTATTGCTACAAACGAGTCTTTTGGCATCAAAATCAAACCATGAAACACAATGCACTGCTGTGAACTGTTTTAACTCCTTTGACTGTCACAAACACGTACAGGAAACTTCAAACCCTGAGCTGATTGATCCAAAACTATGGTTCTTATCAGAAAAATGTTAAGTGAATATTTATCTAATACGTCTTCGATTAACTATCGATGTAAAATTGGATCGCATCGCGAATTGATGTCACCCAAGCAACATGGGTTAAAAGTACTGCATGTGTTCTCTTTTTATCTTCTTTTCATTGTAAGTAGTACTCAATCCTGATGTCACCCCCAACTCAGATGGTCCATTCTTTTGGCAAACGCTAGCTGGCCTCACCGACAGATCTCTCTCTCTCTCTCTACAATTATTGGGTGTTAAAAAGGAGTGGATGGAGATATAAATCTGAGTGGTTCTTCTGCTCGGGAAAATGATACAGAAATTTTGTACAGTATTTATATGAAATGGCGCAAATTAGTAATGATCATGGAGGGAAACAGATTTAAATGGTCAAAATTAATATTATTGTCACGTTATCTTACATAATATCTTCATATAAAAAATCTGTGAAAACATCATTAAGACCAGTGTCTACCAGCCTTTAATCTCCCTCAAAAAGGCCAACACCCTCCCGCCAACTACCACCAGACCAGGCAAAAGTCTTAAAGAGGTACATCAAATCTAAAAGCAATTGATGGCATGGGACCTTGAAGAAAAGATGAGAGATCCATATGAATGGAGATTTTGTTTCATAGTGCAGTAGTAGCAAAGCTGTAGGCACTACACATATAGGTTCAGCCAAAAAAACCCAAAAAAATAAACGAAAGTTGATGGACTTGCCAAATAATTGTGCTGGTTTCTGTGCAAGCAAGTGAAAGAAGCATGAGGGAAAATTGGACCACAGATGTTTGTAACACAAAGGGTCATGGGTCCACATATTCATGCCCATGTGCAGCTAATGCAACTTCTGTTGTTTCTCATGGATCTACACTTCTTTCCTTTTTTGATTTCTATTTCCAAGTTTAGATTGTCAAACCAGTTAAAATCCAATTAATCCAAAATTTAAACATGAAAAGCAAATATATATAACCCTTTTTTTTCCTGAAAAGCAACTGCAGATTCACAGATCAAGAGACGGGGTACAGTAAATATTTGTAATTGGGCAAAGGGAAATAAAAGAAAAAATGTACAATATCAATCCCAAAATATGCATATTGATCTCAAAATTTTTTGGGAGAATATTAAATTCAATAATTTTACACTACTCAGAAAGCTATTCATTATGAGACTGGCAACGCTATAATACAAGGACATGGGGGCAAGCTCCACTGAGATATGACTAAACAACATAACTACATTGAACACACAAGGCATTTTGTTTCATGTTTACCAGAAACTAAAACATTTAATGCTTGGGGGTGAGAGAAGGAAATGAAGGAATAGACTGCAGTATTAGCTTCCGGCTGCTCCTCCGGGCTGGCGACAAGAAGTCACCATGAGGAGGAGACACCCTCTTGCTGTTTGGTGAAGCAGATTTGATGCCGCTGACGGGAGAACAGTTCCCTCGGAGAATATCCGGCATTTCATCTTCTTGAACAGATTCGATTTGTTTCTCAAACTGTGGCTGAGGCTGCAGTAAGTTTGGCTTTCCAAACCTTTGACTGCCATAAAACCCAGAAGAGGATCCAATGGAGAGAAACGAAGATCGCGGGGGCTTGCTCTTGGACGAAAATGGGAGCTGGACAGATGCTCTGACACCAAAAGAAAAATCAGAAAAAGTAATTATACAAGTTAATTGATATTAGAATTAAAGGATTGCTGGCTTGTAAATACCTTGCACACCGTAAAGGAGTTGCTGTAGGATCGGTATTCTGCTCACTGATTGGGACTAAATTTTTCTGCAAAGTTTTGTCCATGACACTCCTTTCACTTGTTTCTGTTTCTTCTTCTTCCAAGTCAGCATCAGCTCCTGTTGAAGTAGATCCTATTTTCAAAAAAAATAAAAAAAAAAGAACATTTCAAACCACCAACAATCGTTCATGCTTGCCAATGGGGAACATAAGGGAGAAAGGAACGCGATGGAAGTAGGAAGAAATACGGATTTTGGCACAGAAAAAACTTAAAGAGGGATTGGAGTGTCAAGAAGCATTAAAAATTTTCTTTCAAGGGAAGCTCACCATCCTTTCTGCCAAATGCATTTTTGCACCCTTCACATCTGCAGTTAATGGAGCATCCAACACCACCCTTTCAAAGGAAACCATCATTTTCAAATCAAATTATGAATATTGGCAAGAAAACTATAGACACAAAGGACAATAAAATTAGACACAAAGCACAAAAATAAAAAAATAAACAAACCTGATAGCATTCACAGTATTTCTTTAAGCACCCAGATTTCTTGCAATTGCATCCTCTTTTATGTCTTGCAGAAGCTGGAGTTTTGCTGTTTTCATCCTGATAGAGTAACGACACTTTAATGATATATAGCAAAAACCACAATGTAAATAAAATGCAACACAAGATAAGCTTTCAGACCCCCATCTCTGGTAGCGAATCGGAGCTTCTAATCACTTTAGGAGCAAATGCAAGTGGGTTGCGAGATTCAATCTGCTTGCGAGTTGCAAGTACGGTGTCTTCATGAATAGGCTTGTTGAAACAATCTTGACACGAACAAGGCTCCACACAGTAAACACCAGCAGCAAAGCATTCACAATACCTGCATTAGAAAGTTTAGCAAGTAAATCTTAAGCATGACTTTGCTATTTAATACAAGTTATATTTTAATTCTACATGGACGAGGTGGAGAGTTTTATTTAATTTTCCAAACTGGATTGACTCTTTCAATAATCAAGTTTTAAGTTGTACATGTTCGCTTTCAGATATTTTGGGGTAAAATTACATTGCATTGATCGGTTCAAGCTAGATAAAACTTCTCGTTTTTACGACTTATAACTTCGCCAAACTAAAACCATCCTATGGCCTCTGTACATACACATTTGAGAAATTCTGGATCCAAACGCTTACAGTGCAGATTAGCATCAAGTTCAGGATCTAAGAGCTTGCTGTAGAAATCATAGCCAAGCATCATCTTTATTTCATTATATTTAAGATGCAGCTAGGTTTTGAGATTGAATGACTGAGAAATGTGGTGGGAAATGTGTAATTTGCAATTCTGTGTACATCTCTGCATGCTTCTGAAGGCTTGTGACAAATATAACTGTCGATTCTACCAGGGATTATGCTATCCATGGAGTGGGAGCAGAAAATTTGTGACGAATGCAACTATGGATCCTACGAGGGACTGATTTGTGAAGTGGGAAATTCTGATGCCTACTACACAAACAGTGTAAGCAGTAGGAGACAAAGACATGGTTGGGTATCCAAAATTTTCAATTTAGGGAGTGCCAAAACAGATCTATTCTATGAACATAAAAGTTATTTGTCCCAAAAAAAAAGTGCTGTACAATTTATAATCAACTTCTAAAAATTTCATAGCTCACTATTTGAGGGGACAACAAAGTGTTACTTTGTGCTACTAGACAAGACGAACCATGTCATGGCAACACATAAAAATTAAGGCAAACTTACAGTTTCAAGCATTTTGATTTCTTGCAGTTACACCGCTTACATCCCTCACTCTCTGCACCATTCTCGGCCCTACGCCTGTAATCAAACTTTTGTCATAATACTGAAAAATTGAAGCAAATAAAAGGAAAACATCATGCAATAACAATCTAAAATAATAACTATAATGAGTAAACTGCACATGCCTCTTCTTTTTTGGACTACTTTGACTAAACTCTTCGCTAGCAATGTATCCAGGTGCCTGAGAAGCATCTTCTGCAACCTGAACACCACTTTCAGCGGGACCCCGGTTTCTTTCAGAGGAGGTCACTGCCAAAGAATTATTTGGGGGCTCTTGACCAGTAGACAGAGAACGAAAAGAGGCACTGGAGGTAGGATCATCTATCAACTGCCTTCCGGAACCCAAAGGTTCATTGCAAACAGTACTGCATTCTTTTGAAGTTCTTGCAAGAGCATTCAAGTGCAAACCAATTCCAGGTAGAATGTAGCGTGAAGAATCATTGCCAGGCTTTATAGGAACCAGCTGCTTGTCATTACACTCACTGTTAACATTGGATTGTGATGCAATGGAAGAAGCAGAGCTTGAACCATCATCTACATGTTTTCTGCGAGCTCCCACCATCTCAAAAACCAGACACCGCCTTCTCATCCCACGATGTAAATTAGAAACAGGCTGCACATAAAACATTCAAAACCATGTTATATGTTAATCACAAGTTTGGAAGAAATAGATCCCTCTCACGTACACAAATAGTAAACAAGAATAAGATGACAAGTTGAAAGCAGTAAAAACCATAACTTATTTCTCAAAGCTCTTGAATTCAAAACCATAACTTATTGCTCAAAGCTCTAGAATGTAGCATAGGTGTGAGTGATGACAATCACTACACTAACCCATCTTGCATCTTGGTGGCAAGTTTGTGAGGACAACTTGTTAGACACATAATAAAATAATGAATCACTGTTTGAAGTGACCAAAATAAGAGAAAAGTTTAAACTAACACCCTCTCTAATGCTATGTTACAGGGAATGGTGAAGAACCCTTGTTGAACACTTGACACTCAAAATAGGACAAGAATTACATGTATGACATGGTTTACTTGGATATGTGCTCAATAATCATGTTAAAATAAGAAAAATAGTTACTATGAAACTATATATTACTCATTCAATGCATGAAAAGTTATATGCTAGTTTATAAATACAATTTAAATTAGAGCAGAAGAGTCCAATGCTAGGACATTACCTGCATCTTACTCCCATACCTGAATATTCGTTACATGACCAAAGTATTCAACCAATCACAGGATTTTCTTGAGAGCATAAGCAGGTAATTGTTTTCCAAGAGAAAATGCATGATCAATGATATATTAACATCAGACCCATACCTAGGTTTTCTCCTGCTAAAAGCTAACAATGACACCATATAGTTCTGTTCCCCATGAATTAAAATACCCAGAACTTTAAGATTGAGAGCCCTATTTACTCAAAGTGGCTGTTTTTAATGTGAAACAGCATTTCATGCCTAATAGGCAGCTCTCTGAGCAGTGCCCTTACTAGAAGTAACAATGTATATAATCCTTAGAAGAATGAGAATATTAGGTGCTCATTGGATTAGATTGACATCCCAGCAACAGCATTGACAAATGGTAAGGATCTGTTGTTAGCAAATAGAGTGCAGCATCTCACCTCATTATCAATTTGTTCACTTGGCTCCCCCGTCACATGTTTATTTACAGAAGTACCAGCAAGGATGTGTCCAGTTGCTTCATTCTCCTTCGTATTATTTTCTCCAACTAAGGAAGAAGGATTTCCTGTCTCATGTTGTTCAATCCCAATTGAACCAACAACTTGCACCTTTGGTAAATTATTAGTTTGATCATGAGCCATTTCTGATGCAAGAGAAGTACACGCGCTTGCCTTAGTATCCAAAGATTTCTGGAAAGAACCCTGGAAAGCATCTGGCTCGTTGGGTGAATTGAATATTAACAAGTCGGTAGTATCCGAAATCATGCTCTCCCAATCACATCCTGGCCCATCTGCATTTTGCTCAGTTTTTCTTGTCCCCTCCGCATGCTCTCTACTTCCTACATAACATGTTTCGGAAACCTCTTGTACAAACTGAACAACTGATGTTGACGTACCAGCAAAATCAGGCACACATTTGTTTCCACTGCCATGGCAATGTATTGTGCTACAGTCGGGGCTACCACAATCATAGTTCAGATTTTGCGACACCTCGACTGCAAGTTTTGTACATTCATATGTTTGTTCAGCAGAAGCTTCACCTATGAAACTTGCTGGATCAAAATTTTCCTGTTCCTCATCAGAGTTATGAGTGGGGTCGGTAACCCCTTCACTGGTGCCAACTTTCTTCCCATTCTTGGAAGAAAGCTCCGGTTTTGACAAATCTAATGAGGGATGCCTGAAATGAAACCTTAACCATTAACGAACAATCATAAAAAGGCAGAAAGCTAAAGTAATTTGGCTAATTTTGTACAAATTACCTTCTTAAAAATTTCGATTCCTTGACAGAATTGACATGTGGTGAAGTAAAAACTGATGGAAGGGATGCAAAACCAAACGAATTGAAAGTCTGGCTAATACGTAAAGACTTGACAGTCTTGATAGGAGAAAGATTGTTGATATAGTTGAAGACAGGAGAATCCTGCAAATAGCCCAAAAAAATTAATTTCCTTCAGCATCCAAGAATAAGGTGTGAAATAAGAAAAGAATAAATAAAAGAAATCTGTTAATAAGAATCAAACATGTAATTTTATGTGATAAGAAAATAACTTATGTAAATAAATTGAATAATGCATGCATCTCAGAAATTATTACAGAGTTAAAATTCCACCATTTTTTTGTTCTGCAACAATTCATCTAAAACCAGACAGAGTTTACCTGACTCTGCATAACTGACTAATTTATTAAATCTTGTGCTAGACAGAGCGGAATCCACACCTTGGACTAGTAAACTAAGATCATCTAAAATTCTTGAAAATTTGATGATCTTAAAAGTCCAAATTAATAGGGAATGCTTGATGAAAGAACCAAAAAGCACCAGGCATGAACCTGAAGGGGAGTTTTGACTTGGTTATCTGATTTTTAAAACTAAAACGGAATAAAAAATGAACAGTTTTCATGGGGCATCTTCAGTTTCATGAATCTGAAGTAACTGCAGATTATATTACCCAAATCAACAAACAAAAACCCCCCCAATTAAACTGCCAATATAGGCCTAATCACATAGGATTCTGGCCAAAAATATGCAAACACCACCTAACATCAAATTAACTCCAAAACAAATCATCTTAGAAACATCAGAACCAGCAAGACAAAGCCTCAAGCCTGCAAATCAAAACCCTAATTCACAAAGGTTAAACAACAATGCTTTCAACAAAATGACCCAAGTCTATCACTGAAAACTTCATCTCAAACAAAGTGACCCCGCAAGCCTTTAAATCGAACCCTGATTCACTTATACTCTGTTTAAAATTTGTGGAAGGAAAAGAAAGTAAACGGAGAGTAATTCCCATGTGTCTATTTAGATTAGTGATTAAAAAACCTAATTCCGTGCATGGCCTTAAAATTCATCGAAATAAAACAAAACCAAGTAGAAAAAAGCCAGGGTCTTCAAACCCAAAAAGAAAAAAAGAAAAAAATCCTCGAGCCTTAGAATCAAAACCCTAATTCAGTACAATTAAAACAGAATTCAACAAAATAAGCCAAACAGAGCGGCGAAATTTGCAGAATCCCCAACTAAAGCACAAATCAAGGCCAACCAAAGAGTGCAAGCACGGCGACTCGATTAAGATCGGCAAAGACGCAGATGCTGGCGCAAAACCCGAAAAACCATCACAGCAGCTAGATAGAGCACAAATCAAGATCAATCAAGGGATTACAAGCACAAACCAGTCGGCAGAGATCGGAGAAAAAAAAAAAAAAGACTTTTGGGACCAAGATCAAATCACCTCGAATTTGGAGATGGGAGTCGCGATCCGGCTCCGGTCTGGAGTGTCCATTGCAGGGCCGCCTCCTCTTCCACATCCCTCGGCCCCGGTCTCTCTCTCGACCTTCTCTCCCTCCTCTCCCATCTCTCCCCCTTTTCCTTATGGACCCTCTTTCTCTCTCTAACTCTCTCTGTTATCTATAGTGATGAGATTCAAGAAGGAGCGGGAAAGCAAGGCGAGAGAGAGAGGATTTTCTCGTGCTGAGAGAAAACCCCACCGCCCGACCCTACCACTTTCACCAAATCCTCACTCACACTCACTAGCTTACTCTCACGGGCACAGGCACAGCTGTGAGCTGTTTACAAGCCAAATTTTTATACAGCGAAAAAGAAAAAGATAAAGTAACGGACACTTGGTTTGAGCGGTGCACAACCTTTCTTTAAAAACTCCTCCCCCACTTTTTACCTTATTATTCCTTTTTCCTTCTATTACATTTTTGTCCGCCTTCCTGGCTACAAAATTACTCCCAAGTCCTTACTCATTTTATATATATATTGGAAAGCAAAATAATTTGTTAAAATTTATTGAAATTTACACACGATACCCAAAGTTCTTGAGATTTATAGTTTATACCCGTTGCCCAAAGTAAATGACACTAGGGTAGTAAGATGGCAAGGGCAACATGGGTTGTCCAGGGCTGCCCACTACACTAGATTAAGCAAGGAACTTTGGTATCAGGGACGATTATTATCTGGAAACCCAAGATAATTGATCTCATTAATGCTAATTTATTAGCATTTTTCAATTAATTCATTCATTAAATAAATTGATTTAGTCAATGTGTTGCTTTGTAGTGATAATATTGGACTTAAATTACGTACATTTTTTTTTTCAATTAATCAATAAAATGACTCCGATCTGTTCTTCAGCTATTTGATTCGTACATTGAGAAGGCAGCCAAGTCCTGAGTTAATAATAATATGTTGTTAGGTGGGTAAGAAATGCCAACGATGTCCCCATCAATTGCAATAAATAAAATATTGAACCTATTGAACAACTTTTTTTAATGTAACGTATGACCGTGACCTAATAATATCCCCCACCAGGGCCAAATTCATTTTGGCGCGCAATGGATTTCAAAAGGTGGGTTTTGCTGCGTCGGAGGTCCATCGTAAGAAATTCAACCCCCGATTTACGTCGTTGATTCAACGGGCAACCCTCGTCCTGAAGGACCTGAACTAATGGACAGAAGGTGCAGCATCACTAGTAATGGAGCTCACGTACGTCTTGTTTCTTCCCACTACAAGACGTCAGATTGTTTGTTGGGCCGTTCACGAGGGATTTGAATCCGTCCGCGGGGTGGCCCACAAAGGAACCAAACAGCTCCAGGATGCGACATGTGTATTGTTAGTGTCCATTTTTTTTTTTAGTTAATAGTCTGATTTATTTTTTAATTTTATTTCATTTTGAGAATTATTTTAATTTCATCCTCATAATTTAAAATTGATGTTAATTTTATCATCAATCGGCATGATGTGTGACCCAGTTGACATGATATAATAATATATCTAATAATTAACATATCAATAAAATGACGTCGTTTTGTTTTGTTTTTATTGCAAATCATAAGCAAAACACTTTATTCATATTCTTTCTCAGTTTGTGAACTTAGGAAATCAAGCAAGGAAGAGAAAGAAGCCGACGACTACACATGCGAGGGAAGGCAACGGATGCAATGACAATAATAGCAACGCACAACTTATTATTATTATTATGCTTAATACATATAATGTCTCCTAAATAATTAAAAAGTATGACATTAGTTTTTGATGCGTAAAATGTCAAAATTTAATATTTTAATTATTAAAAATTATAAATTTAAGTTGCTAGCATGACACAACATTATAATGTATATGAACATGCCTATTTTCATAAGCGACACATTA
This sequence comes from Diospyros lotus, assembly GCF_014633365.1. Taxonomy (NCBI): domain Eukaryota; kingdom Viridiplantae; phylum Streptophyta; class Magnoliopsida; order Ericales; family Ebenaceae; genus Diospyros; species Diospyros lotus. The sequence goes on from NC_068341.1 coordinate 3,620,534, forward strand.
TATGGATCATCAGTTAGCAGCATTTAAATAGTCTAATTGGTTTGTTGTACTCATTCAATAATTAAAAAATATATTATTTAAACCTTAATGTACAAAAATGTCAAATTTTCATATCTCAACTATTAAAAATTATTACTTTAAGTTCTACGCAAAATAGATATAAACAAAATAGTGAAAGGTTAATGGATCCAAGTTCAACAACGAAAAATGATGAAATTAGTTCAATTATATTTAGTGATTGAGAATAAAATAAAATAGCATTTTTTAGGTTACTGATTCAAATATTTAGATATTTAGGATTTAATGTTTTTTTTTTATGCTATAGTTAATTTGATATTTTTTCTATCAAGATAAATTTTAATTTAATGTGGTGACTTTTTTATAACACATAACATGTTAAGGTAAGGATTTAGAATAACAATTTTTTAAAATAATATGATTTTTTTATAACAATTTTGTTTACTTTCAGTAAGGTAAATACTTAAAATAATAATTTTTAATAATTAATATATAGAATATTGACCTTTTTGTTTATTAAGAATTAAATATCATATTTTTAAATTATTAAGAAAATATAATAAATTAATTAACCTATTTAAATACCGCCAACTAATCATTTATGTGACGAGTCACTCGTAAAAATAGATGCGTTTATACACATGCTAATATTTCATCACAATAAATACTTAAAATGATATTTTTTAATAGTTAACATATTAAATATTAATATTTATATATTAAAAAGTAAACATTATATTTTTTAATTATTTATGAACCACGTTCATTAAGCCTTAAAAGAATACGCCTGGAAAATTTACATAACTATATTATCATCACAAGTCCGCATGGAGTTTAGGAACAAATCTCTTTAGTCATGGGAACTTTTTTTGACCTCTTGACCTTTCCTTCTTTCTTTCTTTCTTTCTTCACACCCGGTCAAGCAAGCTCTCCCATATCTTGGAAATCAGTGGTCCCTTTATAAAGCCGACGAATTGAGTGTCACGTGACTTGTGCACTCCCCAGCATAATGATAATGCGGTACGTACTTTCCCGCCTCCCCACATTCTCTTTCTCTATCAGCCTCAGCCTCAGCCAAGGCTTCATGAAACCATCATCATTTCATTGGTGTCCTCACCATGCGTGCCTGGCACGTGACACACCCTCTCTCTTTCTTTCTTTCTTTATTAGATTCTAATTTTATCTTCTGTGTTGTATGTCCCCTCCATTCCAATGATGTCCGGTATCTCGTATCTGTATTCTGAGATGAGATGAGATCAGATGGGGGTGGTGTCTTCACGTTTCAACACTTTTTGTTGAAACCCAGATTCCAATTGTTTATTAATAATAAACCAAACCCAGATTAATTAAGCACGGTACGTACGTAGTTGACTCAATGCAACCCTCCAAAGTCCAAACTCTGAGAGAACTTGGGACAAAGAGAAGAAAGTTGTGATAAGCCAAGCTTGCAGGCCGTATGGTGTGGCGTGGCGTGGTGTGGTGTGCTTGGACTTGTAAATTTGATTCCTTTTTTTTCTTCTTTTTAAATGGCTTTGGTGAGACTTAGAGAAATGGGTTTTTATTATTATTATTATTATCGCCTAGCTTGGGTTTCCTCGGAAATAGGGCTACCAAATGATCCAAAAGCATAACAACCAAACCAAATCCGCCATGTATGTTTGTCCAATCTCTCCTCCCTTCCTTTTGTCCAACATGGCCCATGGGATTTCTATTCATCTTTGTAACTTTAATTATTTATTATTTTTAGAGTAAGTTTGATTTTGTTCTAAGTTTTTGGGTATTTCTTTTTATTTGTTTCGTGAATTTTTATTTTTAATCGCATAAAATAGAAACTAAATATTGGATTTAATAATGTTGCCGTTTTGCAAAATTTTAAAGATAACATTTATTAAAAATTTTGTATGCACTATCATAGATTAAATGTGTAATATATTATTTACTGACAAAAAATAATTAGTTGATTGGCGAGCGTTGGATTGATTAAGATAGTGTAACAGATTATATTTATTATATCATAGACCAAAAAAAAAGAAAAAATTAAAAGCCCAAAATAATCTTTTTAAGCTAAAAATGTATAATTTTTCCCTAATCGGCAATGTTTTAAAAACCAGATCGGAGAGCGAACCGGCCTATTAATTGGGTCACGGGTCAGTTGGTTCGACCAGTTAAACTAGAGTGGTCTGACCGGATGATGTCATATATATATATATATTTTATATATAATTGTTATATATGTTATTAAAGAATTAATTAATAATTAAAAATGTAAAAATAAGTAAGTGGGCGAAAAAAACTGAGGTCAACTCGATTCTTAGTTCACCGGTCCAATCGAATTTTGATCGATTTTGACCGGGTTGAAGGAGATTTGATTTTTTAAGTCAAATCAAATCGGATAGACCACCGGTTCTTAATTAAATTGGTCCAATTTTTAAAATAATGCTAATCGGGAGTTCCACACAACGTGTACATTATATAATTTTAATATTAAAAAATCTCTTCGAGAGCCGTGCAAAAGGACAAATTTTTTCATAAAGAAAATTCTAATTTTAATAAGAATTTAAAATATTAAGATGAATGTTATATATAGAATTCATAATTCTAATAGATTCTAGAATCTCAATATAAATATTATCAATAAGAATAATAATTATAGAGAATTTAAAAAAATTTCATACTTCTCTATAAATAAATATGTCTTTTTAATATAACATTTAAGTATTTAGCGTTTGATTTATGTATCAGAGTATTTGTAGGGAAACTTCTCTACACCCTTTGATCATTTTTTTCTTACAAAGTCTATGTGAGTTGAATGCGACATCCTCAGTTACAAAATTTATTTTTATGTTCTATCGACGACAAAGTTAATAAGTGAGGTAATTAGTTAATTAAATAGAAACAAAAATATGAACATGAAAATAACATTTTTGATTTTTTTTAAAAAAAATCAAAAGCCACTTTAACTTAAAAAAAAAAACAAAAATAGTATAACAAGCATAAATTTGTCTATTTAAAAAAAATAAAACAAAAAACTGTAAAGCATAGGAAAACCAAACTAATTTACCAAGCTTTGGGTTGGGCTTAACGATTTGAAAGACAATGGGCTCTTCTGAAGTCCATAGTGCAGGGTCAGCATAAAACCTAAAGTCCAAGCCCGATGGCCTAGTTTGGTACGAAGAAGGGTATTTTGGTCCATCCGGACATTCTACTGATCGTATCGTTTAAAGTACGTGCACGGACGAGTACTAAATGCGGTAATGCCGAAGCCAAGCCAAACACAACCCCCACCCCCGCGCTTTTCTCTCTCTACGCCTGGCTATATATATATATATATATATGTGTATAGGTTTCTCTCTCTCTAAAACTGTTCTCTATCCTTGCCTTGTTTTTCTCTCAAACGTGCGTTCTGCTTTTATTCTCTCTCTTGTCCATCCGTTAGTACGAATCCGTAATGCAGCTTTTCTATGTCAATCACGCAAGCCCTAACTTCCTAATCCATTCTCTTTCCAGAGCTTGCATCTCCTTGATTGTACGGGGAATTATTTTCTGATCCAATTGGGCTCGGGCTCGGTCAAGCTTTTCGCCTCTCGTTTTCTTTCCCCTTTTTATATTTCGCCGTTACTTTTGGGGTTTCTGTGGGTTTCGAATTTGAGTTTCTGGGTCGTAGGCTTCTCTCGTTCAATCATCGACCTTTTTTTATTGCGAATAATTTGTTGGTGGGGTCGACGGTCTTGGCATTATGGATGTTGGGAACTGGGTCGTTTTCGTGGGGTTTACTTTCGTTCTTTGTTTATTTGCAGAACAAGGGAAGGTTGGTGATCGAAATTAGGGTTTTGAGCGGCTGTTTTTTTTTAATTTTTTCGTTAGGTTCTGAATCTGTTTTGGTTTTTATTATTGCCATTGGATTACCAGGTCAATAGTGGAAGAGTTTGGGATTGGATTTTTGAGGTTGGTGTGTCGGGCCGTATTTGATAGGTTGTTTTCTTTTTTGTTTCATGTAGGTTTGATCTGAAGAAACTTATCTTTGCATATTAGCTGATTGAACTATCTGACTCTTTCAGATTGGTTCATATTGCATGACAGCTACAATGATGCAAAGTTTTCAAATTTTTTGATCAAAACATTTGTTCTTCCTTGAAATTTTTGATCAAGCCATTGTTCTCCTTTTGCATTTATTGTCAAATCTTTCTGGGATCACAGGAAAGTCGGTTAATTTCGTTGATTTTTTAATTGAATTGTTTAGTACTGTAATCATATCAGAGGTATTTGGAATCAGGCTTCTTGTTATTTGGTGTTTTGGAATTTTCTTTTTCTTCTATAAGGTTTACACAAATGGATGTGAAAACAGACAAGGAACAGGAAGTTGGAGGGGTTCCAAAAACTGAGAATTTCAAAGAAGAGGGAAGCTTGTGGTCAAATTCTAAATTGAAGGGTAAGGGAAGTCTTAGTGACAAAAACATCTTGGTGAATGGTACACCGAATAGTAGTAACAGGGATATGATTTTCCGAGCTGACAAAATTGATCTAAAGAGCTTGGATGTTCAGCTGGAGAAGCACTTCAGCCGGGTTTGGTCCAGGAACAAAGAAGCACAAAGACCAAAAGAAGAGTGGGAGATTGATCCATCTAAGTTGGAAATAAGATATTTGGTAGCTCGGGGAACATATGGTACTGTATATCGCGGTACTTATGATAGCCAAGATGTTGCAGGTAAACACCCTTTTTCCTTTTTCTATCAATAATTTTTTTGCCTGAGGTCCTGTTTTCTTGCGGTGAAAGTGATGAAATCTAGAAGGAACGTAGAATATGAAAGCATGGGGTTGATTGCCAACTTAATTTCTTTTGTTGCCCTGAGCCTTTGTTATTTTTCATAAGAACTGAAAGAATCTTGTTATATGTTAAAGTCTGAAACTAGTCTTCGCTGCCTTTTTATGCTATCTGAGGTTAGCTGCTGGAAATTCTGTAGAATTTGTTACACATGTTGTAAGTAGCTCTGATTCTCACATGCTGTAACCATTAGCTCAGCTCAATATTCTGTTTCAGATATTGCTCTACCAATTTCCTCTCATATTCTTCCTGATTGAGAGTAAAGTTAAGAGTATTGGAAATTTGGATTACTAATTGCAGTTCTGATTCATTATGTTACACAGGCAAACTACACCTGAGCAGCTAGTATAACATAACTGACATTCAATTAAATGAACTGTTGACTATGAAGAGCACTTGTGAGTTGTCTGGTTATTCTTGCTGTTTGGTTACTCTCATACTTAGAAGATGTGAATTGGACCATTTAATTGGCTCATTCTTAATAACTAAATGTATTTGCTCATAAACATGAAAAATAAAAGGTCTACAACTTTTCTTTACATTTGGTTGTCTCTCTTCTGGAATATAAAAAATTTGGAGACATTTGTTTTATTGATGCCTCCACAAATTTGGATGAACACATTTACAATTTCTTAGAATTTGAATTTGTTTGTTGTGAATGCAATATTTTGTAGGATAAATTGATTTGCATGCCCAAGTGGTCCTTACACGGTTTGATTGGAATGCATTATTTTTCATGAAATGTTGTCTGTAAGTTGTGTGAAGTTTAAGTGGCTATTTCTGATGGGTTAATAACTCTAGCTAAACCAATTTTTTTCTCTTTTGGTACAATTATTGAAGTTGAAAGCTAAAATACGGGCTATTGCCATCAAGCCCTGCCATGAGGGTGGAAGAACTGAACTCTCTGACACAGAATTGTGTGGTCTTACTTTAAGAAGCAAGCATGTGTTGCCTAATATCATGTGATACATGAATCTGTTCAATCAAGTAGTGTTTTACTCTTGAGTTAATTATTGTAATTATAAAGATGTCCTCTCTCCTTGTGAAGAGTAGGCCAAACTTGCATATGGAAAGTCTGTCTATACTTGATTTAATCAAAAAGGACATTTCTTGCAATGACTGTAATTATAGATGTATACATGTATTTTGCTTGGGTTTGAGTTGCCCTATGGAAGAGTTGCATAACGTGCTAACCAACCTTATAATTGGTGCTTCCGCAGACTCTGTTGGCCACCCCCACCTTTGCCAAATAAATTTACCATTTTGATCTGTCCTTTGTTTGATCTTTTATTCTTCCTTCTGCATGGAATTAATGTAGCCCTTAACTCATTACATGCATTTTTTTGCTCCTAACTTTTCTGTGTCATAGACCATTGTGGTTCTCTTGCCTTGTTTTTTCTGCAATGGTTTAAATACCGTTTGAAAAATTCTTGATCTGCGTCTTCCTTTTAAACTGAGTTCTTGTGCACCTTGTTGCATTTAGTTAATATTTTCAAGGGAGATGGCCCTTCGGTTTAACCAAATAGTCACAATGATAACAAAAACCAACAAGATTTTGTTTTTAAGTGAAGAAATTCTTTTGTAGAGTTTTGATCTCTTAACATTTTAAGAGGGATATAGGACACTGAACTGGGTTAAATTCAAAACGGTTGAAGAAAACTTAAAGATAAAATTGTCCTGCACATTATGCAATTTGTGATCTGACTATTTTTATTTGATGTCTTTTATTATGTGAAGAAGTATTTATCATGATGCATGCTGTGCTATATTCATTACCAGGTAAGGAAACATGAATTAATGGTAGAGGTTTATATATTTTTCTTCTTTGTCTTCATCTTCTGCCCCTTATACATATATATTATGCATGTTTGAGATCAAATCCTTTCAATGGATATGATGTAGTGTTAGTATGGTTATTAGTCTTGGTTGCTAGTTAGGTACTGGTTGTAACAGCTTACAGATGACTTGGACTGATGATAGTTTTGTGTGGGAGGAATGAGGAGAGTTTTGTGTGTGGTAACGTCAAAGAGTGATAATTTGGAAGATTCAATTTATTAATGCCACTATATATACACATATATGAAGGGCAGAACATCATATGCCAGGGCATTTTGATAAACTTAACTACAAATTTAGGACAGTGGTAGGTCTTTGAACCTGATTTGGGTCCCTTTTGCAACCCATCGTTACCCCATTAGAAGCTCCCCTATCCTGTTACATAGAGAGCAGGTTGGATAGCCTGTAGTGCATCGTAAAACATGGGAAATTCAGAAATGTTTATCAAAGAGTCATGTTACACATATGGTTACTCTATACATGTTTAAAATCTATGAAGTCTATCCTTTTTTGTAGTTTTCAGAGAATTTAGCTGTTAACTAGAGTGAGTATTCTTATCTTTCCATTGGAGAAACAGTTTATCCTTTTTTACATGGCATTTGTATTTGTTTGAATGCCTTACTACATTATCTTTTCTATTACAGTGAAGCTATTGGACTGGGGGGAAGATGGCATGGCCACAACTGCTGAGACAGCAGCTTTGCGGGCATCATTTCGGCAGGAGGTCGCTGTTTGGCAAAAGCTTGACCATCCAAATGTTACTAAAGTACAAATTGTGTTTTAACTTCTTTAAATAATTTAGATGTTTATGATATGTAATAACCATAATTATTGCAGTGTTTCATGAAATAAATATTTTGGATAGCAGAATATATTTTGTATTACATCATACCTAAGAGTTTCTGCCGTTTTGGTGAAGACAATATTTTCTGACTTCTACCATTTTCCAAAATGGTGTTTTATCTAAGTTTAAAACTGATATGTCTTTATATTAAATGATATGATACTTCAAAATTCTGAGGTAATGATGACTTTATCTTTGCTTTATCACAGTTTGTTGGTGCTTCAATGGGCACATCAGATCTTAAAATTCCTTCAAAAAATGGTTCTACTGAGAGTCAATCTTCCCATCCATCAAGAGCATGCTGTGTGGTTGTCGAGTACCTTCCGGGTGGGACGCTGAAAAAATTCCTGTATTCAAACAGGAAAAAGAAACTTGCCTTTAAAATAGTGATTCAGCTTGCTTTAGACCTCTCTAGAGGGTGAGTTCCATCTTTGTTGTTATTAAGTTAGAACTGTACTATTTGTATATTTCTTTCTTTTTTGTTAAGTACTATTTGTATATTTCTATTGATGGATATTCCTAAATAACTTGGTGCAGATTGAGCTATCTGCATGCACAGAAAATTGTTCATCGTGATGTCAAAGCTGAGAATATGTTGATAGACTCTCATAGAACCTTAAAAATTGCTGATTTTGGTGTTGCTCGTGTTGAAGCCCTGAATCCTCAGGACATGACAGGCGAAACTGGAACCCTTGGATACATGGCGCCAGAGGTATATGTGCTTTTGTAAACAAGTTATTCTCAAGTAAAAACATCAGTCATATACATGAATAGGTAATAAATGAATTATAAAAAGAGTTGAACAAGAAAAACATGATGAGTTTTCTAATAACAATTGAGAAGAACAGGCCCCAAAAGTGATGGAGGGATGTTCTTCAGCAGTAACTGTTACCATCTTATACATGGTTCTTTTTTGTTTTCATCCTTTTGAGTAAGTTGCAAGTCAATTTAGATTGCAAGACCTGATTTGTTTGGTTCTCTCTCATATGAAGGGGAAACCTGACTGACTGAGATCTTTGTAGGTCCTTGATGGCAAGCCTTATAATAGAAAATGTGATGTCTACAGCTTTGGAATATGCGTATGGGAAATATATTGTTGTGATCTGCCTTACCCAGATCTTAGCTTTGCCGAAGTTTCATCTGCTGTCGTTCGGCAGGTCAGTTCAGTCAATGAGAATTTGCTATGGTGCTCTATGCCCTGCCCATTTATTATGTTTTGAATTGAAATTTCCAACTTAACAAAACCCAATGTAATTTTCATCTTTTATTTATTTTTTTTAAATGTAGTTGGCTTTCCCCCCATACGTGTTTAGGAAGTGTGTATTAATTTGCTAGTCCTCCAACATCAGCATCAAGCAGTATTCTTTTGATGCATGATTGTTAGGTAACATTTGCTCCCATAAAATTTGACAGCCGTTTTCCACCCGTTGAGACAGGGGACTGAGCATGCACATAACTTTCTTGGCTGGTTGACAGGCTTGAACCTGAATTTTCATTCATAGCTTCTGCATTTCTCGAGATTGATAAATTGGAAATTTGGGGGAAGTATGTGATTGAATATTAATGAAAACAAAATATGTAGTGACATGTTTTGCTGCTTGTATGTGCTTGAATATTTGATGTCTGTGTGTGTGCATGTTTTTCTTTTTCTTTTTTATTGTTTTCCCTACTCGATATATGCAAGAGTTTCATGTCCAACTTGAATGTAAACATTTCTGTTCTCGTCTTTGATAAGTATTTGGACACGTAGACAAATCGTTAGCGTCATATTGTTTTGCTTAGGAAGCATGGCAAAAGGCTGACCTGAACTTCTAAATGGATATGGCGACTGTACTGCAGTTATTTCATGATACTGGGAATCAGTACATGCTACTTGTTATTCTGGGGGTTATGTTGGTGGTGTTAAGAGTTCCATTCTTGTGCCTCAAAAAGTGAGGATCCTCTGCTATTCTTCTGACTAAATATTTTTTTATGACTATGTTGTTAGAATTTGAGGCCCGAAATCCCTAGATGTTGTCCAAATTCTCTGGCAAGCATCATGAGGAAATGCTGGGATGCGAACCCAGAAAAGCGGCCGGACATGAGTGAGGTAGTGAAAATGTTGGAAGCAATTGACACTAGCAAAGGAGGAGGCATGATACCGGAAGGCCAGGGTGGCGGCTGTTTCTGCTTTGCTCCAGTTCGGGGTCCTTGAATTGCCAATTATTGATGTTTATATTGCAGTATTTTTAGTGGACATGGTAGAAATGGCGACTGCTCTAAGCTGTTTATGGGATGTTTGTCTTGCGGATTGGTTCGAGTTGAAATGATTTGAGTCTTTCGAGTTTCATGATTCTATTTTACTTCTGTACTTAAAATGTCATTTTCTATGGAACAAATAAACATGTGGGTTCCTGTTGCTTCTTGGGAGAATTCTTGGTTCTAGACTTTGCTACACAGAAGAGGTCTTAATGTTGTTTAAGACTTAAAAATAGTTGTTTATAAAGTGTACATGTACCTCATTTCAAAATATCAATTAAATTGAAGTGTTATTTATTTTTGAAGTAATAGACTTTAGGGGTTGACTGGTTTTTAATGTATATCACTAAAAAATAAAGGAAATAATAGAAGGATTTTATTATTTTAGTCATCTCTTTTAAGAGATATGACCAATTTAGTTTGGATTTGTTGTGATTGGTTACTAGTGACAAGATGATATCTTCAACCAAGTAAAAGGTTGTCGTGCTTGAGAATTTCAGTTAAAAGTTAGTTGTTGTTGGGTGTAGCACAGCATTTCCAACTTTAATGGCCGCCGCAAGCATGTCTATCCCTCCTCTCGTCGCCATCCCCACCAGCACCGCCGCCAGAGATGGCGTCAATCTCCCGCCGCAAAACCAGCTCGAGCATACCACCAAACAACGCATATCCGAAACTGGGTCGCTCAAAATTTGCAGAAACATGGACGACATCAAGCAATTACACGCTCAGATCGCAAAGAGGGGTTTCAAGGGCCACCGCTCTGCTCTAACCAAGCTGTTAGCTCAATGTGCCGAAATGGCTACCCCCGAAAGCCTGGAATACGCGAGAAAGGCCTTCGAGCTCGTTGAATATTGTGAGAGTGGAAAGGGTTCGATTTACATGTTCAATTCTTTGATTAGAGGGTACTCGAACGCTGGACTAGGCAATGAAGCGCTCTTGCTTTACGCGCGAATGGTGGCAAAGGGTGTCGCTCCCGACCACTACACGTTTCCTTTCGTTCTGAGTGGGTGCGCGAAGGTCGCGGCTTTTCTTGAGGGTGTTCAGCTTCATGGTTCAGTTGTCAAGAAGGGTTTCGAGGAAGATGTGTTTGTGCAGAACTCTCTGATTCATCTTTACTCCGAGTGCGGGGATGTTGATCGTGCAAAGAAAGTGTTCGATGAAATGATCGACAGAAATATTGTGTCGTGGACTAGTTTGATTTGCGGGTTTGCGCGGGGGGACAGGCCTAGGGAGGCTGTTTCTTTGTTTTTTGAGATGGTGGAAACGGGTATTGAGCCCAATTCAGTTACCATGGTTTGTGTGATATCCGCTTGTGCAAAGTTGGGGGACTTGGATTTGGGCGAGAGGATATGTGCTTACATTGGTCAGTCAGGGTTGAGGGTTAATACATTTTTGGTGAATTCACTTGTTGACATGTACATGAAATGTGGCGCTACTGATAGTGCTAGGCGGCTTTTTGACGAATGCGTTGATAAAAATTTGGTTCTTTACAATACAATCTTGTCAAATTATGTGCGCCAGGGGATGGAACGAGAAGTACTTCTTGTCTTGGATGAAATGCTACAAGGAGGACCACGGCCTGACCGGGTTACATTGCTGTCTGCAGTCTCAGCCTCTGCACAGTTGGGGGATTTTGACTTTGGACGGGAATGCCATGGTTACATTTTGAGAAATGGGTTAGAGAGTTGGGATAATGTTAGTAATGCCATAATTGACATGTACACAAAATGTGGTAAACAGGAATTGGCTTGCAGAGTATTTGATCGGATGTTAAACAAGAATACTGTCTCGTGGAACTCCTTGATTGCAGGTTTTGTAAGAAACGGTGATGTTGAATATGCTTGGGAGTTATTCAATCAGATGCCAGTGACTGATCTCGTGTCCTGGAACACCATTATCGGTGCTTTGGTGCAAGAGAGCTTATTCGAAGATGCAATTGAACTCTTTCGAGTGATGCAGAGTGGGGGGCCAAAAGCTGACAAGGTGACAATGGTGAGTGTTGCATCTGCCTGTGGGTATTTGGGAGCTCTTGATCTTGCAAAGTGGACGTACCATTACATTGTAATGAATGAAATTCATTGTGATATGAGGCTCAGTACAGCCCTTGTCGATATGTTTGCTAGGTGCGGGGATACTCAAAGTGCAATGCTAGTGTTCGATGGAATGAAGGATCGGGATGTTTCTGCTTGGACTGCTGCAATTGGAGCAATGGCCTTGGCAGGAAATGGGTCCCGAGCAGTGGAGCTTTTTGGTGAAATGCTGAACCGAGGGCTCAAACCTGATGGAGTTGTGTTTGTAGAGGTCCTCACAGCATGCAGCCGTGCTGGGTTGGTGGATCAAGGCCTGCATATCTTCCAGTCAATGAAGGGAACTTATGGAATATCCCCACAAATCGTTCACTATGGCTGCATGGTCGATTTACTTGGCCGAGCCGGGTTGTTAAATGAAGCTCTCAATCTTATAAAGGGCATGCCAATGGAGCCAAACAATGTGATCTGGGGAGCCCTTCTAGCTGCTTGCAGAACCCACAAAAATGACACAATGGCAGCCTATGCAGCCGACAAGATAACCAAATCGGGCGATTGCAGGAGTGGAATCCATGTTCTTCTGTCAAACATATATGCTTCTGCTGGTAAATGGACTGATGTTGCGAGAGTGAGGCTACAGATGAAGGAGAAAGGGGTCAACAAAGTGCCTGGATCGAGCTCAATCGCAATCAAAGGAGTAGTTCACGAGTTCACCTCTGGGGATGAATCCCACCCAGAAATGGCCAGCATTGCCACGATGCTAACTGAGATGAGCTGCAGACTCAGGGACGCCGGTCATGTTCCTGACATAACAAATGTTTTGCTGCATGTTGATGAAGAAGATAAAGAATTCTTGCTTAGTCGACACAGTGAGAAACTGGCCATGGCCTATGGGCTTCTTAACACAAGTCCAGGAATGCCTATTAGGGTGGTTAAGAACCTCAGGATATGCTCTGATTGCCACTCATTTGTAAAGTTGGTGTCAAAAGTATATGATAGGGAGATTGTTGTTCGAGATAACAATCGGTTTCACTTCTTCTGGCAAGGGGAATGTTCTTGCAATGATTATTGGTAATAGTTAAATACAACAAATATTCATTAATTCAATCTTCTAAAACATATTCCTGCTGCCTGGAATGCCGGATTTTTTATCGTTACAATTTGAGAAAAAATAACATTTACGAGTAAGAAAATCCAACAAATTCACACACAAAAAAAAAAAAAAAAAAATTGACATCATTCCCAGTAGCCAGAAATTAGCAAGTGCCAGAAGTGAATTGAAAAATTAAGCACCACGTTATTCAATACAATGATCCATAGAGAGGTTCCATACACGTCTAAGAAGAGAGAAAAAGAACAGAGGAAATTTACAAACAAGCACTAGGGCTGGAAGTAATAGTTTCCCATGTCACGTTCATAGTTTGGGGAAAATGGGATCAATATAAGCATGGGGCGTTGGATCAGCGAGCCAGAGCTTTGCTAGATGATGATGAGAAGTGGTGAGCCTATGAACTTCTTCAGTCAGCCAAATGCTGGCTTCCGCTTTACTGGGATGAATGATTATATCTAATGGTTTATTCTCATCCTCACTGCCAATTCTCATTTTGTCCAACTGCATTAGGTGAATGTTGGTGAGGTAATGCAGGGGTTGCCCGTATAAGAGCTTAATGGATTTGGCTAATCCTGTCCATGAGGTAAATGGAACAAGTGAACCGCGGTGGGTGGGAATTGGAAGCTGCTTCATGTATTCTTGATACATTTGCGCCCTTCTGATCACTGCATGTAGATAACTCAAATGAGAATAAAATAGGTGATTAAGATAAAGACTAGAATGGTGAAAGGGAACAAAAGACACAATGACTCGTGCTCAAAATAACTTCAGAAAACTAACTTATAGCTACAAAATCAATGGTTTCACACAGTACTGTTTTCTTCCTTTTCTCTAAGGTTTACTATCAATAATCATTCATTTGGAGCAAATTCAGAGGACAATCTAAGAAATTTTGAGAGTTAAAGGATTGATATTGAAACTCCACATAATTTTCTCTTCTACCTCAATAATATTCTTAGCAATCAGAACAAATGCATTAAATGGAGAACGAATGCAAATATCAAGAGAACAAATTTGTTCTCAAATTTAGTAACGGAGACAGAATTTTAAACAAATTCTATAAACTTCTGGAGCCACCCAGTTAACAAACTTCTCAAGACAACATGGATGATGAAAGATCAAGTAAACTATCACCTTGGCTAACAATCCACTTGGCAGATGCCACAGCTATTAAAAGAACACAAAACATTTCTCAGTTTATTAACATTACAGCAAAGCCTACAATATTTTTCCATTAGCTTTATATGTTGCAGAAACAGTCCAGTAACCAAAAGCAGAAACCTCAAAATAGACGATGCAAATACCATCAGAGATGTTTTCTTTGACAGGTTGATCAATTGCCATAGTATTGTTTGACTGCTTGCTGTCAGATCCATCATCATTTGCTTCTTCATCTGATAATATGACATCCACCTGATCCTTCCATGGTATCGGCCTCTTCATGGTTTACAGAAAATGCAGTCTTCTAAAGAATCAACCACAAACTGACTATTAGGTAGTTCAATTGGAGAAAATTTCTGCTGAGTTATAAACATAAAGAGAAGGACAATGACAAGACAGGATCTGCTAGAGAAGCATATGTAGGTTCACATCCACGAACTTTCTCAGATACAAATGAAAGTATAGTAAAAGTAAGCATTAATGCAATCAATTAAAAGCCGTAATGCCATTAACATTACAAACTAATTGCATTAATCCTTGCAACTTCAAATCAAGTCGTATTATACATTACAAACCAAAAAGAGTTTATAAATCCTCGATCACATAGTGTTGTGGCAAATGCATCTTAGGTGTTGTATTGCTTTGTCATTTTTGCCTCTCATTCATACAACCCAACACACAAGGAATAAGAAAACTTGTACAAAACTAGAGGAAGAAATATGGTAAGTGCCTGGGCTTGTGAATGAGGCTTAGTGGCCTTAGTGATGATATAGTACCTGCACAAATTAATGATGAAAGTAGTGCCCAGTTTCATGGGGGAACATGCTCCCACAGTTCCCAAAATTGGTCTGACCATCCTTATGACCCAAGGATGGACCAGATTAAACTTCTAAAGAAGGAATCACTTGCTACAAGATTAAGAAGTTCCACTCCAAATGGAAAACAATTTTAGTCCATATGAATTATCCACGTAACGAGTCACACGTCTTATTATACACTATAATCTATATCCATTCCAAGTAACTCATGAAGTGTAAACACATTAGGCTAGTGCACCTGATTTGAAGTAAATGATGACAATGTAAACTGTCTAGATCTAATAGATTGCTACAAATAAAGATAAAATATTCAATATGATAGTTTTTGTTTTAATCATAGTCATGATGCCACAGTACCATGAAGGCTCTAATTAAGTTCAATTTGATTCTATTAACTTTAGACTCCTTTTCCATTTGGTCCAGGATTGCCTTTTTCCACAAAAGAATACAGTTCCATGCAAGATTGCTTACAAGATCCTGGTCTTCCCTCAAGAACTATGGCTTGTTGCGAGGACCCCGGTAAATGGTACTACAGGGTCAGTCGGCCCTGTCTATACACTAAGTAAGGTATAACCGAACGAAAAAGAACATAACCAGGAGGGGCTTTTTGAATCAATATAACAACAATAAAATATATCAGAGGGAGTATGCTAGGAAAAGAAAATTGATGTGCATGTACTTTTTCTCGGTTAATCCATACTTGATAGTTATAGCAGGCTTGTTTTTTGAGTTTGCCCTAACCAATGAATCCAAAACTTCTATAATTCAAATTTCATATATTTCCTTCTCGTTTTCCCTATAGTTACTGAGCAGAAAAATAGAGAATCACGAATAAACAGGAAAATATGAGAACCCGCACAGCATATAAATAAACAGAAATTGGGAAGCCGTTCCTCAACCCCAATAAGAACATGCACTCAGGACCTGAATCAAATCCAGTAAACAGATCTGACGATCAGAGACAGAATCATCAAAATCAACCTTAAAAAACAAAAAAATAAGTGCATTTATGCATAAGTATTGAAATGCCTATAAACCGAATATTAGTTCGAATGAAAAATCAGAGTTCAACGTGATAGATAGAATTCCATCAAACCGCACATCCAACCGTATGTAGTAAACATATATTTCGAACTTACTGCAAATGGGTTCACTTCCTGCTCGCCGAAAGGATTAGAACCGTAACGAAGAATGAGAATCAAAGTTTGAATTAGGAGCATATGAATCTGAAAGAGCCGATTTTAGGGATTGATCTGGAGCACACTGACACTGTGAACAGGGGAGAGGGGATGGAATGGATCTTGGATGAAAGAGGGGCCTCGTCGTTCGGACATTTTTGTACATTATCCTCATCGTCCCTTAATTTTCCCTAAATTACAGTTTATACTTTTACATTTTAAAAATTACGTTAACTTTCTCTTTGTCAAATTCATTATTAATAACTTCCTTTAAGAAATGTTATATTACAAACAAATTTGATAAATAATTATTTTAAATTTACGTGATATATAAGTTTTTAATAATTTTATTTAAAATTAATAATAATTATATTTAAGATTAACAATAAATTTATTAGATTTATTGGTGGTTCAATTTTTGTTTTTTTTTACGTAAATAGCATCAATTTTTGTGATTTTATACTATTATTATATTTTTAAACCCAAAGATTAAGAAAATATTGCAGGAGTTCCCATGCTTACTGTATTGCGTTTAATACACAAACTCAACTCATATATATATATATATGTGTGTGTGTGTGTGTGTGTGTGTTCGTGCGTGCGTGCAGGGGTGCCCTTAGTTTCCCCAGCTCTTTGATCTACTGTCAATTGAATGATCATTTGGCCCTGTGCACTTCTGGTTTACCGAAAATGCTTTCAAGATCAAAACGTTTCTTGGATTGGAAAACAGGAAAGAACATGATGAATGTGTATAATCATTTGCCGTGCAGCTCATTCTGCAAGATCACTGGGACGCCCAAACTTGATGACTCTCCCACCATGACCGAGTCACCCGAGCTTCCTGGGTGGGTTAAATTTTCCGGGGAAGAAAACCCACTAGTGGAAAACCCAGAAGGTGATTTTCTGATCCCTAAACTTCCTTACTGGGTTGAGAACTCCAAGCTTCAGGACCAAATAAGTGACATCAAATCCATAGTGAGTGATATTACAGAGAGCGATGTTGATAAAGTAAGTAAAATTCTGAAGAACAGATTTCATTCCCCGGATGAAGTTTTTGAAACTTTAAATGGCTGCAGTGTTAGTTTATCAAAGGGTTTGGTTGACCAAATCTTGACGAGATTCAGCAATGACTGGATTCCAGCTCTGGGTTTTTTCAACTGGGCGAAATCACAGGTGGGTTTTGAAGCTTCGTCTGATTTGTATACATCCATGGTTGATCTTTTGGGAAAATGTAAGAGGTTTGATGTCATGTGGGAATTGGTTGAGGAAATAAGCCATCTTGAAGGTTACGTTTTACTGCCCACAATGACCAGGGTTATGAGGAGGCTTGCAAAGGCTGGTAAATACGAAGACGCAATAGATGCATTTAGGAAAATAGAGCAATTTGGTGGGAGCAAGGATGTAGAGACTTTGAATGCATTGATGAATGCATTGGTGAAAGAGAACAGTGTTGAGCATGCTCAAAATGTGTACTTGGAGTTCAGGAATTGCATTCCTCCAAATTCCCATACTTTTAATACATTGATACATGGCTGGTGCAAAGCTAGGCAAATGGAGAGAGCCTGGAGTGCCTTAAAAGAGATGGAAGAACATGGACTTAGGCCAGATGCGGTTTCATATACTTGTTTCGTTGAATCGTATTGTCGCGATAAGGATTTTCGCAAAGTTGATGAAATTTTGGAGGTTATGCAAGAAAAGGGATGTGCTCCAAGTGCAGTGACTTACACCATTGTAATGCATGCTCTGGGAAAAGCCAAGGAGATTAATGAGGCATTGAAGGTGTATGAGAAAATGAAGCAGGGTAGTTGTGTTCCTGATTCATCATTTTATAGCTCATTGATTTTTGTGTTGACTAAAGCTGGCAGGCTCAAGGATGCACATGAAGTGTTTGAGGATATGCCAAAGCAGGGTGTTTATCCTGATGTCTTGACCTATAATACTTTGATTACTGCTGCTTGTGAGCACTCCCAAGAGGAGAATGCTCTGAAGTTTCTCCGGGAAATGGAGAAGAGCGGCTGCAAGCCGGATCTTAGAACGTATGCACCCTTGTTGAAGATGTGCTGCAGAATGAAAAGAATGAAGGTGCTTTCCTTCTTGTTGAACCACATGTTTGAGAATGATGTTAGCCTTGAGCTTGGAAGCTATACCCTTTTGGTTCGCGGGCTATGCAAGGGTGGAGAACTCGAACATGCTTGCTCTTTTTTCGAGAAGATGGTGTCAAGAGGATTTGTTCCCATGGATTGCACATCCGAGATGTTGACAAAAGAACTCGAGAAAAAGGGCATGGGCAAGTTAAAGGTAAGGATTGATGAATTGATATTACTAGCAAAATCATCAAGAAGAATGTAACTCGCAACGATGAAAGATTGTTCTAGCCACGTTCAAATTATTTGGTTGATGAATTTATCATGTAGTCACCGAGCAAGACTCGGTCTAAGATCGACTCAATTATGTCAGAATAATATTTTAATATTTCTTAAGTTTTAGAATTCTACTTAATTTATGATTCTATTTCATGTTTGATTATGGTTTTATTTTTATTAGGATTCTAATTAAATTTTATTTAGGATTTATTTCTATTAGAATTCTAGTTAATTTTTACTTAAAATTTATTTTTATTAAGATTCTAGTTGAATTTTAATTATAAATATTAGATAGATTTGGATTAGCCAAACACTAAATATACCTTTAAGAGTTGTAATCAAGTTTTTTCAATACAAATTTAAGCAACCTATTTGGGTTTTCTTAACAAAATAGTCTTGTTTTTAAGTCTTCTTGTAAGGCAAGTTTCGGCCATTGAAGTTTATTCTTTCAAGGGTTATTTTGGTATGTTTTTTTCACACACGTGCTACACACTGCGTCAGGTGGTATCAGAGTGATTTATCAACCAATCAGATGACCAATCTTGAAGATAACGGTAGCAACAAGTCTTGTGACGGTGATTGGGGATTGTCCGCCATTTGGAGAGCAATGACAAAATAACTGGTATAATGCAACAACAATTAGAGCAAATCTGCAACCAATTGGGCATTTTACAACGATTTAAGGATAATCAGAACCGGACTAATGGCATAAATCACGTTAGCTACGTTAAATCGGGAAGACCAGTCATTAATCATGTCCTCATTAATCCTAGAAGACCAATGATAGATGATAGCGACAATGAGGATGATCTTGACAGTATGATAGCCAACCCTAGTAGTAGATGGGTTAGGAAGAATGTGCAACAACACAATCATTGGGGAAACGATGAGTATAAACTAAATAATGGCCTCTGGATAAGTTTTGAGCTTGATCTCGAACATTATGTTGTCCCAACAACCTCAACGTTTGCAAACTCAAGTCTGGTTTATGTTGCTAACATGACAGAAACTCCAAGGTTGTTGACTCATACTGGGGTATTTTCCAGTCTTGAAAGTTTAGGCATTGCTTTGCAATCCAATGATGGTGGTGTTTTTTCTAATCGACTTGCAACTGTAAAGAAGATGGAAGCCATGGTAGCAGATCCTTCTACAATTTATTCAAGCTCTAGCATGGTTGAATCGAAGGCAATAGGAACATATTCACCTTTGTGATTACAAAAGCAACATGGTCACATGGGTCTCTTTGTGTATAGGGGTGTTGGATTTCCCAGGCTAGTTAACTCAGGTAGTGCAACTATTTTTGGTATTAATATGAAATTAGATTCCGAAACTAATAATGTTGTAGTAACTGCTGCTATAGCTGATAAAGTGCTTAGACCAAATGAAGATTCAAGTATCAATATTTTAAGTGATGGAGAGATTGCTGGTAGTCATGGAATAAGTTTCTGTTCAAAACAGTTGCAAAAGAACGCTTCTCTAGGAAAGAAAAATCTACGAATGAATTCAAAACCTATTGAAGAGTCAAAATAAAAAAAACTGATGAGAGGAGAATGACCTATGATAAGATCTACCAGATTAGAGAAGTGATTAGTGGTTAATTTTGTAAAAATTTTGTTATAATTATACCATTCTTTTGATCTTAAAAATGGCTTAAATTAGATATTAATATATATTTTATGGTTATATATAACTTTAAATTGAAAGATGAATGAAATGAAGTTCTAAAGTAAATAATAATAATAATATATAAAATTATATATAATACATATACATCATTATATGCATGCATGTAATATATATATATAATATAATATAATATATATATATGTGCCATGTGTAATACATATATATAATATATAATTTATTAATAACATTAAATTATTTTTTAGGCATGAAGAATTCAAGCCCATGAAGACTTAAAGCCCATGAAGACTTAAAGTCTATGAAGAATTCAAGTCCATGAAGAAATCAAACCCATGAAGAAATCAAGCCCATGAAAAATTAAAGTCCATGAAGAATTCAAGCCCATGAAGAATTAAGGCCCAATTTGAGCAACCCATGGAAGATATTATTTGGAGAAAGCCCAAGGATTATTTTTAATCCTAATGAAGATTAAAAAATCAATTTATAGAAATCTATTTTTATTTTTTATGTGAGAACTTTATTAGGTGTGTTTTTTAGCTAAAATCCATTTAACTATTAGGTGGATATTATAGCTAAAATCCATTTAACTTTATGAGTGCTTTATTAGGTATGTATTTTAGCTAAAATCCATTTAATATTAGGTGTGTATTATAGCTAAAATCCATTTAACTTTAAGTGTGTGAGTGCCCATTAGATATAATTATGTTTAATTGAATAATTGAAATTGTGTGGTTTGTATTGCATCTTGTGGCCTATAAATAGCTCACTTGATTGCATTTGTAAGTGTGATTATTATTCTTGAATCAAAGTTTAGTTATTTCCTTAGAATTCTCTCTTTGAGAATTGTTCTTGTTCTTTCTCCTTTTCTTTAGTATTCTCTCTTGTGATCTTACTTCTTTCCTTTCTTCTTTTAAATTCTTATGTCATTTATTATTATTTTATTATTCACCGCCTAAATGGCCGGTTAATTTATGTCTTTAAATTTCTGTAATTTTAATTCTTGTCTTTTAATTATTCACCGCCTAAATGGTCGGTTAGTTTATGCCTTTAAATTTCTGTAATTTTAATTCTTGTCTTTTAATTATCCACCGTCTAAATAGCCGGTTAGTTTTTACTATTTTAATTCCTGTAATTTAAATTCTGTTATTTAAATTACGTCATTTAAATTCCTGTCAATTAACTTTCAAATAAAGATGAGTAGCTAAATCTAATCTTGGGTTAAGGCAAGGATAGTGTCCAACGCCAATGATTCCCAAAGAAAGCTATGCTTTAAATAAGTAACATTAATTTAAATTTCAGTATGAGTGTGTATTAATTATTGAAAAATCACTAGGTTTGGATTGGAGCGTAAGCCTAACTTATAGCTTTCATGCCATGTATGAGAGTTACTAGAACTGGAAACGCTATCATACCCAAACCCGGATGATTAATTTAGTTGTTTTGTGTATTAATTGTAATTGGATTTATGGTGGTTGCTTAAATTAGAATCCCGCATATCATGTATGGGAATTGCTTAACCTAGAACTATCATCATCTCTAATTGCATTTAATAACAAACCCTCATATCTGAAATTAAATTAATGTTGCTAATCTTTTATGTTAAAATTTGGGAATCAATGGGTTGGTACTGAAATTGTCTTAACTCAAGTACTATCCAATTTTATATTCTCACTTAAAGTATTTATTTCAATTACTGCCTTAATTTATTTCCTAGTATCTGTTGTTTAAAAAATCTTGTTGCCAATTTGTCCAAATGCGTGTGTGCTTGTGTGACATTCTTTTTATTTTTCCATAAATAAATCTCTCAGTGGACGACCTGTACTCATTCAGAAAATATAAATTTAAGTTTGGACTACAACTGCACTCGTACACTGACGAGTATAAACCTCTCACCTAAATAAAGAAAAAAATATAAAATTTTTATTGTATTTTGTTTTGTGTTTTAATTGCAGGGTGGGAGTGCAGCCAATAAGCGCTCAAGATGGAATGTTCAATGTCTTCAATCTAACAATAATAATACAGTGGAGGCAGAGGGCAACAAACATGATGATGGTTGGACCCATGCCAACGAAGATAGGGCTAAGAGGGGAAAGAATGTCTTTACTTATGTTCTCTTAGCAGAAAAGTTCAAAAAGATGTCAAGCAAAAGTTGCATAGATAAGAAGTACAAGACGACAACTGACAAACATAGGAAGTGTAAGATATTTGAGATTGGAGATGAAATCATGATATTTTTTAAAAATGAACAGATTCTAGCAATAAAGTAGAATAAGCTCAAACTAAAAAAGTATGGTCCTTATAATATTACAAAGAAGATCAATAATAATGCTTATGTTATGGATTTGCCTAATCATATGGGTATTTCCAAACATTCAATGTGGCTAATCTCTCTTTATACTTGCTGGACGTGGATTTGTCCTGTTCGGATCAAAATTCGAGGTTGAATTTTTTCTCAAGTGAAGGTGAATAATGCGGTTATCAATTAAGACCCCAAGGCCAAGCCGATCACACCGGAATAATATTTTAATACTTCTTAAGTTTTAAAATTTTACTTGATTTAGGATTTTATTTTATGTTTCTATTTGATTTAGCATTCTATTTTATATTTGATTAGGATTTTATTTTTATTAGGATTCTAGTTAAATTTTAATTACAAATATTAGATGAATTTTGATTAGGCAAATACTATAAATATACCTAGAAATTAGGGATTATAATCAAGTTTTTTCAATATAAATTTAAGTAACTTATTTGAGTTTTTTTAGCAAAAAGTCTTATTTTTACGTCTTGAAAGCCAAATTTTCAATTTTGTTCTTTCAAGGATTATTTTGATGTATATTTTTTCATAGACACGCTACACGCCGTGTCAATCTATGTGTCAATCTACTGCCAAATGAACATGTTTTCCTCTCATATGGTGCCTGAACTTCATTGAAAGACAAGCCCGCTAACCCGCTCTGTTGGTCCCTTGTTTTACAATCTAATTCACTCTGTTTGGTTTTAAGTTGGACTTAAAGCTACCCTGCTGAACTCTAGGCCCATTTCTAGTATAATCGCATTGACTCAAAGCCCAGCCCACCAAGAAGTCAGTGTGTACTATGGGAGCCTTTACCTAATGTTTCCGAAAGGGTTAGCTTCTTGTGGAATGCTTGCACCTGGTTGCCTGTATCATGTAATTTCAGAACCTAATGTTGTTTCAGCCAAATATGTGATTTTGCAACATCTTATACCCTACTTATTAGGCACTAGTTGAACCATGTTTAGAAGCAATTGTTTTTGGCTGGATTATGCCCTCATCTGTAATAATGTTCTTGAGTTTTCTTAGCTGAAGGTATCAGGCAACAGAATCAGGGCTACAGAAGAATCAACTGGTCAACAAGAAACAGCCAATAATACATGTGGTTGGTTTTTTTGCAGTCTTCTCATCCATTCTTTTATGGTGGTTGAATTCCTTTAATGCATGGAGAGGGACATGCCAATGGCCTCTAGCTATGGTACATATTCATGATACAAGTACATGCTTCTTTCACTAAATCTTGCACTCTGCAACTACCAAGAAATTTGTGTGGCATTATTGTTCCAAGGACCATCTGGATATCTCTTGGAAATTGAAAGCCTGCCGCCCCATATACTAAATCCCCCATAGCTGGCACTTGATCAAACATGGTGAGACTTGAGACATCCTCATTGCACAAAGCAAAGCGAAAGAGAAAGATCAAACGAGGACCATGCTAGTTAATTATACCCAGGTGCTCAGTGATTAATGGGCCACATAGTATACCCGTTCCTCTAGCAGTAGTAGGCCCATAAACTTAGATCTAATATGCGAAGTTTATCGCTTGCAAGAATTAGAGGGCCGTATTCGTACATGTCTCTCTCTCTTTTACTCACAAAAGAATATTTTTTATCCTAATTAAAATCAAACCAAGATGGAGACAGTGACAGGTTTCAAAATTTAAAAAAAAAAATATTGAAATAGACAGAAACCTAATGATTTGACAGGCAAGTTGAAGGGTGACAGGAGCCTTGAAGACACAAGCAAGGACTCCCATAGAGGATGAAGTGGGGGAGGGAGACTGGTTCACATTATGGTGTGTAGACTTGTAATCGATCATCTCATCTCTCCACGTTCCTGGCTAAGTTCGATAACCTCAGCTAGGCCCCTCGGTTTCAGACAATATTACAGCATATCTGCCTCAACTCTGTTGGGGATTTATTTGTTTTATTCCAAGACTTATGGGAATCAATTTTAAGTAGCAAAAAATGAAAGTAAAGAAGGGTTAAATTGCCTGGCATCAAAGGATCCGGTATTAATTGTTCAATTATTACAACCATTTCATCCCAAAACTTCATCCAATTATTCACAGTTCTGCTTTTCTTTTCGTTTTTATATAACTAAAAGATGGGCAAAAAAAAAGAAAATGAGATAGAAAATACATAGTACAGTTACCGAAAGCATAATAAAGTTGCATGGTAGGCTGAACTATTTTCCTTTTCATAATTTGGATGAAATTTATGCAATCTCATTATGTTATTTAAAAAGGTGATTTTCAATCGTCATGCACTCTGAAAAGAAAAGAAAATCAACAGCTCGTGATCACAAAGGAAGAGAACAGAAGAAAGTGAATGCAAAACCCATTTGAATTATTAATTATATATCTATTTAACCAGAAACATATAACCTCATTAGTTTATTTTTATTTTTTTAGTTTGATGTTGATAGTTCATAAGTGATCTGATAATTTTTATAAAACCCAGTGCACACCCAGAACCTAGAGTAAGATAAAAAGATTGATGCTTGTCGAGTTTACTACATTTTATTTTTGTTTCATTCTAATTTAAACAAGGGTTTTTGTTAATTAATGTGACAAATGTTAGCGTAGGGATAACGAATGAGATGTGAATAAATGCTTGGCTTGCTTTGAGCATCGAAAGATGAAGAGGAATGCCTCCAAGCGGATAAAAACAACAGAAAAGAAAAAAGGAGAAGGAAGTATTCAAATGGGGCCGCATATTATATATTATAAAGCAGAGAATTAATGGGAGAAAGCAAGAATGAAAGAATCTGAACAAAATTAAATCCAAGAAAAGAAAACCAACAGCTAGCTAGCTTTGACTGCCTCGTAAATTAAATCTTGATTTAATTTCCGTCTTGACGGCGGTTTAGATAACAAAAAGTAAATTAACCAAAACTTTAACTTGAATGCTTTGGCGTGTGGTGTATCTTAATTAATTAATGCTGCTTTATTATTTTGATTTGATTACTCAGTGGCAACTTAATTGCTTTGGAATGTTCTTCGTGATAATATACATAATGATTGGTTTATCCACCATGGAAGGTAAGAGAATATATGTGAGTTGTGTGTAAAGTATAGACTTGAGCCGTCATAATATAGTTTTGCATTAATTAAGGTACTTCCTGGAAATTATTGATCTATAAATTAATCTTTGTGTGTAGAAAAAAAAAACAGAAAACCATAATATAAAATAAAGCTAAGCCTTGGTGGCAAATTTGTTTCCTGAGCTTTAAATTTTATTAATTGACTACCAGAACCTTAATTAATTTGTGTTAATGCCATAGGGAAGATATGGCAATTAGGGTTCTATCGATCTTTAGGAGAAGATAAGGTCAAAAGGGGAAGAAAGTGAGGGAAAGAGACGAGTCAAAAATAGATTAGACGAAAACAAACAATAATTGACATGAGAGATTGATAAAAAAAAAATTAGCAATTCTCTTTTATCATTGAAAATGACATAAATCGAAAACTTCTTAAATTAAGTATGACATATAACTTCTTTTGAAAACATGTGCTAACAGGACATTTTCTTGAAAATATGTGTTAATTAACATGACATTTTCTTAGACAAACACAACAACGGATAATGTTTTATTATATTTGTAGACTTTTCAATCATCATCTCACCATTAATTATAAGATGTGAAATCTTTTACTATTGACTTAATTTTTTTCATTATTTATTAGTGTAATCATCATTTATATTTCTATAAGATTATCCTTAAAAAGGTTTTATTTTCTTTCAACTAAAATCATAATAAGACATTTTTATTTTTATTTTTTCTCAGTAATAAGGGAGAAAAATTCACTTGTTAATTAAGTTTAATTAGGGTCCTAGTACTGTAGCACCATGTGAAACCCTAATGATATGTATATATACATACATATATTTATATATATGTATATGAGTGGCAAACCCTAATGATTCTCTTCCATTCAACATCACATTCAAGGGTGCACATACAACTGCTACAATACAGAGACAGAAGGAAATAAACGACAAGTTCATCAAAAAGCATGAGTTTACTCAAATTTGTGCTAAATCCTTAGAATCTTTATTCTGCACTTGTGATACTGGTGATGTATTATGGCATTCTTGAATCTTGGAACAGGCTGTGTCCTAAAGATACCATATCGTGAGGGTATAATCTCCTAAGAAGATTCTTAGGGAAAGCTGGGCTTTTGGTTTCATGTTGGGTTACTATTTCATTTGGCTTTGGGATTGGGACCCATTCAATATTGTTTCTACAGTTTTCTATCAAATGTTCCATTGAAAATACCAAAACTATGACATCATAATAAGTTTTTTTTTTTTTCTCTTTTCAGTTTTCATCCATTTGTGCCATATTATTTATTTTTTGTGGGCTAGTTGTTAAAATATGTTTTCATTTTTAGATTTGAGTTTGTCATCAGAATTTGACCCATCTAAATAATATAAATGAAAATTTACATATAATTTTTTTTTTTTAGAGAATTGTAGCGATAACAAATAGAAAGCTTGGGTGGTTAGGTCAAATTATGGAGAAACTCTAAATGTGTAAATATATAATGTTTCTTTAGATGATCTTTTTCATGATTTAGAATGAATAATTAGTTGTACTTGAGATTTTGGGTTTGAGAGATGTGAAGATTGTATTATTTAAATTTTTTAATAATGAAATAGTTTGAGTTTCCCTACAAATGCATATCATACACTGTGATCAAACTATGCATATCTTGTGTTTTATTTTTACTTTCTTATTCTATTTTATATTATTTTTTCATAACACTAGCTAATATTATCATTTTTGCAAGTAGTAATATAAACTAAATTATTCAACAAGAAGATATATATATATATACACACACATAAGTAATTATATTTTCTTTGTATTTTCCTTTTTTTGATAAAAAAGTAAAAAAAATCATATTTCCAGACACTGCCATGTGTTATGTTTTGAATTAAGAATAGTGAGGGGAAAAGAAAATGAAAATAAAGTAAATTTATTTTTGTCTATGGAAGAATAAACATGCTTAAGTAATTTTATTTTATTTCTTTTTTCTTAGTAGACGCCTAGACCAAAACATAGAATTTGAAAAAAAAAAAAAAAACATTTTTAATTTCAAAACCATACACTGTTTGGTTTAATTTAAAAACTATTTTTAGAGAGTTAATTTCAAAATACTAACAATTTAAAAGATGATTTCATTGATTTAAATGGTTGTCATACGAAAATAGAAACTAAACGAATACAAAAGTTCATCTGTGTTTTTTTTTTGGTTAATTTTCAGAGTTTTCAATTAAGATAGTGATGATAACAAATACAAACACAGCGGGGAACCATAACGAAAGAGACCCAGAAATTCTAAATGCTTTTTCTTTCGAGGTAACAGTAGTGAGGCACATAGAAAATTAATGCTCCCAAATGCCAACTTTTTCATCATCTCCTAGTTGAATCAAAGAACATTGATTTTCTTGAGCTAGCCTACGACTACGAGATTCCATGAAAATGCTGCGCCGACGTCGCCAAAGTGGGGAAAAAAAGAAAAAAAAAGATGGATTTTGTTCATCTCTTGTAGCTGTAGGGCCACTGCTTTCGCCCTTTAGATATTCATTGCCATTCATATACGCCTCATTTTCTGTTTAGTTTCTCATACAAGTAGTCACTTTAGAAATTTCCTGGCATTATTCTCTTTTGTTCCTTATTGCCATCGAATCATTCATTCCCCTTATTGCTATCGAATCATTCATTCCCATGACCCACCTCTTTCTTTCTCTTTTATTTCTTTCTTTCTTAAATCCAAGAGATATCACTGAACACGATTACATAATACCTCATAAATCATGCATCAGCCGCATGCATCAAACCACAAGTTTGAGTAAGCCTTGGGGCAAGTTACATGGTGCCCGTCTCCAATCCATTTTATAATTACCTTGTATGTTTTGTTTTGTTTGATGGGAAGGAAGTACATTGGATGGCTCTTGGCATTGCAGATGGCTTATCTGGTCCGCCTTAATTAGCAACCTTTCTCTGTTGGGTTTATCAAGTTACGATTCTTTTAGGCCTTATTTATGACTCTTTTAGTTGGTTTACTATTGCCCTAGTTGTCATCTCACGAGCTTTCCAAGCCTTGCCTCATTCATTCTCTTCTAGTGACTGCACTTATGGCTTTGGATCCCTTATTTTAGTCTTTAGTTTTCCTAATTGTCTCTTTATAGGGCTTGTAACTTGTTATATGATCTCATTCTCTGCCTAAAAAATAAAATAAGAATCAACCTTGCAAGTTTATGTTGGAAGATTTCAAAACTAAAGTGAAATGATAAGGGTTATCTTGAGTTGTAGAATTTTTGTTTAAATTTTTTAATTCTAAAACTTTTGTCTAAATTTTCTAAACGTTTTCTAAATTTTCTACAAATAAATACTATTGCTTTTTAATTGAAACATAAAATATTAGGACATATTTAATTATAAAATCCGAACATTCACACATTGAAAGAAGCTTAAAAGACGTATACAATATATATATATATATTTAAAACGACTAACAATGACATTGATTTATTGTAACTAGGAATTTTGGATCAAGTCACAAGTCACGGCACTATAGATGACAAGAAATGCATGGCTGGACATTGTTGCATGGGTTCATATAAATCGCATTCTCTGCAAAATTATGGCTTTCAAACTGATGAAAGAGGCAAATTGAATTCAAATATATAAAATGGAGAATTTCAAAATATATGTAGGCCTCATATATATTTCCTCCCACCTAATGATGAATTCTCTGAAAGTGCTTAAGCCCATGAATAATGGAGAATTTCAAACTAAGCTTTCATTTTTCAGA
Organism: Diospyros lotus; assembly: GCF_014633365.1. NCBI lineage: Eukaryota > Viridiplantae > Streptophyta > Magnoliopsida > Ericales > Ebenaceae > Diospyros > Diospyros lotus. The sequence goes on from NC_068341.1 coordinate 3,649,716, forward strand.
AAGAATAATGAACCACACATCAAGACACTATTTCATGGGACACCTCGACTTCTAATTTTGACAATTAAGATACCCACTAAAGAATATATTTGGGAGATAAATGCAAACACCAACATTCTTTGATTAGAGCCAAGAATATATATATATAAAAAAAAGAATATTTGATCTCTTTAGTCACTCATTTGATCAGCAAAAGCCGACTTACATTAATGACCTAAACTACAAAAATCTCAAAGGGTTATACTTATTTGACAATTTTTTTATTAAAATATTATTTTTGAATGAAAAAAAAAAAGAATTTAGAAAAGCCCTAGTGATTACTAATTTGGGGCCCAAGATGGGAGTGGAAGCTACACTAGTTCTTGAGTGGAGGGTTTGAGAAGTTTGCTTAGAATTCCATTTTTGTGCATGACAGGTTCCCTGGGACCAGAGCTCGGAGCCACAGCCGTCAGGTGAATTAAACTAACCTCTTCAAAGATTGTACAAATTATGATAATCATCAATTATTAAGGCTTTACAATCATGAAGATTAGGGTTTTGATATAAAAAAAACTACAAAACAAAGAGCCTCTGTCTATCACAAGTAATTATATGACCAGTCAATGTAGGCTCACAAACTTCACAAAATCCATTCCTTTTTATTGGTTGTGACATGTAGAATACACTTACTTTGCAGCCGCGGATGAACGGCTGGACCTTGACATAGACGGCGGAATATATCATCGAAATGATACATATATGTGTGGGTGTGTCTGTGTAAAATGATATTTTATCTTCTAATATTAATATTTTTTTCCAAATTATATGAGAAGAGCCTTAAAAGCAAGATTCATGTCAAAAGAGTTGCAAGAACTATGTAAAGGAAAACAAAAAATAAAAATAAAAAATAAAAAAAGAAGAACCAAGATCTCATGGAATAAGTAAAGATCTTGTGTGACCAAAGATCAAAGAAGACCCTTCCGGCCGACCCCAAGAATTGACCAGATTTCCAAATAGGAAGCTGTTCATAGATGTGAATGAACAAGATTCATTCATGTACCCTATGGATGCATTTACGTAAATTCCTTCAAGTTGGCAGCCTCCAGACACCCCCAAATGGGGACAACTTCTCTTGTTTTCAGGTGCACGAAACCAGGGTTTCGGCCTATAAACACTCATAAATTCCTGACAACATTCCCCATTTTCTTACACTATAAAAAATATAAATTTTTTTATTATCAAGATATATATATTTTTTTATCTTAGTGTCCCGTTTAGAATTTATACAACCGATTTTACTTAATAGTAAATATGTAATTTTTGTTAACATACAATATATATTTTTGGATAGGACAGAGACTTAGATTTAGATTTCATGTAACTGATCTAACTTAGCTCTTAAATATGGAAATTCAGAAATGCAGTCCTGAGAAGCCTCTTGATAGGTGAGGCAGAGATCACAGAACTCAAGGAAGAGACCCATACATGCAGAAGAGAAGAAGCATGCCATTCTGCATAAACAATTTCATTCTCTATAACTTAGCATTCCTCCCTGCGGAGCCCAAGAAAAGGAGAAAGAAGGGGAAAGAGGCAAATAGAAAAACAAAAGAAAAATAGTCCTATTTCCAGTACTACACACATTCTCTTTTACTTTTTCTCCGTCCTTTTATTTTACTGCTTTAACTTTGAGGGAAGACCAAATGGGGAGAAAATCTGCAGCTAAAGAGACTGAAGGGCAGGTGCTTGCTCAGCCGACCATGTCGTTTCGTGCTCCGGCTTAGAGCAAAACGACATGCCCGTTGCCCAGTCATGTTCCAGCCTTGGGCTTTGAGTTAAAAAAAAAAGGAGCCCCATTCTGTCTGAGAGAGAGAGAGATGAGACTCTTCTGCACTTTATTCTGTTCAAATTCCATGCTTTGGTGTAAGCTGTTTACGAGGCTGTGTTTCAAGAAAGAGAAATAGTAGGCCCCCACCAGTCTTCTCTCTCTTTCCCCCTCTATCTGTTATTGGCAGCTTGTCTTGTTCTTAAGCTCCAAAAACTAAACTCGGTTAGATTTCAAGTGTTGTCTCTCTCTGATTATTGATTTCCCAACTTTACTTGGTTTTGGGTCTTTGTTAACACACATATACATCTCAGCTAGCCGAATGTTCACCAGTGGAGAAAGTTCTGAAAGAATTCCCAAAATCCGAATGCAGAGATACTGAAATCTTCTTGCAATTTGAGAAAAGTGATGACCGCCCATTTGTAGCTCGGGGAAAGGTTTTCAGATTATGAGGTTTATTTTATGTTTTTGCTGATTCTAAGGAAAACTGGGGAGGAGTGGTAGGGGAAAATAGAAGGAGAGCTGTATGAAGAAATAGGGAAACAATGACTGATGGGAGTACAAAGAAAAGCAAGGTTTTTGCTCTCTGACCCTCATCTTCCAGGATATAATATATGATGAATTTTCGCTCTTGAATATTTTACTTCTTGTCTTCTTATTTGATGGTGGTGGTGAATATGTTTATCTTCTGTTTGGCAAAAGTTCTCTTGGTCCAAGAAACTGGTTAGGAAGTGGTTCAACATCAAGAGCAAAATCGAACAGTTTCAGGCAGATGAAGCTGTTTATGGGGGTGAGTACATTTTGTTTTGTAGCACCACTTTTTTGATATTTTGATATTCAATGAATTTTTGCGTCTTTCATCTAGTGGTGTAATTGTTTCCTCCTATCAGTTTAGGATCCTGAATTCTTAAATCTTTTGGCCTGTTCCTCTGAAGCTGCTACAATCTGATTTGTATTTATTTTGAGTGCTGTGATAATTGGCTTGATTCAGTTGAGTGGAGGTTCTTGTCCTTTCAGGACCCAGAAAGAGAAAAAGAAAAGGAGAGAAAAAAATCTATAGGTTCTGAAATATTCATTTTTCTTCTCATGTGAAAATATTAATACACAGCCAAGATAGTTAGTGCTAATACCTCTGTTCTTGTTTATACATCTAGAATCATTCTTGGATCATATTTCCTTTGCCATTTTAACGTTTTCCTTAAATTTAAAGTGCTTGTTAATGTTTTGTGTTACTATTTTCTGTTTGATGATGTTATTTGGTGCATAACAAGTGATGATTCTTTCAGGTGGTGATGTGGAATGGGGAAACAGCTTCTCAGAGAGGGAGCCATGTACTATTAAAAAGAGCAGAACAGGTTCAGTTTCACTCTCTTTCTCTCCATCTCTCTCCACCAACCTGCCAATTTGATACTTGTGATGTTGGAAGAAAATTGGGATCTTGTTTCCTCTGACATCACTATTGCTAATCTTATTCTTTTCTTGTGTGCACAGAAAAAATAAGCAAGAGCTCGGACCGTGTCCGGCGGGGGAGAGTTGATCTTGATCATCCTCAAATTATAAATGTGCAGAACTATAGGTATCTTTTCTGATCCCTTAAAATGGTTCTGTAATGTGGTATGTTCTTTGTTGTGAACACTAATGATTCTTATTTTCCACTGCGACCAGCACGTTTGTGGCTACCTGGAATGTAGGTGGAAAATCACCAACGAGTAATTTGAATCTAGATGATTTTCTGCATTCCTCACCTCCTGCAGACATTTATGTTCTTGGGTAATGAATCATTAGTTTTTCCTTTCATTTCCACTTTTGCCAAAGTGCGTTACTTGTCCGTTACTGATGGAAGCATTTGCTTTGCTTTAATGCTTTAGATTTCAAGAAATAGTTCCTTTGAATGCCGGGAACATTCTGGGTGCTGAGGACAATGGCCCTGCCAAGAAGTGGCTTCATCTAATCCGAAAGACTCTAAACAATCTTCCCGGAAGTAGTGGAGGAAGTGGCTGCTACACACCTTCTCCTACCCCAAATCCCATTGTAGAATCAGATGCAGACTTTGAGGGATCAATCAGGCAGAAGGCATCCTTTTTCCCTCGTCGATCATTCCAGACACCGTGCAGCTGGAAGGAAAATGACCCGTCAATCTCACAGCCTCGCCTTGATAGGCGATACAGTGTATGTGACCGGGTGATCTTCGGTCATAGGCCAAGTGACTACGACCCCAGTTTCAGATGGGGTCCTAGGCCAAGTGACGCTTCCTGGAGTCACAGACCCAGTGACTCCTCCTGGGGTCATAGACCAAGTGACTATTCCTGGGGCCAGAGGCCAAGTGACTACTCAAGATGGGGTTCGTCTGATGATGATTATGGGCCAGGTGATTCACCTAGCACTGTGCTATTTTCCCCGATGTCTAATGTTGCACCTGCACAAGTCGAAGATGGACGCAGGGTGCAGGGGAATTCAAGGTACTGTTTGGTCGCAAGTAAGCAAATGGTAGGCATTTTTCTCACGATATGGGTTAAGAGTGATCTGAGGGAACATGTTCGCAATATGAAAGTGTCTTGTGTTGGCAGAGGATTGATGGGTTACCTCGGAAATAAGGTATCCTTTTGAGTGAACCTTGGCAGTTTTGTTCGTCTTTGCCACAATCAAAATTGAAATAATTCACTAAGCGAAAGAAGCTATCATTCTTGGTTTTGCAGGGATCGATCTCTATAAGCATGTTGTTGCATCAAACAAGCTTTTGCTTTGTCTGTAGTCATTTGACCTCAGGGCAGAAGGAAGGCGATGAGCTACGCAGGAATGCCGATGTGATGGAAATTCTGCGTAAGACAAGGTTCCCACGAGTCCATGGTACGGCCGATGAGAAGTCTCCAGAAACAATCCTTCAACACGAGTAATACTCTACCCCATCTATAATCAGTCAACTTATCCTTTGAGGCAGAACATAATTTGACCAACATTCAAATAAATGATTTCTTTTTTTCTTTTTTCTTTTTTCGCTCTTCCGCAATAGTATTTTATCTTTGATTACCATTTGCATACAAAAATTACATTTTTCACATCTAACCTTGGGAATTTGATTAATCAGTTTGGCTACATCTCTACTGCCATTTTTCACTGTTATTCTGCACCCAAATCTTATTTGTCCATAATCTAATCATTTACATTTGATTTGATTTAGTCGAGTTATTTGGCTTGGAGATCTGAATTACCGGATTGCCCTGTCTTACCGTTCTGCCAAGGCACTTGTTGAAATGCAGAACTGGAGGGCATTGTTAGAGAATGACCAGGCAAGTATATATTTGCCTCTTTTATTTGTTTCACAACAAATTGCTGCTGCACTTAGTATATTCATTAAGATGATTTCATTAATTGAAACAACAATACTGTTGTCTGCAGCTGCGGCTAGAGCAGAGACAGGGTCGCGTTTTTCATGAATGGAAGGAAGGAAAGATATATTTCCCACCAACGTACAAGTATTCGAATAACTCTGACAGATACACGGGGGATGACATGCACCCAAAGGAAAAAAGGCGAACTCCCGCATGGTAAGAACACCTATCTAATCAATAGGAATCTCAATGCGTGCACTTCAATAATTTTGAAACTCCTTTAGTCAAACCAGCCACTGAATTAGCTGATCGTCTTGTGTTTAGGTGTGATCGAATTTTGTGGTATGGAGGAGGGCTTCAACAATTGTCCTATGTTCGTGGAGAATCAAGGTTCTCAGATCATAGACCAGTCTGTGGCATGTTTTGGGCTGAGGTTGAGTCCTACCAGGGCCAGTTGAGGAAAACCACCAGTTCTTCTAGTTCCAGGATTGAGGTGGAGGAGCTGTTACCATACTCACACGTGCCATACTCCCACGGATATACAGAACTCTGCTTTTTCTGAAGCGCAGAGAACTGATTACTATTACATTTGAGTAGGCTCTCTCTCCCTTCCTCACGTAGTCCTTTAATTCTTTTATCTTTAGACTTGGATAAGCTAAATGTTCTCCAGAATTACAAGCAGAAGTATTTTCTGCATAATTGAGCAGCGTATATGGGTACTAACCACACTCAAATTTTGAGGAAATTTCTATATGAAAATTCAAGCACGGCTGCGACCTTAATCAGTTACATCATATCTCCCATTTTTTGTGATCTTTGAATTTTCGTTTCTATTTGAGATTCTTGCTCCATTTGTTCTGGAATCCATGGATTCACAACCAGAGGATTCTTGTACAGGACCCACAAGGAGCAGACATGTCTTCTTCTTGTTACTCAGCACTTAGGCAGCTAATTTTTGATTTTTTATTTTTTACCCATCTGTCAAACAGAATATGCACCAGACATAATGCCTGAAAGTGTCCATCAATTGCATTTTCTTTCCCTTTAGAAGATTTTTTGACCGATCCCTGGGCCATTCCTATCCTCACTGATTTCTTGGTCCCCTCTTGCAGGCAGAAATGGCTTTGAATAAGTTCAGCCTTGGAGGATGATGGAGACTGTCCATTGCTCACTAACCGAAAAACATTGGTTCTTCTCTTTTCCATTTTTCTTGGTTTTGCTCTGAATCTCCTTTCTTAGGTCTAATTTTACCCCTCCTACTTGCTCTGCACAGGTGTATATATAATTTTGCTGGCTAACTCCACAAGAATCTTGACTCGGCATAGTTATGATTACCATTCATTTGTTAGCAAACAGTATACAATTATGAATCACAATTCAACTGCCTGACAAAGAAATGCCCACTTTCAGTGTCTTAAAGTTCCCACAAGCATTTGTTAGTCCACATACCTTCAGGTAAACTGTTTATCAACTCTTTCACGAATTGAAACATCTTGACGCTGGTACATTTATCAAAAGAAAAAGAAAAAAATATGAATGAACTATTTCCATCTTTGACAGTAAACTAAGAACTTCTATGTTTTTTAATTTTTTTTGGGTTTTTTTTGGGTTCTTTTGCAGGATGAACTCAAATCAATGGAGCACTTCGAAGGGGGTAAATCAGGAATATTTTATTCAGAGATTCTTTATTTTTTTGAGAAAGCAAAAGACAATGGTCAAAATAATCATTTATGTGCTGCCTTTTTGTTTTAAATGAATGGATAAGCAAAGAACTGATGTATACTCATTACAAGAGTGATGAAAAAGATACAAATTGAAGGTACTAAGCATCTTGTTGTTTGTTGTTTAGTTGCTCAATGATTTCACTGAAAAAGGTAGTTTTCTTGATTGTCACACCATGGGAATTGCTTGCTTTTCTTTTTCTGTGAGGTGAAGAAAACCTCCAAAAGCAAAAGAACAATATAACAGAGACCTGTCAGGTTTGTTGGGAGGGAAGCCATTATTGATAAACGTTCTTTTGCAGGGATGTTATTTCCACATAAGACTTTTGCTTTTAGTACCATTCTGATAACTTTTTTTTTTTGTCTCTTAGAGGACCAAAACACAAGTCAGTAGTATATGCAGCACAGGCCCCAAAACAACTCTTTTCTGGTCAAGAAGAGGGTAAAATTTGCACATTGTAGAAGAAAAATGATATATTTTCAGAATTTTTTTTTTACTAAAAAAAGGTTCTTAGAATGAAATGGCAGAGACAACTTTGTAATTATGAGTCAAAACGGAGATCTTCTGTTCTATCAGATTGCCCATTTCAAAACTTTGGATGGAGAATGTGAATGTTGAAAATGACAATCACTTGATGTAAATGGATTCCATTTAGCCAAGTTGCTGTAACATGATCAAATGCATGTTTAACAAGGCATGGCAAAAGGCTTACTCCCCTGGCTTGTGCCAAATTTAACTAGAGGGGGAGAAACGATGGCAAAGAGTTGCAGCACTGGAGGGAACTTGGAGCCAATGAGATGGGAAGAAAAGACTATGTAAACACCTGCAACTTCTTTTGCTTTCTGCTGCTACTTGGCGCTAATGATTTTTTCTGAGAAAAGGTTGTTTTGTTGATTATCTAAACATCTCCACCATTGTTGCACGCTTTTGTTTTTATCTGTGAGGTGGACAACTAACAGAAAGCAATGGACGGTTAACAGATCTTGCAGGGCATAGTGGGTAGTCATATGATTTACCCTCCTTTATCTTTTCAAAGACATGTCTATATCTTCCTTCCTAAATGCAGCAAAGCAAAGAATTGAAAGTGGGTCTTGTTTGCTTCTTAAGAAAAGAGAAGCAGGGTTGTCAGAGCCCAAATGGTTTTGAACAAAAACATTAAAGAAAGATGCAAACGTGTCCTAATGGTGCCATTACAGTGCTGATCTGTTCTTTAAAACTTATTTCAGTCATTGCCAATTTTTCTGAAATTATAACATTCAAACATATATGGAAAGCACCGACAACTTTGGCTAAATTATTGAACAAAAGACCAATTTAAGCACAATCGAAATTTACCAGAGCTTCCATTATCTGATCATTAGTCCCACAACCAACACTAATCCAACCTCAGTGCCTATTTTCCAACAAACTTAGTTGTTGGAAATGATGCTAATTAAGTTGTTTTTTCATTGCAGCTATGATGCACCTCCCATGGTGATCATCATCAGCCTGCAAATTCAAGTTTTACTCGAATCTGGGAATGGCTTGTTTCTTCCTCAGTTGAAAGCCAAACTCTCGAAGGGGCTGTCCTTCCTTCACTCTGGTCACTGCCAGAGCTGGTATCAGAGAAGGTTTTCTAACTGTCTCGTCCGCGGCAATCTGCATCTCTCTGCATTCTGGGGAGCAAAATGCTTGTAGGTAACTGTTTGGGGTCAAGTTTTGCAGAAATCTTATTAGAATTGAAAAGATTTTAAGAAGCTTGCATCAGTATGAAATGATGCAAATATTATCACAGACAATGTATAGCACATAACTTAAGAGTTGGGTGAGAATATAAAACAAGAGAGTAAGAAAATGTTCAAGCTAAAGGTGAGTTATATAGCTAGTGATATGAATCCAATCCAGCTGGCTTAATCGAAAACTGAATAAAAAAATAAATATATAAACACTGAAAACAAAATCGAAGGACTAGTCCCCATTGGTTGTAAAAGATAATTTTGGTTTTTTAAATTTTGTATGGAATAAAAAATATAAAATCAAGTTAACTATATAAGAAAATATTTTTTGCAACCAAGCAGGTTCTCATTATTTTATTAGTTTGTATTAAAAATAATTTATCTCTGTAAACTATTTTGAATTCTCAACTTTCCCACTATATTAATGTCTCATGTTTCAAGTTATTATTAAGATTTAAAAATGAAATAATGAAAGAAACACATTGACAGATAAAGTAATTTGATGATTCAAAACTAAAACTAAAAATTTTAAAAACTAAAACATAATAAATAAAATATCATAAATCTATACAGTAAAAAGATTTTATTGTTAGGGTTTCTCTGTTGTTTGAATGAATTCCTGTTTCCCGCACCCCATCATCTATCCATTCCTGGGTGGAGAAATTTTTCTTTCATTTGGATTCATCTCTTGGTAAAAGTATTATCATATCTAGAGGGGCAACTTTGACGAGTATTCATAGCCATCCTAACTAATCGGTTAGGCCAAGCTCATAGGGGGAGTGAGTATAGATCGATGCCAGCTACAATTTCCCCTATTCAAGCCCAACGTCCTATAGGGAGAAAAATAGACAGAGTAGGAAGAGAGAAAAGGTAAAAGAGAGATGAAGATAAGTTGAAATAGAGAAGAAAGCAAATAGAAAAAAGAGAAAATTACGTTAGAAGAAGAAGAAGAAGAAGAAGAGAGCATGAGTGTAACCTAGCTAGGGAGGGATAGAGTTAAAGATCGCGGTAGAGATATGGTGACCATAGGCGCACTGTAAGCTGAGAATGAGCATGGTGTACAAGGTTAGTTCATTTTCTTTTTCTCTTTTTTCTCTTCGTCAAAGTCATCGAAAACACTACATTGAAGATTGATGAACAACCTATATATTCTCATACTCCTTCAATCCCCCATTGAGGTTTTGGTTGACACCATAAGTTGAAAGCCACAAATTGGACCAAACATGACTCCTTTCCTCAATTTCCTTGATGCCAATTGGAATCCAACACTAAACTTGCACCTTGACTTTTTGACCTTCACCCCAAACAATAACATGCGCCTTGTTGAACCCAGGATCGAGACTGTAACTAGACTCGATTTTGACTTGTTCCTAAACTAGAATAGCATTTGGTCTATTTTAAATTTTATATCAAACATGGAATAACCTAATGCATTGTAAACAATATAGGTACAGTTTTAATTTCCTGATACTAAGGATTAGATTTATACTAGTGATTAGAGCTAGGATTCGCTTAGGAAGCCTTAGCCTAGACAGGAAAAGTTAAAAATATATACATAATTTTGTTAATTGATACTAATTTCCAACTTTCCTATGATTTAATTAGTTGTTCGGAGACTCGTACTTCGGGCTACTTGAGTGTCACTCAAAATCCTATATAAACTGAGAAGATCGAGAAAAATAAATCAAGATTCTAAATTCCTGAATAAACAAATCTTAAACATACAATTAGCCATCAACATATGAATTAATCAGGCAAATGTGCGTCTTCCACGGCCTATGTTATTTTCTTGTCAACAATTTTCTCATCAACCAAACAAATGGTACTAAAACAGAAATTGGAAGGAAAGAAACATTACCGAGTACTTAGAATGCATGACCAACCAGAAAAAGAAGAAAAAAAGAAGGAAACTAGGACAAGAAAAAAGACAGCAAAAGGAAAAATACTTACCCATACATGAACACGTCATTATCTTTAGCAATTTCCTCCTTGCAACGGAAGCAACACCGGAAAAATGCCCGGTACCGGTAGTCAACTTTATTTGAATCGCCGTTCTCCGCCAGAGGTGGTGACACAATGCTGAAAATACTAGGACGTCGAGGTTGGCCAAGTGCTGCGCCGCCCCTCACAGCGGAGTTCTTCTCAGCCGCCGGAATTGCATGGTCAACGGCAAGACTAGTGCCACGCGCCTTCTGCCATAGAGCCACCGGAGACTCTACAGGCACGAGCTGGTTGAGCAGGCCGAGGTTTCCGGCGCTAGAAACCCTCATTACCCTCGCGCGTTTGGATGCCATCTTCTCGTTAGGGTTTATGGGTACTGTATGGACCCTATTCTTTCTTTCTTTTTTTTCGGATAATATATATATATATATATATATAGACCCTTTTCTTGGAGAAGAGGGTTTTAGTTCTAGGGTTTTGTTTAATGGAGTTTCCTGACGATGAATTTTGAATGACGAAGAATGAATGCAAGGGCTGCGTAGGGTTTTGGCGAATGGAGATTCTTGATGATGAAGAAGTCGAATGATTTGATGGGGTAAACAGAGACAGCTAGGGTTTTGGACAATGGAGATTCTTGAAGAAGAAGAAGAAGAAGAAGAAGAAGTCAATGATTAGATGGGTAAATAGAGAAAGCAATTAAGGTGCAATTGTTATTGTTTGGGGCTTAATTTGTATTATAGAGAGAAGGTGAATCCATGGAGAGAAAAGAGTGTTTATAGTAGAAGTTGGTTTTAAAAAAGCGCTCAGTTAGTTTGTTTATAATTAAGATCATGAATCTCAACCGGAGTTTGATCCTAAATCTCAACCGCTTTGATTGTATATATATTGAGATTCATAGAATATTCCAAATTATATATATATATATATAGCGCCTTATTGAAATTGGATTCATATTTGATTCAAATTTGACATTATTGACAAGTAAAGTGAGAACTAGATATATATAATAATTAAAATCTATAAACAAAAACAGTATTAATTTCCTCAATTATTTTATATATAGTAGAAGTTGGTTTTAATTAAAAAAACACACAGTTAATTTATTTATAAAATTTTAAATTTCAACTGCTTTGATTGTATACTAAGATTTATAGAATATTCCAGATTATATATATGTGTGTATATATATATGTAGGGTCATATTAAAATTGGATTCATATTAATTTGATTCAAATCTGACAATATTGACAAGTAAAGTGAGAATCAAATAAAATCTAAATTAAAACAAAAGTTGGTTTTGAAAAAAAACGTTCAGTTTATTTATTATAAGATCTTGAATCTCAACCACTTTAATTGTATGTATACTAAGATTCATAGAATTAATATTCCAAATTATATATGTATATATGTAACGCTTATTATTAAAATTAGATTTATATATTTAATTCAAATTTGACAGTATTACAAGTAAAGTGAAAACCAACAGTAGTCTTAATTTCCTCAATCACTAGCTAGCTCTAGGGCCACCAACGAGGCGTGGATAAGGGCATTTTTCGTATTTAAAAAAATTAATTCAGCAAGTTAAATATGGTAAAGGCTAAGTTGTAGGTCTCTTCAACTTAATTAGGTTAGTTTCATTAATTAGAATTTCAAAATTATTAATTAGTGAACTCCTTTAATTAGGTCAATGCTTCTTGAGTCCAGTACTCATTATATATATATATATAGTCTGATTTGTTCTTAATTGGATGATCATATGCTTATCAAATGCCATTTCATAGAATTTTGTTTGTACAAGTTATAACAATATATATTGCATCTCGAAATTAATAATTTATTTTATTATATTTTAAATTAAGATATTTAAACAAAGAAAAAATGATCCAGCTAGCTAGCGCATAATTAATAACTAGCTACGTACATGGATGGAGCCCATGAGAAGTTGACACCTCAATCTTCTTCCAAGAACACTAATCAGCTTGCATGTTGAGCCATGTAACCAGCAGCTATTATTCTTAATATTATATATATAAACGATGAAACAAGAACACCAACTTAATGTTCCCTTGCTTTCTAGCTAAAGCACAACTGTCTGCAGATCGAATGGCCATGGCAACCAAGTTAATTCCCTTGCTTTCTCTGTTATTATTCATCCCTCTCCGTTCATCTCTCTGTTCCCGAGTTGAGATGATCAAGTCAACCCACCGGATAAACATCACCAGATACGTAAACATGTGGAGTGCCAACAAAGAGAACACGAGTGGAGACAGGAAAGAAGAAGAAGAAAAAGGAGGAGGAGGAAAGAGAGTGCGATACTATGGCGGCGGCGGAGTGGGGCGAGACCCCGAAGAGCAGCACCGGCGGTCCCGAGTGCTGTGTGAGAAGCAACCGCCCCGCCAACGGGGACAGTGCCGGGCGGAGGTGCGATAGGCAGTACAAGGAAGAGATGGAAACTGAACATACGAAGAAATCGCCGCAGCGTTGAGCTGTGACGAGAAAATAATTAATCCATAATAAATAATTTCCTAGCACAGTACGTAGTCAGTAGGAATGTTAAATATCTCGAGTCTTTAAGTTTTAATTAATTTTTATTAATCGACGTGATTATTATCTTTTAAATTATATAAAAAGTTATTATATTATGTAATCATTCATTTTTTAGCTTAATTAAGTAAGGTGATCAAAATATACATAAATTGGATGTGAATATTCACAAGCACATAAATAAATGGCTCGTGCTGAATATATATTAAAATAGTTAATTAGTTTTTGCTAATATGGTCTTACTATTTTGGGTTTAGGATTTATTAATCCATGAGAGGGTGTTTGTTAATTAAGAGAAGAGAAATAAAATGTCAGTTATGAGAAATATTCAGAATGTTTGTCATTTTCAACGTGTTTGTTAAATTTATCTAATTATTTCTAAAAAAGCTCTCACGTAAGTCTTATTTTCTTCTGTCAAGATATATAAATTTATCTGACTTGCTCCCTCAGATAAATTTATCTCACATTTTATAGATAAGTCTTAATTACCTATATACTCCTTATGGGATGGTTAATGTCATTTAATATATTTTAAAAATTTAAATTTACTAAAAGAACTTATTCATTTAAGTCTTATAATTAATATTATTTAATATATTTTTAAATTATCATATATTTTGACAATTTTTAAAATTTAAATAATATTATTTCTTTTACCAATTTTTAAAGTTTAAATTTCTCTTTCTCTATATATATTTTATTCACTAACACAATTCTTTTCACCAATTTTTAAATTATTTTATTCTTTTTTATATTTTATTATCTATTATGAAAATATATATTGACCATTTTTAATTATTTAGATGGAATTATTGTTATTCTAACAATAATTATTTATACTTTTCAATTCTTTTTAAATCTATTTTTGAATATAGATTTAGAAAATAAAACATTATTTTATTTTTTTGACAATTCATATTAATCATAAAATACTATTTTAATCATAAATTTATTGTTGATGTTAACAAACAATTTTAAATAAATTTAGTAATAAGGATATTTTGGTGAAAAAAAAAACTCTTATCTTAGTACTTATTATATGCATTAACAAATACATGGATAAAATTTTTTGAACGCTTCCCAGTGTTATCTTAACCATTCTATATTTTGATTCAGAAAACATTCCAAATTTATCTTGATATCTCTTATTTTACTTATTTTAATAAAGGTCCCTTAGGATCGATAGTGTTTGTTAATTAATATATAAATTGAAAAATATAAGATATAAAAAATATTCTAAACTTTTGTCTTTTCTAATGTATTTGTTAAATTTATATGACGATTCTTGAAAAAAAAAGTTACGTGATTTCTTATTTGTCATTTTTTAGATATGTTTATCTCTCTCACTCAAGATAAACATATCTTAAATCTTATAGATAAAAAAAATGATGCAGTGTATTTTAAAAAATTTAATAATTTGATAAAAATTTTAAAATATTTCTCAGATTTTTCTTAAGCATTTCATATTTTGGTCCGAAAAGCATTATAACCTATCTTAATACAATTTTATCTTACTCATTTTAATAAACTTTATTTAAAAAAAATTATTTTAAGGAGTCTTTTTGGAAATTAATATAACATTTAAATATCAAACAAATTTGGTAGGTGCATGACAGGAGAAGTAATAGATGAGTCATTAATTACTGTCACTGAATAGCATGCGTCGTTGTTGATGAAATGTCACCACATCTTGGCTTTCTTCATGGGAATACGTGTTTGTCAAGTTATTTTTGATAGGTAAAAATATTTTTCTTTACGTTTTTTTTTAAATTTTAATTTTTTCATAGTTTTAAATATCTCTAAATCATGTAAAATCAATCATTTAAACACTTTTGATAAATAATAGACATGTACACTAATGTGACAATTTCTGACATCGCCTCACTTCTCCTTCGCTCTCTAGAATCTCCTAACTCCATGACAAATACTCAACTCCAACTCTTCTCCCCCTCTCTCTGCAGCATTTCCTTAACTTTCGCTCTCTCTTTGGCTACATCTCTTCTATTTCCAATGTCTCTAGTGTTTCCTCCGGCTATGTCTACTATAGCGTCTTCTCTTTCTTTCTCTTCGGTTCCCTTTTTCTATATTGTGTCACCTCAGATCCGATGATATCTCTGGTTTCTCTCTTTCTATCTAGCTATGTCTCTTCAACTCTTTGTTATTCTCTCTCTGCGATTGCATCTCATCTAGTTGTGTTTCCCCCCCTCTCTCTTCAACGCCTCTATAGCTCATTTTCTTTCTCTAGCTATGTCACCTCAAATCAAGCAGCGGAGATCTCCGGTCTCCCTCTCTTTATCCAATTACTCTTCAATTTCATCTTTCTTTCGACGTTTCCTCAACTTCCTCTTTCTCTTCGCTGTCACTTGATTCCAAGGACAAGAAAGAAGATGATTTATCACAATTAGCCATGTGTAAAGTCCGAACAGCTCTGGCTTTAGCCTTTTCTTCCTTCCACTTCTTTTTTAGATCCTCTTTCTTTTTAAAAGGAGTTAAGGAGACGCCGACAAAGAGAGAAATTGAGCTAAGGAGACATCACAACAAGCGAGAAAAGAGATTAAGGAGACGCTGAAGAAAAAAAGGACTTGAAGATAGATGCTACCAAAGAAAGTGAGTGTGTGTGTGAGTTGATAAGATGTCAAAAAACTATCACATCAACGCGTTTGTGTATTATTAATTATACCGGTCAAGTGTTTAAAAAAGTAATTTTGCACGATTTATGAGTACATTTAGAATTAAAAAAAGTTTATAATTCCACAACAAAAGAACATAAAAGTTCAAGAACAAAAATATGTTTTTGACCATGTTTTATAACTTGAGACTTGAGTGGAAGATTCAACAATTTTTTTTTTCAATTTATTCAAAAAATTAAAATATGTTGTATACTCGACAAAGGATATTAAAAGTTTTTTTTTTTTTTAAACAATAGAAGATAAGTAAAACACATAAAAGAAACAAATAGAGAGAGAGAGAAAAAAAAAGAGTTCATCAAAAGCAGGGGTAGTTATATTATTATTTGTTGGGTAATATTAGCCTCCAATCTTTTAAAAGTTTCTCAAATGTACTGTGGATGTTAATATGGGAAATGAAAAGACTAAATTCACTATATATGTGAAGTTTATGAAAATAACTTATCTCACTCGCTCTACTTCATAACCTAATATATCTAAATTCATACTTTCACATTGACTGTAATATTGGTGTATCTATAATTAGGTATGTATACCATAAGTAAACTCTCTGAATCTTAAATTGATTATAATGCACAATACAATCTTTTCATATCTTGGGGTCAGATCATGGAAATTCAAGAGAATCTCAACAACTAACTCTTTACTAATAAGCACCACTTTTTTTGGGTTTTTTGTTTTCAAAAATAGTAAAAGGAAAGTGAAAATTAAAAACTGAAAAAGAACCCCTACCAAACAGCCCCTTAACGGTTAAAATATTTAAGAGGGAGTAAATGCAGCTCAACCATAATTCCATCGGACAAAAAGACAGTGAACGGAGTAGTCAAAGTGGATCCAACAGATCTTTCTCAAGATGATGATCGTATCATATGCATGAACTTTACCCAGAAAAACAAAAACCAAGGAAACTAATTCTCATATATATAGCCCCTTGAAATCGAAATCTTCCCATCGTTCATCCATAAAAGCCCAAAGTCAAAGCCCCAAAGCCGCATCTCAGAATGGCCAACTTCTTAGCTACTGTACTCCTATTGCTAGCCTTCAACATCTCAGGTGCGTACCTTCTCTATCTTTGGCTACCAATAAAAGTGGAAAACCCAAGTGTCTTTTCTTGTGTATATCTTAGCAATATCTCCATATTTTTTTTCAGTGAAGTTGGTGCCGAAGGTTGAAGCTTGCTACTTGGATGCAATCAACGGCGGCTGTCCAGACAAAGCATTATGCTTAGAAACATGCCGGCCGTGTTACCGGGGCATCGGATCAGTGATTGCCCACTGTGTTGCTCCGGAAGGAGGGAGTCTCTTCTGGAGATGCCGGTGTGATTTCAAGAATGGTGCGCCTTGTCCGCCGGTTGGGCCTCCTCCTTGTCCTAAACCACCTGCCCTTGCCCTTTCCCCTGGAAATTTTAATCTTACAAATTCTGTAATACCCTAAAGATATAAATCCTTAAGGGCTCATGGATGAATAAACCAGACAAGTTTTTTTTGCAGAATCAATTCGTTGGTTGTTTGTGTTTGGAAATATTTTGTGCGGGCTTCCATTAATTGTTAATTAATGAATTTATTTTGTTAAAAATGGGCTCATAATTGGTTGATTTTTTTTTTCAAGAGACTTGCATTTCCATTATTGATAGTGGTTTAACTAATTGTTAGTGGAATCTGTGTATTTTTTTGGACTTAAGTGTGGTATTAAAATAGAATATAGACCATTATCTATTTAACTCGTAACGGAAGGGTTAGGATTAGGGTATTAAGGAAAAGTACAGATCATTATATATAATATTTTGCCGGAAACAAAATATTCAAAATCACAGTTCTGTAAGAATCATTAAAGCCACCAAACAGAAATTTCAAACCCACTATAAGTGTATAAATCCCACCACATTAATTAAGCAACCTTCAAAGCCCCATCTCAGAATGGCCAAGTCCTCCAGCTGCAATATTACTTGCAGTAGTACTGCTTGCCTTCATCCCAGGTACCTCCTTCTATATCTTTCGCTACTAAACAACACCATATATATCTTCATATTAGTTTCTAATATACATGATTATCATATAATTAATTAGCAATAATCTTGTCTATAACATATACGTGTATGCGTGGAGAAAACAGTGCCGGCGGCGAGAGCTTGCTACTTGGAAGAAGTGACCGGCGGCTGTCCAGACAAAGTATTGTGCCATGAAACATGTCGGCCGTGTTTCCGGGGCGTCGGAATATATAGTCATGATTCATCGCTTCCTGTTTGGCTCCAGATCCATTGATTAAATAGTGGAGATGCCGCTGTGACTTTAGGAACGGCGCGCCTTGTCCCCCTCGTGGCCCCCCCTCGATGTACTGCACCACCTGCAGACTATGGCCATGCAAATCTTAATCTAACCAATTCTCTCCTGCCCTAAACATAAAATTGATGTGATCATTAGGGCTATGCAATCCCTTCCCTTTCTTTTATCACCCCTAGACAAACAATAAAATAGTCTTATTTTTTGGCATGGGGGTATTCAAGGGCAAGGCCACCAAGGCCTATTCCTAGGACTCAAAAAAGAAGGGTCCAAAATATTTTTAAAAAGTGATCAGTCTTGTTTGTTATAAAAAATTAAAGATTAAAGATTTTTTTTAATTATATTTTAAAGGACTCCTAAATTAATAATGACCTAAGCCTCTCCAACCCCTTGAGCCCCGACTCTAGAGTATTGGTTGTTTGATTGTTTGGTGTTGTTAGGATTATGATTCAAAATGTATTTTTTATATATAACTGATATGTGCTGTTTGTATGTATTTTGTTATATATATTTGGGTTTCATTTAACTAATGTTTAATTGTATACATGATTAATTTGCTGATTATATTGTGAGCTATTTTTGCTGTTTATATTCTGGGCCATTAGCCATTTGGGCCGAGATTAGTTTTGTGCAGCAAGCCCATCTTTCATGTGGCCCATTTGCTTTGCCTAAGCCCAGCCGATTGCAGCAGCCATTTAAGGGCAGCTTCTTGCCCTAATCTCTATAGATCTGCAATTCTCTCTCTCTTGAAACCCTTTGTTCGGCGCTTTCGAAGTGAGACTCTCTCTCGCTTGTGAATCATTCTCTTGTTCGTTTGGCTTCGGTTTATTGGTAAGATCACGATAAGGTTGTATTGCTTTAAATCTCTATTGTTGAATCGCCTGAAGCGTGAGAGATTTGGTATAGCTGATAGATCAGATTCTTGACACGATCTTGAGATCGGTATAACAGATTCTATACTTGTTCTTGTATTTAGATTCTGATTTCAGTTGATATATTTGCAATACGTTTTTTTTCTTCTTGTGATCTTGTAATCTGGTTGTAACCAAAAGCTATTAGTGGATTGACTAGAGGCGGAGCCTCTACCGTGAGTAGGATCGATTGATCCGAACACGTATATCGTTGTGTTCTTGTGTTCGTTTTCTGTTTCTATTTTTACCGCGCTTGCTCTTGGTTGGTTTGGCCGATTGTACAGGTTACAATACATTAACAGGTGTGTTTTGAAAAAATAGATAATTTGAAATATATAAAATCTTTATCAATCATTCTTACGTAGTAAATATTATTTATTTTGATTTAAAAATTCATACAAATTTGATCTATAATCTTGTGATTAAAGAGGTTTTGTAAAATAAATAAAATAACTTATTTCTTATAAGTTACACGTACTTTTTCCTTGACTTTCATCAATCAAGGTTGGTGTAACTATATGATTAGACCAAACAAAATTATATCAAATCTAAAAAATATTAAGTGTAAATTATTCAAGACTTTTGTCAAAAACATAAAATAAATTATGTTAAGTCGATTCGAACAATATAACTGGCTTAAGATGGCTCAATTGGAAGCACAAACTTTGTGCGTGTCACATGAGTCGGTTTGCTTGGCTCACTATTTCAAAATTTAAAAAATAAAAAATAATTTTAATAATACAATAAAAATGTTGTATTGAAATAGTTTATAATATTTTATTAAAAAATATACACAAGGCAAGATTACATAATATAATTTCTTATATTGAATAGTACCTAAATTTTTTAATATCTCAAAAATGTTGACAAATAAAAAGTTATAAAATACATATAAATTTATAGTTTACTTAATTGTACCTCAATATATTTATTTATAATCATAAAATTTTAAAAATATTTTAATTTACCGAGCCCATGTCCACAGCCGTGCCAAACACAGTCCATGGCTTAGGCCCAGCTGTATTGATACTTGTGGGCCGTCGGCCCAACAGGGGCCATGGGCTGGGGCTAGCCTGATAGATTTTTAACAGCCTGAGTTGTTTTAATCTAAATGTTTGTTATTTGGGATGATCGTCTTTATGTGATTCCCGATACTCTTTCTCTTGATTATGTCAAGGTAGGTAAATCGTAAGTGTGAGATTTTACCTTATTATACAGAACGAACATTGAATTCATGACTTACCAAACTGACACCAACATATCATTTATCTGACCGATCTGCTCTCGAGGACTGGATGCTTGTTACTTGTTAGGTTGGATGGAAACTTCCTTTGTATTTATATGTGTACATTGTCATGCTCATGGACTCATGGATGCTGATTCATAAGGGGGAAACGAGGGTCAAATTTATATTTTTGTCCTATTGTATTTTTATATTTTTTTGTGTAATTATTTGATTTTTTATTATTTTAATTATATATCTAATTTTGTATTTTAAATTAATTTAACTCTAATATTTTGACATTTTTTTTGTATAACAATTTAAACTTTTCATTATTTTAATTACACTCATGAATTTGTATTTTTGAATTTATTTAATCTTTGTATTTTAACGTGAATAAAGTATGACGTATATTTTGTCATCGTAATTTACCTTTTTTTTTACATATAAAAGTACGTAAATTAAATTGACTAAAAAATGTAGCTCTAGATATGTAATTGAAATAATAAAAAATTTGGGTTAATCACATGAAAAAAGTTCAAAATATAAGAGTTAAATTAACTCAAAAATCAGATTTAAGAGTGTAATCAAAACAATAAAAAGTTCGAGTGATCACATGAAAAAAAAACGTAAAAATACAGCGATAAAATATAGATTTGGCTAGGAAATGAGTTATGTTTATTTATAAATTTATGTTAAAATCTCTTTCAAACAGCTTATTAAAGCATATTAGGCGTCTTTCTTTGTATTTAAGATGCTTGTAATCTTATTTTTGGTATTTAAAAAGTTAAAATAAATTGTTTAATATAAATAAGGATTGGAATTCAATCAAACCATTTACTTAATTCCATTTCTATCATAATTCTCAAAAATAAGGATTGGAATTGGAATTCTGTTAGAATTGCATTTCTATCTCAATACAGTCATCAGAATTGCAATTCTGTTAGAATCATTAAGCCCACAAAACAGGAATTTCAAAGCGGCTATAAATATATGAATGCCACCAAATTAATTAAGAAGCATTCTCAGTATGGCCAAGCTCTTAGGCTTAGCTACACTATTACTCTCATTGCTTGCATTCATCTCAGGTACTAGCAAAAAGTCTATTTTGCCCACGGGTCAACTTTAGCCATTTCTTAATCTCTATCTCAGTATCACTTACTGTCCTATACAACTAATTAGCAAATATATTGACAGTGGCGGAGGCGGGAGCATGCTTCTTAGAGGAAGTGACCGGTGGCTGTCCGGACAAAATATTGTGCCATGTGACATGCCAGGCATGTTACCGAGGCATCGGAGAAGTGATCCCCAACTGTATGCCTCCGGATGAAATTGTTAAATTGTGGAGATGCCGCTGTTTGTTCATGAATGGTGCACCCTGTCCGCCAGTTGGGGGTCCCCAATGTCCGGCACCACCCCCTCCTCCACCTTTTGCCCGTGCAAATATTACCAATTATCTAGCGCCCTAAACATAAAATCAATGGTAATATTTAAGCCTTTATAATCCCTTCTTCTAGCACTCATTCATTCATGAATAATGCAAAATTCCAAAGTGAGATGAATCTTGTGGATTGGTGTTTGACTAAAATAACACAAACATTTGGGTCTATTTGTTAGGTCAAAATGGGCCAACATGGGTTGAGTATCATCCACTTGACCCACAGTGTTGGCTTAGGAATTTGGGTAAAAAATCATTGTTGTTGGGCTAATTCTAATTGAAATTTGGATACTTCATTAAATTGCAGTAGGTGCTACCACATTCTAGAAATTAAACTGACATTGTTTTATAAAAAAACTTTGTGTAATTTTATGAAACATCAAGCATACCTCTCTGGAATGTAAATATAACATCAAGGAGTAATTTGACGTGACTGTTCAATAATAAGAGTAATTACTATAAGTATCAAATGTAATTTATTCATAGGTTTCTTCACAGGTGCACAACGATTGCATTCAATTCTTCAACATAAGTCTCATATACTAATTTTAATATTGCATTCAATTCTTCAATAAATTCAAGTGTTCGATGTAACGCCCCGTTTTCCCACAACGTGCATTACCTCGAGATTTCGGGAATATTTTTTTTTTTCAACATCAAACACACAACATAAGTCCCTTGATATACATACCCTCGTCATAATCATTTCCCGACAATCCCGATCGTACCTTCTTAGCATATCAAAATTTAAGAATTAATAGACTAAGACAGGTAATATCAATCACATCAGTGGAAGCAAGATTGAAACCTCAATGATATATAACCGACAATTCCTTTACAATAACCAAATCGATGTTTCACATGAAAATATTACATAACCTCTGAACATCGTAATCATAGACAAAACCTACGAAAACTAAACAAAGCAGCTACATCTCGATGACATTCTTTCCCTTGGCACCACTGCTTTCACCTGGAACGTTTGAATATTCCAGGGACATAGTCCAAATTAGATGCTGAATCATCTAAGTGAGAGTTCAAAAACATTTTCATGCAGATATGCAAAATCATATATAAAATCGATAAATCCTGACATGCACCAGCCTAAGAGAATCCCACATAGCACTTAACCCTAACCGGGAAAAATGCAATCTCTCTAAAGGCGACACGATCACTTCGGCCCATTGGCAAAACAATCCTGCTTAAGAGGGACAACCTCGACATATGAACCCGAGAATCACCCCATTGTCATTGTTAGGCTTTACGCTCCAACTCAAAAGCATTCCAAAACCCAACGTAACCCTAGCCCCAAGAGTGTCACATCAGCACTATCCTCGGAATCGACGTCACCTCGGCATTAATGCTATTGCTCAAAAGAACCTGGGGTGGTGTCCACTCGCAGCCCTGCCACTTGAGCCAACAATCGGGGTGGTGTCCACTCTCAGCCCCGCCACTTGGGTCCCGTAGGGTGAAGTCCGTCTCAACCCCGTCCCAAGTGGGTCACCTAGCATTAATCTTAGGTACGCATCCCGAGTGTCGTCACTCCGGGCTACATCACAGGTTACCAACCCACGTCCCACATGGACGACACAAAACAAACCAATGCCGAAAAATCATAACATGTCTAAAATCAACATCTCAATGTATGCAATTTACCGCACGAAATTCAATGCATGTGTAAATAATTGTTTGGACAACCATAATAAACCAAGCCATAGGGATGAACATTCACAGTAAATCATTCACATGTCACTTAAAGTCTTTTCGGGTAGAACCACTCACTTTGCAACTCAACTTTTTCTTGAAAAGCGCGAGTCATCTCGATTTGCGTGCCCGACCTCGATTCTCGTGCCCGACACTCTTATAATTCAACCTCTAGCTTCAACGATACCCTAGACATCACGTTTGTTCAAAACCATATCAATATCTATTTTTCCAATTTTCCATAATTTTCTTCCTATTTCCTCTATATTTTTCCTCAAAAATTCTAATAAATGCCTACTCAAGATTTTTTCTCAATTTTTCTTCACAACAATTCATAAATAAATATTTCCTAACTCCTAGAATTTTCTGAAAATTTTCCAATATCTCCTCTTGTTTTTCATAAGCCTTATTTACCTTGAAAATTACAAAATGACCATTTTCTCCAACATTTTTCAAAATTTTCCTCCACCATAATTCCTAATTTATTTTTCTTAAAATAATAAAAAAATTTGCAAAATTACCTGAGCCCTCACGCGCCTTCACGCGCGGGCGAGTGGCTGGAAGCAAAGGCTGGCACGTGGCAGTCACGCGGCACCGTCTTCAACCTTGAGCCGGCCGCCGGCGGTTGCTCCGATCACCACGAAACGGGTACCCCCTGAAAGCCCATGAAGAATCGATCCTAGCCCCACCAATTTCAGGCCGAAAGGACACCGAAAAGTGCTTTAAAACTCGAGTTGCAGGTCATGGTGGCGGTCCGCCTAGGGCTTTTCCGACCACCCTCGAAACACCCTCAAAACGCCTCGAAAATTCACCAAATTCTCCAGAAATGCTCCTCTTGCCTCAAGGATGAAAAGCCTCTTATTGGCTTCCCTCGATTTGCCCTCAAACCCGAGCTATTTGGTGCTTCAAATTCGGCCGAAACCCTTGGCTATTTATAGCCCAAATCCAACCCCCACGTGGCCGATTTCCGGTAAAAGCTTCTTCCCCACGCCTCCTAGGCCATGCCCTGACGAACCTAGGCTGCCAAATCGCCAGATTTCCCGGCCAAATCTACGGCCAAATAGGCCATGCATGTGCAACTTTCTGAAAATTGCACTTTAGCCCCTTGAAATTTCTCTTTTGCATTTTGGCCCTTGTCCTCAAGCCCTTGATCTTTCTAGCACCCTCACTAAGACCCTCAAGATTAGTACTTCTCATTTCTCCCTTGAAACTTTTGAAAAATTACCATTTTGACCTCCCTCGAGTAATTTTAGATAATTACACTTAGGCCCGATTGATTTATTTGACCTTAAATCCACTCGATTCAACCTGAAACCACTTAAGGGTTGTTCTACACATCGAATACTAGTCCTTGACACTCTCCGTTGGCTTTTTGGACATCGTTTATAACAATTCGGTAATATGAGCTTATTGGCAGCTGTATTTTTGCTGTACCAAAAATTCTTTCCGATCTCATTTCTTTTATCACTAAAAATCATAATTTAAATCACTTGTCGTTTCTATACAATTTTCCTTGGCCATCTAGGGTTCGGGGTACTCCCTCTGACTAATTCGGTCGTCCAAAGTTGTGTTAGTGTACCCTATAGTCTTATTTTTTCTAAAATTCCAATTATACCCTTTATCAAATATCATTTTTATCCTCAAATTATTCTCGGGTGTTACATTCGAAATATTTATACAAGAATTTTCATATGCTTTAATTTTGATCATTATCTTTCTTGTAGATTTTAAGTGACTTGACGACAAGTTTTGTAAAAATAAATTTAATATTATATTTGAGCGACGATACTATATAAATAAAATTTTAATTTACATAAACATTCATGTTGCTATTTATGTATTCATTCAACAAGAAATAATCAAAATGATATCACAACTACATAATTATATGCTCATGACAATAACCACAACTGTTAATTATTCTGCAACCAAACACAAACCAAGTAACAATTATAGAATTAGATTTCACATTTCAACAAGAGAATTAGGTTTACATATTTGACAGATGAGAATGGATTTAGATGAAGTAATTCATTAATGGCCATTCCAAAGTTCCACTCTCCTATTTGATAAATAAAAAAGGGAGAGAGCCTCGGCCTCATGATGATGCACCAATTTACATATACATATTATAATAAGAAGAAAATATAGTTTCAGCATCACTTCATCAGTTGAGTTATCAGTTATGTATCCAATCCAAGGTGGCCATGGCCTTGGGCTGGAGTTTGTCCACCAGGTGAGCCCTCCTTGTGAATATTTTCCGGTGATTTCTAATCTCCACTGGATCAACACAAGAAGCATATAAATTTTAGTAAGCTTACCTTAATTACTTTTCTTTACGGAAATCATGAGAAAAAGGATATATAAATCATACCTTTTCCAACTTGATGAACATGATTATCATCACAAGCCTCATCCTTCTTGTTGAACAACTTACCAAACTCACCTGCATATATATATGCATACAAGTAGTTTGTTTTCAGTAATTACAGAAAGTTTTAATTAACTTCAACTTGGTACAGACAAGAAGCTATTATATATATATTATGTGTAGGTTCCAGTTGGAATATGGCTGCCTGCAAGAAAATGGGAAAGGTAACACTTAATTTTGGAAATTGTTATGTTGCCCGTGCTTGCAGGACGCAGATCACCCATCAAAGTTTTAGTTAGTAATTAAACTTTTTTAAAATTAATTATATAAATTTTAATTCTTCTTTGTGGATAATCAAATTTTAATCCACTTCAAGAGGAAGAAACCTTGATCCTAATATTAATTATAATCGGTTTTTTGGTTATTAATGTTAATAATTCTATATTTTAATTTAATTTATAATAATAAATCATGTTAAATATTAATAATAATTAAAGTAAAAAAATAATATATAATATGCCGTATACGTACGTGATACATATAATATTTTTTAAAAAAATTTATATGAAAAAAGAAAAAAAATAGACCAATTTAGACGGAATTGGTTTGATCCCAACCCCAACATGTCCAGTTTATAATTCAATTTAGAATTAATTTGATTCAAGCTGAATGAACACCCCCTACTCATATTATACCTAAAAATCTCTCTTCAAAATTTTCTTGAACTTTTTTAATCTTTTCCCTTTTTTTTTCTTTGGTCAAATATGAAATATAACTTCATTTAATCAATTAATAACATTTACTTAATAGAGAAAAACAAATAATATTTACATTAAACGTCAATCCACAATGAAATTAACCGGCTTAATTTTGTCTTAATGCCTCTTGAATTGAAAAAGAAATTAAACTATCAAGTGTTAAATGCTTAATCAATGCAAATTTTTACATTAAAACTACCTCATAGCTGCATGAATCAAGAAGAGTATAGAACTCACTAGAATAAATCAACTACATTCATACCTAGTAAATAAATAAACTAACATGTACAAGAACACTTTTTGTTTCTTTTTCACTTTGTTCCTAATCCTAAACCAACCCCGCAAATTATGCTTAATTTCCTTTGCCTTCATTCACGAAAGCTATATTTTTTGGAATTAGGTCTCGTGCATGGAAGAGGAAGAAAATAAAAGAAAAACAAATGTTCCTGTGCATGAGCAAAAATGCATATAGACAGAGGAGGGGATGTTATACCTTTCATAAATTATAAACATAATAGCTTCATTTCATAAATTATTATTATTAAACATGATGTTCAGACTATGTTATATCTGGCTATAGTGGATATTGTTTGAAGTAGAAGGTCTCTTCTCATTAGAACATGGTCGACATTTCTTCATATCCTACACCTTCTCAGCTTGCTTGAAGGTCTAACTCTATATTTTGTGTTGAATTTATTAGTTCTTTGATATGTTGTTGGGTTTTGATGCATTATTGTGCGTACATCCTTTTGCTTTGAATTGGAGATTGTTGTTAGTTCTGGATATGCATCTCTATCTTTTGTTTGATTCTTGTATCGTCAGCTCTAAGAATTTTCAGTTCGTAAGACTCTTATAACTATCTCATCTTCTCAATATAATTTTACTTTAAAAAAAAAAAACACCTTTGTTCTGAAAGTAGGCATAGCAAAAATAATCCCAGAAAACAAATCACTCATCAAATTTGTAATCAAGAAGAGAAAATATATGGAATCAATGGAATGGTGTTGGATTAAAGTTGAACTCACATTGAAGGCTGAAGGCTTCAGCTTCAGGAACATGAATTGCAGCAACAAGAACAAGGAACAAAACCAGCAATGTAGAAACTTTGGCAGCCATCTTCTCTGTATTGCTATCTCCTTTGTTCTTGCCTTTCCTTTCCTTCTCTTTTTTCTTTTTCTTTTTTAACCAATCTTACAGGGAAAGAGACAAGTATATTTGTAGGGGGAGGAGGAGGAGGAGGAGGAGGAGGAGGAAAGGAACGGCTACCCTTAAAGAATGGCTGTTTTCAAGTAGCTTCCACAACATCTTAATTAGAATGCTATTAAATTTAGAAAATATCTTGAAAAATGACTAAATATATCAATTCCTTTTGCTGCCCTATGGATAACTATATATATGTATAAGCAATGTTATGTCCCTTTCATTTACTTCCTCTCTTTAACATAAATGTGAAGATTAGAACTCAAAAGGTGAAGGGCTTCTAATTTTAAGTAAAGGAAGGCATATTAAAATATTATTTAACTTGTATATATTAACATTAAGGGGCATCTTAAGCGAAAAAACTATTTTTGAATATTGAAATGATCAGTATCTTATGACTCAACCATGATTATTTACAAATAATTACATTGTTTAACGTCTTTGAGTGCATATGCCTAATCAGGCACATTTCTATGCAAATGACAAGCAATGTGTGAGTCTATGACTTGGCTTACCTATACTAGTAACTATTTTACCTATATGACATGAGAATGGGCCTAAAGGCAAACAATACACACTGAGCTGCAAGTGTGACTGGAGCAGTGATTGAGAATTATTAGTGAACATGCAAAGTGTACCATGAAGAGTTTTCTTATTAAAAGCTCAGTAAAATGGTAGAAAAACCCTATTTTTCTTCCATTTTTCCTGGGATCCTCCTCTTGAAGAGAATATTACTGATGGTTTTCCTAGTGACACGATGAAACATACAAACAGACTGCGTATAAGGTTATGCAGCATACAAGTCATGCATGGACTACTGAAATGGATATCTGCCGCGAATGTTAAGAATTGGATTTTTTTATAAAGGGTTAAATAGTGTTCACAAGGAAACATGAGCAGTTTGTACAAGATATGGGAGTTATGCATTAAAGTGTAGTGAACTCTATAATTATACATGCATGTTTACTGAATTCATCATCAATTAGAGATATATTAGACATGGAACCCATACCCCAATCACTTCTGAAATGCCAGGCCTGCGTAAGTGTACATTTATAAGAGTCCCTGTATTTTGGTTATGATATTGTAGACAAGTAATTACATCATAATTTGATGAACTTGTAACTTGGTGCTTAAAATGTGGAGATGCAGGACAATGGTGGTAGTCAGTTGCCAAAAAGAAGTGGCATGGGGTCCGAACAGGTGTAGTTTCTTTATGATCTGAGAGGTTGAGCTCGCTCTAATGATATTTTAATGTTGTCAATATTATGTTAACCCTTAGGTTCCTTGTTTGCATGTGTGTCACTCTTATATGGATATAAGTGATATATTCTGCTGACTCTGTTGGTCATTGTTATAGAGTTGGGTGGGTTAACTCGGTTGGCAATGAAGTTAAAATACTTTAATTGAGGGCAAAATTGGTGGAAAGCTCTAATCACTAGAAGTTGACCAATGGAGGGAGAATTTTATATATACCTGATAAACAACAGCTAAGGCGGCACATGAACGTAGCCGTTCGCAAATGGCTCGGTGTTTGCATCAACAAAAATTTGTTTAAGTTTATTCATTAAGATAAACGATTTGAGTTTGAGCCTAATTTTGAAACTTGATTTGCAAATGAGCCGAGTTTGAATTCAGTAAAACTTGACTAGTTAAATCTCGATAACATATTAAATTAGAGACCTGTGAATATTAATAAATTAGGTTAGAAGTTTGTGAACAATCTTATTTATAAATACATTAATATAATTATTTATAATTTTATAAATATATTATTTAACATAAAATTATCAAACTTTAAATAATAATAATAATATAATTAATTTGAAGATGTTTAAAATTATTATATATATTAATTTAATTATTTAACATAACATAATATGAATATATAATAAAACAAAATAACAAATTAAATTTAAGTAAAATAACATATTTTGACGAGTTTGAATTCTGAGCCCAAGCTTGAGCTTGCTAGCAGCCACCCGAGTTGGCTCTATCTCAATTCACATTAAAGGAGCTCGAGCTTTAAGGCTCAAGCTAAACTTGAGTTCAAGCCTAAAAATTAAGTTGTGAGTCAGACTGAACTAAGTTAAAACTTAGGTTGACTCAATTCGATTGCCACTAATAACGGGGAGACAATGCAATTTTCATGACCTAAGTGGATGAAAAGCATTAGCTCTAGCCTGAAGAATTGTGGATGAAATTTATCTAATTTGTTATCTAGTGAGATTTGATGAAATGGTGGTTGGTTTAGGGGTGATCAACTGGTGAAAGTGATCATTTTGGTACTCTCGCCCTAAAAAAACTATTCTTTTTGATTTATGTATTGGTCATCCCTCGTATTCTGATTGATTCTAGGTTGATGCTTACTCCATTTTCAAGGGAATCGTGATTTAATCATGTTATATGGTACCACTATCGAAGTTATAATTAGTAGAGAGATGTTTAAAATAATCAATAAATCTCGAAAACTAATCTTACCACACCACGTGATTTTTTTAGAAGAATGGTTCGGCACAGTTTGAGAAATTCTCAAACCATGCAATTTGTAGTTTGAAGATTTCTCAATTCAGTTAAAAACTGAATTGCCCAAATAATGTATTAAAAAAATTATAAAAAGTTTACTGAAATTCAAAAATAGTTGTTAGTTCTAGAACAAGGAATTAAAAAATGGCGAGTCAAAGAAAAAAGACAAAATGCCAGCGAAAAATGCACGGATGCATGCCGCCCTTTTCATTGTGGGACTAGTGGCCTTGTTGGCTACTATGATTATGATAGAGAACTTGAAAGGCTCGAGCTCAAAATTGGGGATGATTATAGCGTCAACAATAGCTTCTCGCATCACATTGCATCGAGAAGGCTGAATTGGTAGGGATTAATCATGATCGTGTGGCTACTATAGTGAGATTGACAATTAATATTCGGAGTCCTAATGAGATAGTGACTTTCATGATGACGGTCACAACATGTATTCTTTTAATTCGATCTATTCTTTTCCATCTTCATCTTCTTGTATCTAATTTTGATTTGAGGAAGTATCAGATCATGGAAATTGCATCACCTCGCAACGCATTCTAATGCGATTTCTGCACACCAAATTAGACAGCACAATTTGATATAGCGCCAAACTATATGTTGGATTTGGCATATCGAAAATTACCTGAACTGCACGGTAAACACCCTTAATAAGTGCTTCTGGGCTGGCAATAGTTTGAAAGCATTTGCCGTCTAGCTCTATATGCAATTGTGTCAATATGACTAACCTCTGTAATGTGTACATTATATTATATGCATCCACTTTGTGTCCAATCATATTTGTCGATTAGTTCTTTATATGACATGCCTTTCCTAGACATACCATTCCAAGTCCTCAAAACTTTTCAACGAAGAATCTCGACATATTGTGGCTGACTGAACCATATCTGGCCTGTTAGCATTCTTCTGGGTGGCTGGGACGAGGAACAGGCCTCTCCCTCTACTACGTTGGCTATATTGGCACACTTCACAAGGTTGACAAGGCAGCGTTTGTCTAGGGATCCTTTTTTTCACTCTCCATGATAGACAGGCAGTCCGCAGTCAGGCATTGCCACAGGGACATGTCAACCAGCCTGGTTAGATTTCCTCCCTGTTGGTTGTCGCCCCGCCAAATTTTGTAGTCAAAATTGTTGACCAAGATTGGGCTAGTACTAGTAGGGACCCTGCAGTACTGCATGCATGGCGTGACTCTGTTAATGATGCTCGCATCTCCACAGCCAGATTTGCATTTTGTATATTGTTTAGGCAAAAGTTATATTCTTCCTAGTTTGCTTCTTGGATTTGATGAACTGATTAGGACAAATTCAAAGCTATTTCTTTACTTTTATAATGATTATAATTTGAGAATTAGGAAAAAGTTTTTTTTGCTTTGCGATATCAAATTATTGTATTTCAATTCAATCACATCTTCTCGCGAATTCGTGACAGATATAAATTTGTACATATTTTCACTTTTATTAGAATTTGTGTTTCTCGTGTTCTCAAAAAATAATGATAAATTCAACAAGAATGTTGTTTCTCACAATTTTTTTTTTTTACGTTTATGTTATAATCATATTTAGTTTTTGAGATAAGTAATTTTTAATTTATTATAATTCTAATACTAACTGTATAAATTTATATTAATAATTAATATATAAGTTTACTTACCAACAAAATGATAACATTTTAAATTATATTTAATTTTAAACTACAAAATATTTTCAATATAATTATACTTATAGATAGGTTTTCTGAAAAGTTAAAAAATACAGCTTAATTATTTACTTAATTAAATATCAAGAAATTTAGCCTATTGGGTGTAGCACTTGGTTCTGCCACTGCCCCGAATTTTTTATTTATTTTTGAATAATATTATTTTTAATGATCATTTTAGTATCAAAATAAATTTTATTTATAAATTTAGCGCCAAACATGTATATGTTAGATACTAATTTTGTATCAATTAAGACCCTTAGATTCAACTAGAGATGGCAAACGGGCCGGGCCGGCCCGCCACCAAGTGGCCCGTGGGCCGGGCCAAATCGGCCCGCTTAAAAATGGGCCAGCAGATTGCTGGCCTTAGCCCGGCCCTACACGAGCCCGCAGGCCAAACGGGGCTCAGGCGAGGGCGAGACAGAGGGCGAGCGAGGGCGAGAGCGAGGGGCGCGGGTGAGGGCGAGACGAGGGCGACGGCGATGGCAAGTGAGAGCGAGAGCGAGAGGCGCGGGCGAGGGCGAGGGCGAGGCAGAGGGTAAAGGCGAGGGCGAGAGGCGAGGCTAAGGGGGGGTTTTGTGGCCGATTAGTGGGCCAGCCTGGCCCGCCACCATTTGGCCTGCCGGGCCAAATCGGCCTGGCCTTAAATGGGCCAGCATTTGCTGGCCCTAGCCCGGTCCCGGGCCAGGCCCCAACGGGCCTAGCTCGTCGGGCCGGGCCCATTTTGCCATCTCTAGATTCAACTAGCGAGTTTAGTCCACACAAAGATAACTAGTTCAACCAACGGAATCATAAACTGATTCACGAGATTTAGCCTAAGAAATCTTTTTATTAATCTAAATGATATCGTTTCTTTTCTAATTTAATTTAAATCCTAAACCCTTATATTTCATCTTAAATTTCTCTTTATCTCGCTTGCTCACTTAATTAGTTTTTAGGATTTTTCTATTTTGCCGGAGAGAATTATCGAAAGGGTGACTGAGACACATCAAAATGACAAGAATGTCTTAACCCAATTGAAAAATTGTTTCCCTTTTCTATGGCCGCTTCCTTTCACCTCTCTTTCTCTCTCTCTTATTTCTATAACCGCTTTCAGAGATCGCCTTTCTCTCGTTCATCTCGCATCTCATAGGTCGACCATCGCTACATTCTTCATGACAAAGAGGAAGAATGTAGTGACAATCGACCCTACGAGAGGCACGGTGAAAGCAATAAGAGAAAGGCAATCGTTGAAACTGGCCATAGAAAGAGAAGGGAAAGTAAATTTATAATTGGATGGGGGATATTTTTGTTATTTTAATATATTTTTATCAATCAATCAGCAAACTCTGAGTAAAGTAGCAAAACTGTTTTTATCATGCAAATCTTAATCTTTTATTCAAAATCTAGAATTCTTACTTTCGAGATCAATTTTTCAATCCAAATCTAAATCTCCCACATGAAAATATCCCTCTCCTACTCCTTGTTGCACCCAGGCTAGTAGAGGATACCCTTTCATCACTTATATTGCACTAGTGACTTGTGATATTATTGATACATATGGGCTTCAAAAAATTGGAAAATAAAAAGTACCGGAAAATATAACCCTACAGTTTAAACTGGGAAGGGAGCTACGGTCCAAAATCACTATTAAGCCCACAAACAAAGTCTTCGTCCTGGAATAAACTTTTCTAAAGAGGCTTTTAAAATGATAGAATTTTAAGTACGACCACCCACCAGTAACCAACCCTTGCTAATTTCCCCCAATAATGCAATTGCCTACTTGTCCAGTGAACAATTGAACTCTTATCTACTGTGTAACTAGCGTGGGAAGTGATTTCATGGAACTCAACTCGCCAAATTACTCTGTAAAATTGAAGTCTACTATTCTACCTTTTCCTGGTCTCTTCTTCCTCTCGCCCTCCCATCTGTACGGAGAGCCCCTGCGCTTTCCCCTTTCCTCTGCCTGAAAATTGCTTCTCACGTCGCAGGTGCTTGTCTCTGAATCTGTCAACATCGGAAGCTGCATTAGCCTCTTACTGCAAGGTATTATACATATGAAACATTTATACAATTTCTATCGGAGTGAAATTGCCAAGAATTTCAAATTTGTATTAGGTTTATCGAGTTTTGACGGCAATTTTTATATTTCCATTATCGTATTCAAATTTCAATGTGTTTCTGTATGCTAATGCTGTCTGTGGATCGTTGATGGATGGCCATGTACTGGGTGATCTTTTCTGGGGGGTTCTGTGAAATCTTGAGATCGTATATGTAAAATCAAACAGATATATGTAATTGAGATCATTTGGTACTTCTTCCTTGAATGTTTGGCTTGTTTTTTATGTGCTTAATGTTCATCTCATTGAACTTTTCTGCACAACTCCAAAAGATCATATCAATATGAATTTTTTTTTTTTGGTTTCAAATTTACATCCACTAGAGCTTTACATTGGTTTTTGGAAAGAATTTTGCTACTTGTACATACAGCCTTACCGACAGGTTCACACACACATTCAAAATATTGCGATATATCGTGAAATTTTGTTCACCCCCTTCTATCTCTTCTCTTTCCTTACTCCAGACCCTCTAGCTGCCGTTCTTCACCTCTCGTTGCCTCGGCTCTTGCCGCTGCATCCTCCCTCTTGTCGCAACAGAGGAAGGGGTGTGCAGTGGCGGTGAGAGGGAGGATGCAGCGGCAAGAGCCGAGGTAGCGAGAGGGTTGGCGACGAGAGGCGGTTGCTGGAGCAAGAGAAGGGGAGAGAGAGGTGTTTTATAATTGAGTGAGTGAGGGGTATTTTCATCATGAAAAATGCTATTGGTACATCATGGTGTACATCTTGGGCTATATAATGATGTTCTAATGTCTAAAATGCCCTCACCAAGGCGTTGAGGCGTAGTGAGGCGCAATGAGACAAGGGGTATTTATGTCATTTATATGTATTGTGTAACCCAAGATGTACATAAATGATGTACAAGTAGCATGAATCTTTCATCATTCGAGTTTTGTGTGTGTGAACCTGTTGGTAAGGTTGTATGTATAAGTAGCAAAATTCTTTTGGAAATTCGTCCTACACAAGGCTCCTTACTTTGTACGCAACTTCGCCCTTACTTCTAAAATATACTATTTTCATAATTCAACTATCCAGTCACAGAGTATTTCCAAATTATTCTTTTTAAGTTTTTATTAAAAAGGGTGTCTTGCACAAGACTCCTTGACTTGCAAGGGTTCGGAGATAGTCATCTATATAAGCAACTTTGCTCTTGTTTTATAAAAAAAATTGCTTTCATAATGCGAGCCCATGACCTTCTAATCACAGAATAACCTTACCATTGCTACTAAATCTTAATTTCTAAATTCTTAATTTTATTGTACTTATAAATTATTGTGAAGTGAATTTTTCTTATCTTTCTTTCTATAAATAATGAAGTCATATGTCATACATACTGTTTTAAAACCATTCAAAAGTTAGTTCACAGCACAAGAAGAAAAGGAAAGTTAGATAAAACAGGAAAAATTTTAGGACACTGATAAATGGGCTGACTGGGTCGGCCAACCCAGCCCACCTTCATGGTTGCATTGGAAAGAGTGAAATGTATTCACCCTTCCTAATGCAAGGGTGAAGTTGGAATTGAACCTGTAGGGCAACTGGATCGGCTGACCCAGTCAGCCCATTTAGCATTATTCCAATGTGGGAGGTTGAGGATCAACCCTTCTGAGATCCTACTGAGAGAGGTGGGGGGGAAGGACCCGTGCTATGTCTTTAGATTTTTCTGCAACAGAGGAGCCTTTGTCTTTGTTGGAGTACCTATGCAAAGTAATTTAATCTAAAGAATAGGTAACCCATCTTTTCTTTGGCCTTTGTCTTCTTACCATTTTATGCATTCACATTAAAGGCTCCACTCCACTTGCTGTGACAGCCATGAATTCTAATTCAGTGCTATCAGGGTGTAATGGCATTGTATTTTTGGTTGTTTTCTGAAACTGTGTTAGTAGATTGTATTTTGATAGCAATGCAGTTTCTGGTTCTAAATTGGGTTTTCTGTAGTTCACATACTTTCTAGTAGGGATATATGCAATGTGTCTTGGATGCGAGAACGAGCATTTACTGTGAGTTAATTGAAAATCGCAGATTCTAACATTTTGTTAAACAGGGCTGGTGATGGGTTCAATCCGTGGTAAGGGGGATGAGGAATTCTCTTACATCCCAGAGAAAGGAGAGATTGGGTTCATTGATTATGATGATGATAAATCTGTTTGTGCCTATAATCCAGATGAAGAGGGTCCAGTGGTGATTTCTGTTCCATTCCCTTTTGTTGATGGAAAGCCTCGATCTATCACTGTAGGGGAAACTGCTAGTGAAGCAATCACCATTAAGAACACCACTGATGAACCGGTAGAACTATGGAAAGTTGATATTTATGACTCAAATCCTAAGGACTCATTCACTATTTCTGTGATGGAACCTCCATCAGCAACTTCAGATGTGGAGCATGTCCAAGGATTCCTAGAGTTTTTTTCCTTGGAAGACAGAATTTTACAGCCTGGTGAAACTATGATTGTTTGGTTATCTTGCAAACCTAAGGAAATTGGGGCGCACACAACTGCTGTGCATTTTGATGTAGGGGATGACAAGATTGAACGTGTGGTTTTACTTTTAGCTGAAGACAAGATTTGCAGATCTTTGGCATCAAACAAACCATATCATAGAGATAGGAAAAAGAAGCCGTTGGTTGCAGATACATCCATTCGAGATGCATTTGTTGCGGGTGAACGCATTCCAAGGGCTTCAAACCGGAGAGGGTTCAGATATCGGCTTTCTCCATACCCAATCCAAAAGGATGTACAAGAATCAGTGATGAATAAAACGATCCCTGATGCTATTTCACAAGGCTTAACAAGAGAGAATTATTTTGTTTTCTTTAGTACTCTGTTGAACATGGAAGAGATAAAAATTGAGGTACTATTTATCGTCATGGAAAGAATAATATTAATGATGAGAAAATATCCTTTTTTTATTTACACAAACTGTTGACCTGTTGATTCAGGATAGCATGAGGGGTTATGATATGGAGAACGTTTCTTTTGGGAAGAAGGGACAATTTTTGACCCTGGAAGTTCCAGGGCTAGCTGAGAAGAGGCCTTCGCTTGTTAATGGAGATTTTATATTTGCTAAACTTGCCTCTGAATATGCAAATGATGAAACTCTTCCCTATCAGGTCAGTTCCTATATGCAGGAGTTCATCTTTTTGTTTCTTTTTTTTTTGGGGGGGGGGTGCTCATATGATGCGTAGCCGGGCACTCATGATTCATGAACCATAGTTGCTGTAATAGGGCCTAGTTTATGATGTTCAGTCACAGAGATATCGCATGATGTTCATGGTTATCGATATCATAATGATGCAAGGATACACCAATTTATGCAGCTAACTCCTATCAGCTTGGTGCATCATAAAATGTGCTTGAGAGTAATGCATGATCATTCACACACACCCACATATCTCACTTTGATTATGATCTCTTTCACCTAAAGGCTAATTGTAAGTGAAGGTAATCACGACATTATTCAAAGGAATATTAAAACTTGCAGGTATCATATACTGCTCATTCTTTAATGCTCTCTTCAAATTGAAACATTGAAATGTGAAACTGTAGTCTACCATGTAGTTTGCCAGACTTGATCTATTAATGCAACGAAACAGACAGTCAATCTAGAAGTAGATTAATTAATGCGCTAACGTTTTAGATTAAATGTCAATAATCAAAATTTGTCTACTTTATTTTATCTTGTGAACATCATGCATTTGGCTGGTATTTTCATCTATTCTATACTTTGCCTAGTCTTTTTTTATTTCTTTTCTGATATATTTCACCCATTACTGTATAACTTACTATCCATGATATAAGATGAGACATGATACATGACTATAAGATTGGATAATTATCCAACGTATGACTTAGCAACGACATGAATTAGAAGGTTTTCTGATTGGTATATCTGTTTCTGATTTGGTAGACAATTAAGTGGCCCCAAATTGAGGAACTATAGTGTGGAGAATTTGCGAGGAAAAGCTATGACTTATTACTGTTTCTCATTTAAACGTGTTCATATATGTTTCCACTCTAGTAAGAATTTGAAGTGTGAGCCACTTGCCGAAAGATTACTCCCGAATGAGATTTGTGCAGGGTATTATCCACCGAGTTGAGGCTGAAGAAGTACATTTGAAGTTTGCCAATAAATTTCACTTTCATCATAAAGCTGGCAACCTGTATAATGTGCAGTTTACTTATAACAGGCTCAACATGAGAAAGTTATATCAGGCTACCGAAGCAGCTGGGCAGTTAGAGACAGAACTCCTCTTCCCATCTGATTCAACTAGAAAGAGACATATTCAACCTGCTCAATTGGCACCCACATCTTCTATTCTTAATGAGGAGCAGGAGCATTCTGTTAAGATGATTCTGGGCTGCAAAGGAGGATTGCCATATGTGATCCATGGACCTCCAGGAACAGGCAAGACCGTGACACTCGTAGAAACAATTCTTCAACTCTACACAGTGCGAAAGGATGCCCGGATTCTCGTTTGTGCACCCTCAAATAGTGCAGCGGACCATATACTAGAGAGCTTACTTGACAAAAAGGTTATTGCAATTGAAAAGAATGATACACTTCGGCTCAATGCACTTACTCGATCTTTTGAGGATATTAATCCCGATCTTCTCTGCTTTTGTTTCATTGAAGAGTCAACCTTCAAGTGCCCTCCACTCAAGGATTTACTGCGTCGCAGAATCATCATATCCACATATATGAGTGCATGTCTTCTTTATGTTGAAGGTGTCAGGCCAGGCGACTTCTCTCACATCTTATTGGATGAGGCAGGCCAAGCTTCAGAGCCAGAAACCATGGTTCCACTATCCCACTTTTGCAAAAGGGGTACAGTGGTTGTTCTTGCTGGAGATCCGATGCAACTAGGTCCAGTAATTCTCTCCAATGAAGCAGAAACTTGTGGATTGGGAATGTCTTACTTGGCAAGGCTGTTTGAATCCACGTTTTATGATATTGGCAATAGAAATTATGTCACAAAGCTGGTTCGGAATTACCGATGCCATCCAGAAATTCTGCATCTACCTTCACACTTGTTTTATGGAGGAGAACTAATAGCAGCCAAAGATGACACCCGCCCAGTGACTTGGGCGGACCTCCTTCCTAATAGCAAATTTCCCATCCTTTTCATTGGCATCCAAGGGTGTGATGAGAGGGAAGGAAATAATCCATCATGGTTTAACCGATTTGAGGCAAGCAAGGCAGTGGAGATTATTAAAAAACTGACAGATAGGGGGTTGAATGCGGAAGATATAGGGGTCATAACACCTTACCGACAACAAGTCCTAAAATTGACTGAAGCCCTTGATATGTCGGGTGGCTGTGGTATCAAGGTTGGCAGTGTTGAGCAATTCCAAGGACAAGAAAGGGAAGTCATTATCGTGTCGACTGTCCGATCTACAGTCAGGCATAATGAATTTGACAGAAACCATTGCCTGGGGTTCTTGAGCAATCCAAGAAGGTTCAATGTTGCCATTACCCGTGCCAAATCATTGCTGATTGTTATTGGGAATCCACACATCATTGGCAAGGTAATCTTGTATTTGTTTGCCTAGTCTAAAGCAATACATAAGGACTAGGTGGGAGGGGGGGGGGGGGGGGGGGGCAGGAATTACTTGCTAGATCCATTTGTTTAGTCAGAATCTTGTAATGCCTAATCTTTCATCTGTTTCGTATTATAACTGATTAACAATTGGTCTCTAGTGACATAAATATTGCAAAATTTATTTTTATAGTAAAGTTTGTTGTGACAGATAAATGGACAAGAGCAGTAGTAGGACGGCGACCCCAAGGAAATCCTCGTGTTGCACTCCATAAAAGAAAAAACTCTGCCTGTGGAATTGGTAATCCTTACTTTTAAATTTCTAATGTTAAAGGTGTTAATCCTTATACCTATGGAAGTGGCAGAGGAGATGATCAGAGAAAAATTAACATCATGTGCCTCCAAGAGACAAGATGAGTTGATAGAAGGCTAAAATGTTAATAAAATCTGGATAATGGATGTGAAAAGAATAGAGGACAGAATTGCTGCAGCTAAAGTTGTTCTAAGGGAAGAGACTGAATACTACTAGTATAGATGTACCACAAGTTGGGTTAGGAGAATAGATGAAGGCAAAATCTTGAAAATATTTAGAGGGATTGGTAAAGGAAATACCTAGAGTAGAGAAGATCATTCTATGAGTGAGATGGCTTGAATGGTCATGTGGGCAAAGAAGGGAATGGGTGCAGATGTACATAGAAGTTTTTGGTTTGGAGAAAGCAATAATGAGGATAAAGTTATTTTGGATTGACTTGGCATATGAGCTCATCATAGCCAAGACTAGGTTTATGAAATGGGATTAGCACTTGATTACATATGAAAGGGGCTTATCAATACCCAAGTAGACTCCTTTTTTTTTTTTTTTTGAGACAAGAGAACCACTTATGTTTGTAGGGATTGTAAACTTATACAAGGAGAATGCCTAACTATTTATCGTAGACTTATTGTCCTTGACATCCATATCAAAAAATGGAGAAAAGAATATACAAAAATGAAGAAGAACGGGCTATTTTCAAGGAAAATGTGGCCGAAGAGATTGGGCTGTAGTAGGAGAGGCTAACCAAATGTTGATTAAGATAGCTATTGATATTCAAAATACAGCAAAAATGGTGTCAGCGAGTCAAAAGGGAAAAGTCCTGAATCAAAAAGATTCTTGATGCTGAAATGAAGAAATATAGGGGAAAAAAATCAGCAATAAGAGAGCTTGCCTCAAGACTTTACACACATGCTGTAATGAAGAAAACCTAAACAGGTATAGTTTGGCCAAAAAAGAAGCAAAGAAGGCAATTGGTGAAGCAAAGTAAAAGCTTCTGAAAATTTCATTCATTCCAATGACTTTTTTTTTACAAAGAAGATGAAATTCGAAAAAATATTTATAGTAAAGCATGAGAAAGAAAAACAAATGAATTGAGCCTAAATGAGATGCATAAAAGTCGAAAACCAAAAGGTACTAGTAAATCAGGTGGTGATCAAGAAGAGATGGAAGGACTATTCTCGAAGTTATTCAATGAAGGTAGAGAAATAAGTGTTATGTTGGAACACCTTTTAGTAATTTTGATAAGGATAAGAATTACATGTTCTATATATGTATATCTCCAAACAAAATAAAGAAAGCATAAAAAAAAGGATGATAAATAGTAAAGCAGTTGGACCAGATAATATCCTAATAGAAACATGGAAATGCATGGGAGGAGAACATTTTTTGGTTAACAAGAAAAAAAATGTTGGAAGACACTTATGTATGATATAAAAATCTTACAGAAAGTATGGTCATAGATAGAAATGATTGACAAGTTAGAATCCATATAGTCAATCCCACCTAATGGGATTAAGGCTTGATGTGTTATTATGAAGATAATACTCTTTATCACTGTTAGTATCAAGCATGGATGAAAGGAGAGATGTTAGTAATTCTGGAGAAGATCATTACTACATATTCTATAGACCTGTTTGCCCAAAAGATGTGAATCAAGCTATAAAAAAAGATGAAGAATGGTAGGACAGTGGGATCAGATAATATTCTATTAAAAGGAGAAAAAACAAGGAATTTTAGGGTTAACAGAACTATTAAATATGATTCTTAAATCAAAGAGGATATCTGACAAGTAAAAACAGAGCACTCTAGTACCAGTTCACGAGAGCAAAATAAATGTTTTAACGCTGTGAAAATGATAAAGAGATGAATTTAATAAGCTTGTACTATAAAACTCTCGGGGTGGGTGATGAGTAAATTATGAAAAGAAACTAAGATTTTTGAAAAATCAATTTAGTCTTATTCCTATTATATTATTATATTAGTAATAGAAGTTCACAGGTTCAAGTTATGGAAACCTCTTTTTGCAAAGCAAGGGTAAGGTTGTGTACAAAAACCACCCTTTCTGGACCCTCACAAAACTAGGACTTCCGTGCACTAGGGAGGCCCATTTTTTTATATCATTAATAGAAGTTATGTACTTATTATGACTTTTGACCGAAAGGTCTACAAACAAACAGAATGATTTTGTACACAATACCTATAGATGGTATTATCAGCTTAAAAAACATATGATAGTGGCCCAAAGAAGTATGATAGGCACTTGACTTATCAAAGACAAGGGGCAAGGGTGTAAATTGGATGGCTGGCATAACAACCAGCCATGTGCGTAGGGGTAGTGAACACAACCCAGCAAGCGCATAACAGATTTCTGTTGAGGAGGAGGGAGGGAAGAATATATAGAGGGGGAAGAAGTTGGGAGAGGGGGGATTTTGTTATGGTATTGAGTCTTAGGGAGAGTTAGGGCCTCTTGAATGCCCTGGGTTATTCTTGTTTTCTGCTGAAAAGTATTGGAAACTATTGATATTTGATTGCTATTGGATTTCTATTGGGGTTCCTATCATTTTGGTATCAGAGCATCTCCGATCCTAATGGTGAACCTGACTGATCGAGTGGGTGACTTGGAAGGGAGGATGGAAGGCATGCAATAGAATGTTGAATCGGTGGGGAAGAAGGTAGCAAGCTTGCTGGAATAGTTTGCTTGGATGAGAACGAGGTGGGAAGAGTAGGATCGGGAGAGGAAGAACGAGGAGAGACGGGAGGAGCAAGAGAGAGAGAGGAAGGGGAAGCGAGATGAGGAAGACCCACCTGCGGGTTCACCCTTGACAAGGGAGGGAACGCCGGTAGCTGGAGCAAGAAGTGGCGAAGGGGGCGACTAGGTCGATAGTGTCGGAAGGCAGGAGTACTGTGGGAGACGCCTGGAAATACCCATCTTCGAGGGAGATGATCCAGATGGCGGGGTCTTTAGGGCTAAGCGCTACTTTATTGTGAACAAGCTGTTTGATGCGGAGAAGATGGAGGGGATGCAGAAGGGAGTCGACGCCATGAGAGGGGAGGATCAAGAACGGGAGAGGAAGATCAAAGCGAAGAAGGGAGATAGACCTTCGGAATTTACCCAGAATTTCGAGGGATCACCTGGAATCAAAATGGGTAGGGAGTTCAAGGGTGGAATTGGAGGGAATTGGTGTTCGGACGTGCGTGGAAGAAGGCTAGAGATGCCGCTCGTTGAAGGTGTAGAACGTGACGGCTGGATATTTCGAGTTGAACGTTACTTTGCGGAGATTGGGATGACTGATGAGGAGAAGTTAGATGCAGCAGTATGGTGTTTGGAGGGTGTTGCACTTTCATGGTTCCAGTGGAAGCAACGGAGACCAAGAGTGAGAAGCTGGAAAAAGCTAAAGGGGCTGCTGAGGAATCGCTTAGGATCCATGCAGGAAGGCACGGTGGAGAAGTCGGACGAGCTGGAGGACACGATGAAGGAACATAAGATGGCCGATCTAAAGAAATTGCCAAAGGGAAAGTGGTTCTGTTGCATGGGTTGTAGGATGACCTATTTTGCTTTACAAAATTTACTAACTTGTGGAGAAGAGAAGATCCAAGATTCTCTGTTGGATGTCATAAAGAAGAAGCATGAGGACAACGTTCCACATATGGTTTCTGACTTTGATGTGAGATGGAGGGTACTCAATGGCAAAATTGCTTCTCGGGAAACTAGAATGTTGCTCTCAAAAGCAGTTGCCATCTTCCATGAATGCTTTGACCCTATTGTTGATTTAGGAACTGGACGTGACTTAATTCCAGCTATGGTTTATAGAAGGAGCTCAAGGGGCCAAGACTTTGGAGGAATGTACCGTGCAGTATTAATGGTGCACTCATCCATTGTATCAGCCGGAATCTTCAGGCTTTTTGGACAAGAAATTGCAGAGTTTCCTTTGGTTGCAACAAGTAATGATAACCAAGGCAAGGGCTACTTCCAGATATTGTTTTCCTGTATCGAGAAACTGCTTGCAAGCTTCAATGTGAAGAACTTGGTGCCCAATGGTATTGACCCAAAGATCTTAAATAATTATGGAAATTTGGGTGAACTTCATGATGAGGTTGAGAATTGGCAAGCCTTGAAACAACTAACAAAGTCAAGGTGCTGGGAGTTCGACCAGGGTCTGTAAAGAACTTACGGGGGTTCGAAGTGCTCATACAATGGAAGAGGGCCACCCTCATTGGAAGCTACTTGGGAACCTTACCATTTGATCCAGCAGCAGTTTCCATTTTTCCACCTTGAGGACAAGGTGAAAGTTGGGGGGGGGGGGGGGGGAAGTAATGATAGGCACTTGACTTATCAAAGACAAGGGGCAAGGGTATAAATTGGATGGCTGGCATAACAGCCAGCCATGTGCGTAGGGGTAGTGAGGGGAAATCGCTGGGTTTTGTAACAACCCAGCAAGCGCGTAACAGATTTCTGTTGAGGGAGGAGGGAGGGAAGAATATATAGAGGGGGAAGAAGTTGGGAGAGGGGGGATTTTGTTCTGGTATTGAGTCTTAGGGAGAGTTAGGGCCTCTTGAATGCCCTGGGTTATTCTTGTTTTCTGCTGAAAAGTATTGAAAACTATTGATATTTGATTGTTATTGGATTTCTATCAGGGTTCCTATCAGTATTATGGAGAGTTTCAGGGGAAAAAAAAGATACATGCCACAGTAAAATTGTGTTAGGACTTGTAGATGATATACTGAAGTTTTCTACAATTTTATTATATCAGGGATTTGCATTAAGCCTTTACCTAGTATCTCTTTGCTCTAGTACTTGATGAACTTAAATAAGTACATTCAATAAAAGGTGCTTTGATGTTTGTTATTTACAGAATCTATGAATATTACACTTCAGTCATGAAGAACAGCTTTAATTCAAAAGCTTCAAGTTGAGTATGCCAAAAA
Source organism: Diospyros lotus (assembly GCF_014633365.1). Classification (NCBI taxonomy): domain Eukaryota; kingdom Viridiplantae; phylum Streptophyta; class Magnoliopsida; order Ericales; family Ebenaceae; genus Diospyros; species Diospyros lotus. The sequence continues at coordinate 3,694,433 of NC_068341.1, forward strand.
TCAAATGTATCAAATGTAAGTTTAATAAAGTTATGAGTTTTGGTGCTATGGTGAAGATAAATTATTCCCCCCCCCCCCAAAAAAAAAAAAGATAACTTTAAATATCTCAGATCAATTATTCAAAAAAGATGGAAAAATAATATTGAAAATGTGTTAAATCAAAGAAGTGGTTCTAACATTTTATACTATTGTAAGATTCCTTTAAAACTATAAATTAAAGAAAAAAAAAGTTTTATCGAATGATTATAAGATTAGTTTTGTTGTATGGCATGGAATGGTGGACAGTTAAACACTAATCTATATAAAATATAAGCATAACTGAGTGGAGGGCATTAAAGTTAATGTGTATACCGAAAAAAAAAAAAGAAGATAAAATTGAAAAGGAGGTTATCTATAATAATCTTCAATCAATATCTATTGAAAATAAGATGTACAAAATGCATTCAAGATGGTTCGAATGTGTTAGAAGACGACCAATAGATGCACTTATAAGGAAAGTAGATGTAACATAAGATATTTGTACCAAAGTGCCATGAAATATAATGGCTTTATAGAAGATGGAATACATGTAATCAACCTTATATAATATTAAGAATTGGTATTATTGTTATTGTACTGGAGGGTTTTCCACATAAATATTACTGTGAATTTTTGTTGCTCTATTTTTTTTTTCTTAATAAATTGCACAAGAGGTATTAAAGCACAGAGCCAGTCCAGAGACTGGAAAGGGGAGAATTATTACACTCAAGCCTGTTCAGAGTTTTTGTGCACTTCTTGAGATGTAATATTTTATTATAGTCAATTCTTGTGGCTATCTAGTTTTGAGCAAAAACTTGAGACAAAGACATTGTAAAAAAATTTCTTTTATAGTAGATTTCGTTATGAAGTTGCCTAAGATTTGGTGTTTCTTGTACTGCATATTTAGTTTTCTTGGTGATTTTGAACACAATATTTGACATGATGAATTCTTGCTATAACAATCTTGGACCATGCAATGCTAATGGCAATACATGTTACCCTCATAAACATAATTCTTTCAACAACCCCCCCCCCCCCCCCCCCCCCCCCTCCGACCCACAAGTTGCATGCTTGTATGAAAAGAAAGAGGATATTCTTTTGGTGTTTTCAAAGTTAATTAACTGTTACAAGTTTACTTGTTCAAATTACTGATAAGCTGCTGCTGTGGCAGGATCAATACTGGCATATGCTTTTATGGCGTTGTGTGGACAATGGCTCCTATCAGGGTTGCACTCTCCCTGAAAGGCAAAACCCCACACAACAGACCAGTTCAGGATATGAAGAGGAGTACCCTGGGCAAAATTGGCTTCCAGAATACCCTCAGCCCTCTAATGAAGTTGAATTGGGGGAAGAGACCTATCAGGCTGAAGCAAACACTCAGCCCTCTAATGAAGTTGAATGGGGAGAAGAGACCTATCAGGCTGAAGCAATCCCTCAGCCCTCTAATGAAGTTGAATGGGTAGGAGGGACCTATCAGACTGAAGCAATCCCTAAACCTTGTTTTGATGAAGCTGATTGGTCAGATGGTTGGAAGGAATAATTGGCTTGATTCTGTCTCATCGTTCAGAAGTAATTGGTTTGATAAAAATTGAGTGGTCAGAATGAGGTTGCAGTGCTAGTTTTTGCCTTTCGTTCTTTGAAAACGTTATAGAGCTGTGTTTTTTTTTTTTTTTTTTATATTTATAGATTTGTTTTTTAGTTGAACGAGACACCTATCCAGTGCTTACGCTGTTAACTATTGGCGGACAATTAAGAACGCGAGAAGAAAAATATCGTCCTGTTGCCTGATATTAATGATCTGTGATTACTTCCTTGAGCCATTGCGTATTTACTTAACCAAATTCTTACTCCCTCCTGAAAAAAAGGTTGGACAAATAGAGAACCTATTGATATTGAACAACTACTAGGAAACATTTCTCCGACAGGCATGCCCATATATTTGCTACAATTCAAAAAGGGAGTATTTTATGGACTTGCTCTATGCCATTACAGCCATTTGTTTTATAAGGCAAAATGAGTATCAGTGATGGATTTGACCGTAAAGTTTCAAGAACACGAGAACAAGGAAAAATATCATCTCAAGAGGAAAACTGTCGCGGTAGTTGTTAGTCTGTCTTCCTGCAGATGAAGATGTGGCAGGAATATCCATTGAGATTGGGACTTCGGTCAGTGAGCTTGGCGTGGCAGCAGAAGTATCAATAGGATCTGGATGTAAGCTCATCAAAGGAGGAGCAGGGCTATTAGAACCTGCAAAACAGTGGAAAAGTATTCTTGTCTTAGACCATCATCTTTTACACAGCTGCTGATTCTTCAGTTGCATTCAGTGAGATTTATGTTTCTATCACCAACAACCACAAATAAACTACAACTGAGTTTTATGTTTCCATCACCATTTGCAAATTGAGCTCTTCTTTTTTGATGAGAACTCACAGCCAGTACACTTTAGATATGCACTAGGTAAATTCATAGGACACATAGTAATCTACAAATCTTGTGCACCAAATAGGCACACAAATCTGTCTGGGGGTTCAACTTTATACCCCATAAGTTTTGAACCTTAATGGAAAAGAAGGTCGTTGTAACTCCTTACAACCATCCCGGAACCCTAGGGGTTAAATTGAGCTAGTTTGCTTTAGCCATTTTGTGTGCTAACCATGCATAAGCATCAAATCCCATTGCAATATTGGCCACAGGGTAAGAGGAGGTGGGTTCATATGTTCCACTACATTTGTGACGTTTGCAATGCCAAAGCACACAAACTTGAAGCAAAAGGCTAGCAGTGCGAACTTGGTACTTGCAAATACTTTCAATGGAATCACAAGTGTGGGAAAATTTTAGTTAAAGAAATCATGATAAAATCATGACTCCTGTTAGATTACCATAGTGGTGTGATTTCGGAATCTGTGGACCTGCAAGATAAATTCAAACACAAAAATTGTAAATATTTAATAAGAAAAGATGCAAAAGTATTAAGAGGAATTAGATGATTATTACTAGTACCTATTATGCCTAGCAGAGGAGGCAGTTTTGGCAACCCTGACCAGAAGAATTAAATTATTCAACTAATTGAACTATCATAGGAAGGCATGCAGTAAAGGAGAAACAAATAGGAAAAGGATCGGGTTTGCAGTTTGATGATCATAAATGAAAAAATAAAAATCCATCCACGTGAAAATTTAAGATCATGCACAGTAAATAAGAAGCATAAACAGACACCTAAAACAAGTTAAATCCATCCGTCATTTGATCTGGCATTGTTCCAAGTGGGGTGCATCTGACTTTACGTTTACATTTTTGTTTTTTTCGGAGGCCCCGTTGCCTTCATAGAATACCAATTTAAGATTCTCATAGCTCTTTTCTAGCTAGCATCCTCTACTTTTCTGTAGGTTCCAGTGAGTAATTAAATACTGCAAATTACTGCAACCAAATAGGCAGTTTCTCTTCATAAGATTTTGCTTTCTTTCCTTTTTGGGAGTAGAGGTGTTTGTACCATTGAGTGACCTTTTTCTTTTACATTTCATTTAAAAAAGGTTGAAGATCCTGGAGTTAGACCTACTATTCATCCAAAAGCCCTAACCAGTACGTACTATCACGAGAAACTAAGCTGGGACTAAATTGATGAATTGCAAATATAAGCTTACACCTAAAAAAAAGAATTATTTTCCACCACAAAATTCTCGTTGAAATATGATAGGAGAGAGATTTGCGATTGAAATAAATTCCTTCCTATTATAATATGTAATCGAATATATGCTGTACAACTCTGTTTTGATCGGCAAAGAACAGTGATTTAGAAGCTCGAAGTTTCTCAAATTAAGATAAAATTAAAGAAAGAATATTATTCAGCAAACACAAATTCGATTCGTGACAAGATTCTAGAACTAACAGAGAAGTCCTGGACCTGAACAGAGAGTTTCGAGTGAGCCGTTTTCCGTAGATCCATGGTTCCACAAAGGACAAACAGAAGAAAGAGAAAGAAGCCTCGTCAAATTCAGAGGGAAGCCTAGGAGAAGCGGCCGCTGAACAATGTGGCAGAGGCAATTCGCATTGCCGGCAGCGGAAGCGGACGAGAGGACTTCACAGCACTGAGCTGAAGGCGAGGACGAGGCGTTGTTCGGCGAGGATGATACGTAGGGGAGGCACTGCGAGAACGTCACCAACTCGTCCGTGCAATCTCCGTGGGCCACCGGCGGCTGCGAAGCAACAGAAAAGGAGATCGTCGAGGCAATCAGGACGGCGAGGATCGCCTGAAAAATGTGGACGGAAGTGTGATAGGCCATGGTTGACAGTTAGGGTTTTGAGCGCAGTTGGAGACAGTTATTTCTGTTATGAAGTCTGTTGCGAGATTGAATTTGTTTATTCTTCCTAAGCCGCAATGGCGGGAAAGAGCAAGAGCATAATCGATTTTCCCGAAATGCCCTTCATGCTTAATTTCAGGAAGAGGCGTACTTTTAGTCTTCATGTATGGGAATAGTAATTGAGAGGAAAAATATATCTTTGCATAATTTAGGATTTATCAAAATAATATCTCAACAAGATATTATGAAAACAAATTAGTTATTTTCTATGATAATATGATATTAAATTTTAAAATTATTAGTCATGAATCTCTAAAATAAATTAATTATTTAAATTTGTAAGATCTCTTTTAATTAATTAAAAAATATTATATAATCCGATGGAATGGTCTGACCTGTAAGACAATGAACTCGATTTGTGAGGTATTTCAACTTTATCAGGTGTGAGGCTAAATTATCACTTTAATTCTTACTTAATTGATAGGAGCTAATTTATAAAATTATATAAAATAGTCGAATCAATTATAATAAACATATTTAATTTTATATCATATCATTTAATCTCACATTAATAATTTATTAGAAACCAAGAAAGTATTTGAAACTATTTTGGTCAAACTAAATGTATATTTATGCCAAAAATTAAAGGATGGAAGTAACCCAATCCACATTCACACTAATAGATTAATGAAAACATGTTAATATATTTTAACTTAATCTCTTAATTAAAGAGGAAATCACTTTGATAATTTACTAGAAACTGAGAAAGTGTTTAGAACTATTTTGGTTAAACCAATGTGGATTCATCACTTCTTCTTTGCACCTCTTGTTTTCCTTTCACATCCCTACAATAATTGAATTTACGTGGAAAATATGAAGGCAAAGCAAAGGTTGGATAAAGTCAAGTCATATAAACATAAAAGAGTAGCAGCCAGGAAGAGTAGTGTTGAATGCAAGGAATTTCTATCCATGGTTCCATCTGATATCACACTTCTGCTCCAAGACAAATTCAAATCAGAAGCAGCAGCACCGCCGGGAGGCATCTCCCTGGCAGTCACTGCCGCCTCTAGTGGCGGTGGAGGCGCCAGAAGATCAGGCTCCTGTGGCGGCTCCTCTGGAGTGTCCGGTGGAAGCAGCACGGGCAGTGCTGGGCTAGGCGGTGGCTGCAGCACTGGCGCTGAAGTTGCAGGTGAAACAATCAACATAATTAACCTGAAGAAACAACTCAAAGTGCGAATGTAATTGTGAACGCAACAACATGATTCTGGATTACCTTGGCACTGAGTTAATGGGGGCGCCAATGCGAAGCAGTTGGGCAGTGGCAGTGGGGTGCTGAAGAGAGCGCTGGAAGAAGGCAGCAGTGAGCAGAGGCAGCGAAGGCCAGCTAAGACTGCTTGGTTAAGGGTAGTGCAGCAAGAGTCCATGGAGATGGAGCTCTTGGCTTCATTCAGGCACTGCTCAATTAGGCCTAACTCTAGGCCATGGATGGAGCAACCTGGGATTTGGGCATTTACCAAAGAGAGAAGAGATGCCAAAACTAAAGCAAACTTGAAGGAGGCCATTTCCCTTTTACCCATTAATTAATTTGCTGCTTGTATATGAAGCTGTGAGATGGGCTACTGTTGGTATATTCAACACTGCTGGTCATGCACATTTGGCTGTTTCCTTGTTTGTTACCTACTCCTATCATTCAAATAGTGCCCTTATTTTTATTTTTCCCCTTTTTTGTAATTATTTTAATTGGTTTTCTTTATTTCTTTTCTATTTAATCACTGCCAATAACTTTATAGAATTACACTATGACTTGATAGAAAAAAAAAATGTAAATAACTAGGGTCAACAAAGACAACACATGAAATAAATGAATATTTGACCATTCTGCAACAGGAGCGCATTTATAGTGTTAAGTTTAACCCTTTTTTCGGAAAATGATTTTTGGTGTCAATCCAATCAAGAAAGGAAAAATTACAATTTTGTCCCTATTTATTTTTAGTTCTTGAAAAGAAATAAGTCAAAATTGTAATTTTATCCCTATGAGGGGACCTGATATACCAACTGATTGGGTTGACACCAAAATCACGATCCATAAGGAATTCATGATGTCAAACCACTACTTCAGTTTCAATGATTAAATGTAGTTCCAAGGTATTGTTGGGGCATTAGTTTTGAACAAGAAGAAGCTATGGTATTCCACTAGAAAATCAATATTGCAGGCTTATTGATGAATACAATCGCCAGAATAGGTCCAAACAATGTTTCACACCCCGAAAGAATGGTTTCTCTAGTGCATAGACAATATCCTAAGTACATATGCATAGAAATACAGAGATGCAGAACTAGCTCTAGTAGCACTTCAGAAGTATGGCTCCTATCAGAGCCAGCACCAAAGATGGTGAAAAACTGTGAGGGGGCTCAGCAGCCGACGGGTTGAGAACGGGCCTGCTTCCTGGATTCCCCGTTGGAGCTTCTGGCTCCATGGTTGTAGATGGAGGGGTGAGATCAGGAGTCATCTGGGCATCTGGTGCCAAAGCTGGTGGCACTGATTCGGGATCAACAGACCCTGCCAGCCAAAAGAAAACAGTCAGCATCGACAAGCTGTCACAATAGTTTCAAGATAACATGTTTGATCTTGAGGATGAGAAAGCAATGGTGAATTTGGTGGAATGGCATATTACCTTGAGGACTAAGAGGAGCAGGACCTTCAGGAGCCAAATTAGTTCTAAATGCGGTTGGCCCTGTCATGGAAATTTAGGTTAAAAAGAAGTAGCCATAATGGAACTTTTCTAAGGGCTTAATCCATCAAGATTCCAATATGTGATCAAAAAGAGTTTGAGTGGATACGATACCTGGAGCTGGAATAGGGGCAGCAGAGGCTGCAGCGGCGAAGAAAGAACAGAATAAGCAACCAAATCAAATTGATATAATGGGGAAGCAGAAACAGAAAGAAGAGGCACTTCTTAACAAAACCCCACCTTTGCACTGGAGAGGAACGCCGGGCATGTTGCAGGCTCGCGGCAGGGAGATGGCGAGGGACCGGTTGATGGGTATTTGGAAGGGGACACTTCCAGTGGCAATAAGGCACAGACAATCTGTGCCATTGCTCACAAGGGACTTGAGAACATTGCAACAACCTGCAGTTGGTGGAGCTCCATTGGAGCTGCTGTTGGTAAGAAAGTTCATGCATGGAGTTAAACTAGCGAGCATTGAAGCAGTGCAAGGGGTCTGGATCTGGGAGTGAACCGGCATGATCAGGAGCACGGAAGCAATCGCCAGAGCTGGAGAAAGGCGCAAAAAGATCTCTGAAACTGCCATTTTTGTGGGTTGTTCACCTGCAGGAGTTCCTTATAGAGCACAACAATGAAATTGGGAGTGTTGAGAGATGGATTTAAGAACTGGTTGTTTGAAAGAAAGGAGAAAGAGGAGATTTATAGATGGAAAATTTGAAGGGAAGAAAGCTTAAATTCTTGGCCTGGTATGGATCTCAGCGAGCTACCTCAACTAACTCCGAGGAAGATGGCAAGTTTAGGTCAGTTGGGCTCTGTTTTTCAGAACTTGTACTTGTTTGATCAAAAACAATGTTCTGGCTACTAGAAAATTACCAATCAGCAAAATGTAAAAGCCAATGTTAACAATGTATGCAAGTTCATTTGGGATCTCCTTCCAATCATGAATCTTATTCTGAATTGTTCTCGGGCAAGTGAACCAATTACCAATGATGTATACAGCCATTGACCACTGAGACACTCTCCCTCACAGGTAATAGTAAACAAATGCAAATATTCTAAGAGCTCGCTCAACTAAGATGGGTTGAGCTCTTATCTTGGGGTTAGGTAATCTGCCTGTTTTTGCATGTTGTTAACGTATATAGGCCACCAATGATCTTAGTGGCTGTTCTTAACAGATAGGGATGGCAATTTGACTTGGCTCTTCAACTCAAGAAACATAATATTTGGGTGTAAGATAAGTCGTGACCGTATTAGTAAAATTTAATGTGCCTTTAAATCTAGTTTAGGGTCAAGTATCTGGTTTAATTAACAAGAGTAATCTTGTGGATAAATCCTAATTTTACGTCTTAACGGCACGTTAAGGGCTTAGGGCAGTTCAATTATAGATCTTACTTCATGAGCCATATGTAGTTTACCAAATCACCTTGCCATAGCGGGAATAAAAAAGTCAACTAATGATGTAACCTTCTGGTATAAATCACTCTCGTTCAGGCAAGTAAATTCACTTTCTTGGCAAACAAACAACGAACAAGATCTGCAGATCACATTCAAATGGCTTCAATTGGGATTCAGATGGGACTAGTCCTCCTTGCTGTGGTGGCCAGTCTTTGGACCGGAGCCACAGCTCAATCAGGCTGCACCAATGCGCTCATTGGCATGGCTCCATGCCTCAACTATGTCACCGGGAGCTCCCCAACCCCGTCTTCTTCGTGTTGTAAGCAGCTGGCAAGTGTCGTCCAGTCGCAGCCACAGTGCCTCTGCTCGGCCCTGAATGGCGGGGGCTCGGCATTGGGTGTCAACATCAACCGGACTCTAGCTCTCGCGCTGCCGGGTGCATGTAAAGTGCAGACTCCATCAGTCACCAAGTGTGATGGTAAAGCTCAAAGCTTCTAATCAAAAAATCGGTTTAGCGTTTTGTGAATTACCTCATTGCTAGTATCTGATCTTCTTTGTTGGTGTAGCTGCCAATGGACCTGCAGCATCGCCGGCAGGATCTCCAGAAACCATGCCGGAAGAATCCTCGAGTGAATCCCCTGATTCTCCGGCTGGCATGGCAGTATCAGGTATGGTGTTGTTTGATGAATTCATTGAATTGGGTATTTTTAGGCTACCCTTTACCCTGAACTTACTGCATCTTGCATGGATGTCTGAGCAGGATCAAAGACAGTTCCATCGACCGGTGGCCCCGCCTCTGACGGCAGCGCAATGAAGATCCCTCTTCAGCTCATCGCTCTGCTTCTGTTCATGGCTCCAATCTCAGCCAGCTTCTGAGTATTCCAGGCGGCACCATGAAGATCTGGAGACCTTTTATCAGTGAAAACTATTCAATACAGTATTGGTTGTTGTAATGCCTGCTTTATACCATGTCCTTTTGCAAGTTATCATATAAAGGGAGTTTGATATAACACCCAAGTGAAGTCCTGTGTTCTGGTCTGGTCTGTCTTGTTAGTTGTTTCCTCTTTCCATCACTGTGTTATTGTAAACTTTGGTTTATTTATTGGTAATGAGCTAAGTTATGTATTGTGTGTAGAAGCCGGCAAAGCATTAGCTCTTTTCTTCCATGAATTTGGTATTCGATGTGATACATGCAGTAAATGGTGTAAGCAATATTATAATATGACAGATGACAAATTGATTGATTTAATTAGTTATCCAATCATTTTCTTTTAAGTATCAGAACCTAAAATATATAAAAAATGGTATAATATATATGTGATTTTTAAGCCAAAAAATTAGTAAAAAGTGTCCTAAAAGAAAATGAAATCTATTCCATTTAAACAAATTTACAACCGAGAGCAGAAGAGCAAATCTCACTGCTTTTAGTTATAATTTTTCTGTTTGTTTTTAAAATTTTGAAGAAAAAAATATAAAATGCCATTTTGCTGGGTTTTTTTGTTTTTGAAAAATTGAATTTATTCCTAAAAGGTGGACAAAACACGAAACACTAAATATAAACTTTCAAAAGTAATTGTAAAATATTGACGTTGTTTGTTGGATATAATAAAAAAATGTGTAGCTAAAGAATCACTTTCTTGATCCTTGGGAGCCTATAAAACAAAAACTAATTAGAGAGCCCATGGTATTTTTATTCTTGCATAAATAATCTAACACTGCGTTCTCTTTTGAGTTTTAATTTTAAGTTTTGAATTTATTTTTAATTTTCTATTTTGTTAGTTTGTTTCTGTTTGTCATTCTAAAAAATTATTTCTCAAAATAAAAAAACTAGAAAATGCGTTTTGTTTAGAATTTTAAGAATAATTTTTCAATGACATTTTATTCAATAAATTTGATTATTCAATAAATTAAAACTATTTAATATTAATAGTTTATTAAGAATTATTTACATTTTAAAGTTGATAAATCTCACAACATTTTTTTAGTTACAAAAATAAATAAATAAATAAATTGTCTCATCTTTTTGTGTTTTGGTTGAAAACAACTAAAATAATTTTTTGTTATTTTGAGTTTTTTTTTATAATTTTTTTTCTTATTTTTGAAAATACGTTTTTAAAAATAACAAAGTAAATGTGTTTTCACTATTTTAGAAAACTGAAAATGAACTGAAAACAATAACGAGAACGGGCCCTAATATTTTTAAGTTAATTTAGCTGAAAATTAAAAAACAACTCAAATAGTTGTTGTAGTATTTTGCACATATTTAGAGTGGATGAATCATCTCCTATTTATAAAGATGAGAGCTAATAAATAGCAGAACGCTTATTTCTTTCTAGATTAAAATTACCATCATATATTTTAGCATTCAAGATGAAGATTTCATAAGTGAATTGACACATTCTTGGCAGGTGTATGACTTTCGAGTCTCTTGAAGAATCCTAGCCTTCAACCTCATAAGCAAACTTACTAGAGGGTCTCCTAGGAACCTCTCTCGTTGGGAGAACTCCTTAACCGTTTTGTGACTTTTTCTTTTTGGACTTTTGTACAAATTATTGAGCGTTTGGACTTGTCTTGAGTTTAGTTCTTTGGGGTATATTCTATTTAGCTTTGATGCATGAAGATGACAAAGGCGCTTGAAACTTTTTTGGATCGTATTTCCCTCTCGCACTTGCCATTGATTACTTCTTGTTGTTCGGTGCTCATGTAATCATCGATTAAGCCTGAATTTTGCGATCGTCGTTCCCTCTCACACTCAACACTGATTGCTTCTTGTTGTTCTGTACTTGCGTTGCCGATTGCTTTTTGTTTCTTATTTGTATTATGTTTGAATTTTTTTTATAATTGTTTATAGTAAAAATTATATTTACAAAAGTATCTTTTAATTTTTTTAATTTACACTTTATCTCGCATTTTCATTTTTTATTTTTTTTTTTAAAATGTTTCTCATTTTTACTTCCATGCAAGCTAGCTGTTTAGCACATCAATTGAGTAAAAAAATTAATATGTATACAAAATACAAAAATTATGTTATATGAACTTATAAAAGTTCTATCATTATATGAACTGAAGATAAACATTAACACAAATAGATTTATCAGTTTTATTTCTTTAGCCGAAAACAAATAGATCCACAAAAAACTGAAAAACTTAAATTGAAAAAATATATGAAAAACAAACCAAATATTATTAGGAGGATATTATTACAAAACTTTATGTACCAATTTTAATTTTGTCAAATTATTGTTTATATTTCATCACCGGAGAAATCTAGCAACCAAATCACAAGATTTTTTTATTTTGTTCCACAATTTCTAAATCAGGAAAACAAGAATCATATACAAAAGTCAAAAACAAACACAACTAATAGAAATAATTCAATCATTGGTAACCAAGGAGGAGTGATATGGTGGAAAAGTCAAGTAGGTCACCCACATTATAACCAGCATATTTTGTTTCTTATTCCCCTAAGCTCCCAAAGAAAGCCACGTATGGCAAGTTCCAGACGTTACTATTCAGAACACCTAGCGGAGGTCGGTCATCCACACTGTCCATCTCCAGCTTTGACTCTTCCTCCCAAGCTTTAAGCTTGCCTACTATATAAACAACAGGCCTTGCTCTCCCCTTCCCATAAAACCAATCAAATCAAGCATTGTCTCTTCAATCTCAACCTAGTTATTAAAACAAACTCATTCCAATGGCTGCAGGCCAAAGATTTGAGATGGGTTTAGCACTTGCCGTGATGACGGTACTCTTGGCGGGGGCGGGGGTTGCGGCGCAGCAGTCGTCGTCAGGGTGCTCGAACGTGCTGATCAGCCTGTCGCCGTGCCTCAACTACATTACGGGGAACTCATCCACGCCGTCTTCTGGGTGCTGCTCGCAGCTGGGCAGCGTTGTCCGCTCGCAGCCACAGTGCTTGTGCGAGGTGCTCAACGGCGGCGGTTCATCGCTGGGGATAGAAGTCAACCAGACTCAGGCTGTGGCTCTTCCTGGGGCTTGCAATGTCCAGACTCCACCCGTCAGCCGCTGCAATGGTGAGATACATACAAAGTCTCAACACAAACAATAATAGTAATTCAAATGTTCATTACACTCCATAAATATGTTTAGTATTCTACTAATTTGCTACATGTCTACCGGAGCGCAGCTGCTGCTTCTCCAGCTGGCTCTCCTTCAGAAACACCAGAACCAGACACCGATCCTTCTTCAGGTACAAAATTTCTCCTCTCTTCCTCTAACCACTGTTAGATGGCAAAATGGATTATATAAAAACTCATGGCAATGTTTTGTATGGGAACAGGAGCAGGGTCGAAAACTGTACCATCCACAGATGCCAGCTCTGCTGCAGAGATGACAATTCCTCTGATCTTCTCGCTTCTATTCATTGCATCTTATTCCTCAACCCTAACGATTTATTGAGTTGTGTCTTGTGCTGTGCGCTACCGTTTCATCAGCACCGCATACAGCCTGTGGCCTTTTGTTTTATTTTTCTGAGGGCTTCCAGCTTTCTATATTGCGTTTGTACTAGCATTCTTTAGGACCTCTTCAGGGGTTAATTCTGTTTTGTATGACTGAAGGGACTTCTTAGTCGCTTTCCCTTTTAATAAAGATGGATGATTTCCAGTTTATGGGATAATATAATGTGAAGAAAATTTACATTAAAAATAAAAAAAAAAATGTTTGGCACATTATCAACAAATAGGTTGCGACCTATATAAAAGTAAAATGATCCATAAAAATGTCTTCTTTTGTTAAGAAGAGCTGCTGCATCAAATACAAACCTACAACATCAGTGTTAATGAGGTAAACTGCAACCACTAACTTTAACTCATCTCTCTCTGCACAGCAGCATCCTTGTTGATCTTCATTTTTGCATGCTTGCATCGAGGTCAACAGGTTCACTTCTTGCCTTTTGCTGCTTCAAAACAACTGCATATCTTGTTACCTTTTCTGGCAAAGAAACATCCAGATGCTGGGGAACATGAACAGATCAAAAAGAACATCTTTGCCGCTGCTTCAAAAGAAGTACATATATTGTATTAATTTTGTCTGGGAAAGAAACACTCCAAATGCTGAACTATGGATGAAATGTGCTCAAATGTAGAGTTATTTACCAAAGACAGGCATTAAAACATAATATTCTTAAACCACAGAGTATAAAACATCCTGGCAGTGAAAAATAATTACAAAACTTAAGCTATTTTTAAGTAGTAATTCTCATTGGAGTCATGAATGCAGACAGACGTGGTGCATAACACGACCATTTGCTTGGTTCCACAGCAAACCCCCCCCCCCCCCCCCCCCCCTCTCTCTCTCTCTCTCTCTCACGGGCACGCACTCACGCTCACTCGCACACCAAATTCAAAGTGTCCCAAGGAAGATGTAGATTGGTTCTAGGGGTGCAAATGAACCGAGTCGAGCCGAGCTATGCTTAGCTCGGCTCAGCTCAACAAATTTTATCACAAGCTCAAACTCGAGTTCAAGTCGAGCCTAGAAGTTTGGCTCGAGCTCGAGCTTGATTAGCATAGCCCAAGCCTGAGCGCGACTCAAGTGAGCCCCAACTCGAGCTTGGGCTCGGGTTAAAATTTATCAAAGTTTTATTTAAAAAAACCTAATAAACTGATATACAATAAAAACAAATATCAATCTATAATCAACAAATATATCTAAATGAACCCAACCTGATAATCAACAAATATAACATCGACATGATAATTAAGTAATAATAATTTCACAAATAACAATAAGCATAATATCATTTACCATACAAAAAGATAATCAAATTACTTGTCTAGTTATTTTCAGAATACAAACATAATCAAAATCAGCACAACAAAATTATTTAACTAATGTATCACTTAGTCAATTAATTATTTGATTATTCAATTAATGTTATTCCATCATATGTTTGAGTAAGACAAATATATAATCGATTAATCAGTTAAATGTTTAGGTTTTACTTGATTAAAAAAAATCAGTAGAGTACAATATTTATTAGTTATTACTCAACTAAATATTTTCTTACTCGATTAAAATGATAATTATTCTATTAAACTCATACAATAGTTGATTAATTTTTAAGTCACAACAAATCTTTTTATCAACACATTCTTATTATGATATTATTATAATAAAGTAAAGTTTGATAATTTTATGTTAAATATATTTTTATAAAATTATAAATAATTTTATTAATGTATTTGTAAACAAGCATATTTACAAGCCAACTCGCGAGCCTATAATTGAGTCAGCTCATAAACCTCTATTCAAGTCAACTTGCAAGCTAACGAGCCAAATCGTACTGAGATAAAGCTCAGCTCATTTACAAATCGAACTTCAAAGTTAGGCTCAATCTCGTCTCGCTTACCTTAACGAACGAACTCGAACGAGCTTTTATCGAGTTGAATACCGAGCTGAGCCCAAACGGCTCAGCTCATTTTCACCCCTAGTTGGTTCCCAAGATATGGTTATTGGTTGAAGAATGTAAAGTGTCCTGGCTATTTTAGGGCAAGAAGAGTAAAGAAAATGGCTAAAGCTAGTATAATGTCCCATTATCAAGTGCCATGGCCAACTGTAACTGATTTGTCTAGAAACATGTACCAATATGATAGTAGTAGTACAAATTACTTCCTGGCTTTCAAAACCAAAAGGAATTCATGGGCGTATTTCATATTTGGAGCTGGGATGAATATTGAATAGGTTTCTTCCGTTCCCGTAAAAGGAAATAGAGCAGTTAGAATGAGTTGGAAAAAGATTTAAAACTGTGCCGGATACAAGAAAAGACTGCAAGATAGTCAATAAGGGTCCTCACTGGTCACCATGCATCAATTCATGGTGATCTTCAGTCCATCATGACCTCCCAATCCAAGCATTGCAGAACCCTTTCTGTTTAAAACCATGAAAAGTTAGTGACATCATGTTGGTTGTTCGGTGGTTTAAGGAATGAGAAAATATTACAAGCTGGCTTGCACCAGCCTCATTGTTCTTCTTGTTCTTTTCTTTTCTTTTTATTATTCTCTACTCTTTTCAGGAAAAGGCTTATTCAGTCAGAAATAACATTTGGTTTTACTGACTTCTACGATAACAATTTTAATGACTTCTATTTATCAAAAAAAGAAAATTGCTAATACAGTGGACCAGGGCACATAGCAAGTGACGTAAGTATATAAAGCACAACCTCAGTGAAGACCAGGTACTGTCACATAACTTCAATGTTGAAAATTATATACATCATTGCACAGTCATGACCTCAATTTTGAGGTCATGATTGAGAAAAACACATTCATGAGAAGCTTGGATTTGTTAAATATTTTTTATGGAATTTCAGAAGATTGAACGATTTTTATGCCTATGCACAGCAAAAAACCCTTCAAAAAGCTAAGAAAATTACCATGAAAATTAAAAGAGGACTCCTCTTAGAGGAGAGAGGGAGGGGGAGGGGGGGATGCATTTTAACTGCACACTGTTTCTCAATCACTTTGGCCCAGGGCTCATCATTAAAGGTGAAGACCATCATATTTCTATGGAAGTAAAAGTTAGTCAAGCATTCAGTAAAATTAAAAGCCATCAAAGTAAGCAACAAATAGAAATTAAACATACACATGGAAAAAGAGCATGAAAGAAAGAAGCAAAAATTGAATGGCTCATACAGAGTGTTACAATCAGACAGACAAATTCCATGGCCCAACCTCTCATTTATATCCACAACTGTGCCTCCACCCGATGAAAACACCAGATGTGCTTGTAGTTACAAAGAAGGGCCCTGGTCCAGTTTCTTTGGAGGCATTCTCTAATAAATGAAAACATACCACTACTTATTACTGTGAATTGCTGTAAAATTACTCTGGTTGAAAACCTGTTTTCTGTAATTTTCAAAACTTAACTTGGTCATGTTTTCACTTTATTTAGATTGTTTAAGGTTAGACTTATCAATGCTAACCTAGATGTAACTGATACAGATTACCTAGTTAGGGAAAGCTTTGCCACAACCATCAATATAGCAATTCATCATTTTCAAGGTAAGAATTTACTTCAATTTTTTGGATGTCATACAAAACCAAGATTTTTGGAGAACATAGAGTATCATTTTCGTGACTTCAATTTTCATCAACAATACAAAATCTAGGCATGTCACATGACAGGAAAATAATACTCATCTTCTACTAGAGACTAGAGTTGAAACACATACAATGAAAAGATGTAGTCCCTGATCCAAAAACATTAACTGCTCATGAAATACACCATCAAAAGAAGTAAAGCATACACAATTGAGCCAAAGAATGGTAATTAAGACTCATAATTATGTAAAAGATAACAAAACACAAAACAAGCGTCAAGATAAATTGGAAGCTTGCTTCACAGCAAGTTTTAGCAAGCCTCTAATGAAATATATACCAAAGATAATAAATAAATAAAAAATGTGGCTGTTTGTCCGGAAACTTTGACACACCTCAACCACGTGACCTTGAGCGCATGAACTGTTCCAATTTGTCCCAAACCTCAAGTGCTGCAGCTCTATCCTGGTGCCGTTTGTTCTTGCTAATCTGCAAACGAAATTTGAACTTATATCTACAACAAACAGAATAACTATCGCATAGAAGAAATCACAAAATATTAGATTACTGGATGTATCTGACAACAGAACTGAATATCTCAGAGAAGAAAAAGGCTCACTGAAATGATTTTCACATTCCATTGCTTAACAGTCCTTGCTGACTCCAGGCTATCATCCTCAAACCGCATGAAAAACCCAAGAACTGTAACAGAAATCAGCAAACACATATTTTTCTTTGTACAACATACAAATCAAAGGAAGACGGGGTCCTTGAAAGTGGAGATTTTGAGAGATAATACACTACTAGGAATTATTAATTCCATACTTAAGAGCCCACCCTAGCCTAAACAACATTTTGAATACAATAAGAACCTGAAAGTTGACATAAACTTTCAAGTTTCAACGCATATACAATGGAATAAACCTGTATAAGCAAAAGGGGGAATTCACACCTACATGCCTTATAAAACTCAAAATGTTCAAGTTCAAATCAAATTCCAAATCCACTAGGAGGACAACACTTCCTTACTTTTGTTGAAGATCTCAACGTGGTCCTTGAAAGGCCAGTCCTTGAACTGCCACTCCTTCCCCAACACAAAAACCGCCACCACCCGATCCCAGTCCTCTGCCTTCAACGCCGACGGCTTATCCCTCACCTCGTAGGCCGTCACCACCCGGTCTCTACTGAACTTTTTCTGCACAGTAACACAGTCCGGCTTCGGCCCCTTCATCTGCTTCACCTTCACATCCGTTGGAATAAACACTCCATCCTCCAAAAACTCCTTCACATTGTGTATCGTGATCAGGGTCTGAAACGCACTCGGCACCAAAATGATCGGAACGCCCTCCCCAATTTTGCTACCTTTCAAGAGCATTTTCGGCTTCGAATCGTACCCCATTTCGTCCCCGAAGCCTCTCTCGTCGCCCCTCATCAGCCGACTCTTCGCCACCAGCCCGTCCTTCCGCTGCTGCGCCTCCGCCCGCTGCCGCTCCTCGTCCCGCTTCGTGGCCGCCATCCAGACCCCGTAGAAGTTCCGATTCCGACACTCCAGCATCGTCTCGCGGTCCTTCAACGGCCTCTCCATCGAACGAATCATCGAGATGTAATTCTCGGGAACCCTAAACGCGTCGTCGTTCAAATTAATGCCGAATTCTTGCGGGGGGAGCAAGGCGGGGTCCTCGGGGCGGTACTCGTCCGGGATTTTAGGAGGATTAGGGTTTGGAGGGGCGAGGAACTGGATGGAATCGGAGGAGGAAACCTTGCCTTGGAGGTAGTCAAGCAGGGGCTTGCGGTCGATGAAGGTGACGACCGAGGGGAGGTTGTGGAGACGGGCGTGGTGCATGTACTCGGTGTGCTTGAGGTGGTGATTCTTGACGAAGTGTACGAGGGTTTCAAGGGTGTAGAGGCTGCCTTGCTTGGAGCGGTAGGCGGTGGCGACGCCGCACGGGAAGGCGTACTCGCCGCCGAAGCGAAACTCATCGCCCACCCGGACGATCTTGTCTAGCTCGTTCCGGATTGTGTAGTCTCGCAGAGCAGATAGCGGATCCATCGTGGAGAGAGAGAAGAAGAAAGAGTGTCACTGAATCTATCTCCTCGGCCGCCGCCGGTAATGAAGAGAAGACTTCCTCCTATTTTATTTCAAATTACATTTTAACCCCGCTAGTTTATGCGAAATTGAAATGGAGAAGACTCAGAAAAATAAGAGAATTTAGACTACATTGGAGGAAAAAAAATATATCTAGTTTTTTTTTGTTATTTTTAGTCTGTTTTTAATTTTTAAAAATAATAAAAATATATTTACTTTCATATATTTAGAAATATATTTTTAAAAATAAAAAAATTAAAATAATAAAAAATTATTTTAATTAAGACACGTTAAAAAATTTTAAAAAAATAAAAAATTATCGACAAAGAGAATGTGTTTATAATAATCTCAGAACAAACACTAGAGATGGCAATTGGGCCCGATCAACCTCCTAACCTAGCTCAATACTATAGTAAATGGGCCAGTTTGCTATAGTATCAAGCCAATGCTTTATGGCCTGTAGCTCAGCTTGGCCTATCAAAAATAGGAATGGCCATCAAAATGAGTCTGCCTGCCTTAACCAGTTTATTAAGGGCTATAGAGTCTTGTAGGGCCTTATTTTGTATTGTCCAACTCGACTCATCTTCTTCGTGGGCCAAATTCGGTCAGACCCACTAAATAGATAAGCCAAGCGAGAGACGGGTCGGCCTGGCCCAACTTGCCCATTTACCATCTCTAAAATACAAAATATAAAATTCAAAATAAATTCAAAACTAAAATACAAAAAAAAAACACTTTATTTCCTAATGAATTTTGACTTTTACGTAATTACATTAAAGTGTAAATAAATTATTTTTGACAAATTTGATAAATAGAGTGAAATGAATTAGATTATTATTTTTGTAAATTTTTCCAAAAATAATAACTCACATATTATTTAAATATTCTTTAAATTAGATGGATACATAAAATCACATACACCGTTAAATACAAAAAGAAAATTTATAAGTTATAACTCAAAACTACGAAAACAAATTTTATAATCTGAATTATTAAAAAATAATTATAGTCTGGACTAAAAATAATTAATCTCATACAATAATAATAATAATAATAACATGGGCTTGAAAGTTTTAAGCAAAACTCAACAGGTATTATTCAATAGGCTTAAGTGAAAGTCCAGCCCAAACTCATGGACTAGCGTCGGCCCATTTTGACCACCGTGTTAGTTTGACAAGGCCTTGAGCAAACTTGATTTGTAAGGAACTTTTGGGGTTGACCAAGTCCCATGCCGGAAGAAGGAAATCCGCCCATTACTACAAAGAGAAGAATCCCAAGAGATTTACTTGTCTTAAAAGAATGGTGACTCTACAAGACTCGAGATAAAGAGTGCTCAAACGGTGAACTTGAAAGTAAGGTAACATGGGTCCAAAGTCATGGCTCCCATCCTCCCCATTTTCAATTAGGTTTCTGATAGTAAAAAGCAATGGATATCATAGATGATCTCGGGGCGTAAATAAAGTGTTTTCTATTTGTGGTCAAAGTCCATCAACCTAATTGAATGAGTGAGGTAACAATTGAGTCTAATCTCACATGCAAACAAAGAGCACCATATCTGAAGAATAATTGAACAAAAGTATCTGCACCGCGAAAACTAATAATTCTGACATGGACAGTGATGCAGCAATAAACGAATTGGGAATTGGACCGAGTGTGAAAAGAAATATTTGAATGAAAATTTCACCCAATTCCAATCAAGAATCATTATCCTTCCAGTTCCAGCATTGATTCCTTTTGCTTATATAATCCCACTGGTGAAGAAAGAAATCGGCTATTGAGAGTACTCTGTTCAAACGATATGTTGCATCTCGACAGACCCATTCACAGTAACAAGTCTCATGAAAAGCCTATACATGGCCATATCATTATCTCATTGAAGCATTCTATCAAACAGTTACAATCCCAAAGCAACACAACATTCAAAACCCACCAACCATGCTTGAATCAGTTCACCTGTGGATCAGTCGAAAGAAGGCTGAACATCACGATATCCCTAGTTTTCCCCTTCAGAAGACAATACTTCCTCAGAACACCTTCTCTCTGGAACCCGGCCTTCAGCAACACCTTCTGAGACCCCGGGTTGTCGACATCAACCAGAGCCTCAAGCCTCTCCACGTGCGGCCACTCGGTGAATATGGTAGTAGCCACCATCTTCACGGCCCTCGTGGCAATCCCTCTGCCCCAATAGTTCGATCCCAAGACGTATCCAAGCTCGGCTCTGCAGCCATCTCTTCCCTCGTTGGGAATCACCGAAATGGCCCCGATCGGGCGGTTGTCCAGGCATATGGCTCTGAACCATGGGTGAGGGATGACGACATCGGTGATATAGCGCATGACGGCTTCTTTGGATTTGTAAGTGTCCCATGAACAGAATTTGCTGACTTGATCGTCCGTGGCCCAGACCATGAAATCATTGATGTCCAACAGATCAAACAGGCGCAGTGTGATGTTTGAAGAATCCCCCATCTTAGCTTTGCCGATGAGGCTCAGCTCAGGACTGTAGGGTTGATATAAGCAGAAAGCTCAGGAAACTGCCTGGAACCAAACAGGCAGATTCGAAGCCCCGCCCGCCTTGGTTATGACGCTTCGTCAACGGAAAAGCATTGACCGAACGACGTGGTGGATGAGTGACGCCAATACCAGTGATTAAAACAAGTTGATTGCCTGGGTTAGGTAACGCAAGCCTCAAATTCAGGCACCCACGAACCTACCATGTCCATGCCACCCAATGCAGCGACGGGTAAGGTAACCCAAGTCACAGATTCCCACATTTCCAAGTACTTCACTAAAATGGAATTATGCTCACTCTGTCCGAGTTAAAGTTTGGTCCTTAAGTTACACAAAGGGATGGTAAAATTGACCTCGGAATCACATCTATATCTATAACTGCCTGTCCCATGAAAGTGAAATATTTGGTTCATTTGTATTTTATTTTTCACTTTAGTGAAAGAAATTAAAAAGGAATATTATACGATCACTATTCTTTCAATGTGTTCAATGTATATCTACACATACAGTCTTTTGTATTTAAAATTTTTACAAGATAGGTGGATAATGAACAGTTAATGGGCAAAGGCTCACAGGCCAGGCCAGGCCATGCTGGCCTTCTCTTCTCTAGTTGCTTTCCTGGGTTTTTTCTGCCCCCTTTCTTTCAATGTTGTGGTGATGGATAACAACTTGGTCGTGAGCTTCATCAAATAAATATTAAATGCATAGCACCTAATAATTGATGAGGACTAATTGAAAAGTAATGCATTATTAGCGTTTGGCAAGATTAATCTCTTCAAAGAACATAATTAAAGGAGACATGAAATGTCTAAAGGCACAAATCTAAGGTAACATCAATTAGGACAGGACGGGAGGGGACGGGGGTTGCGGGCATTGGTTTTAGAATTGTGGTAAGACCTTGGTCTTGGCTTCGCATGTGGCGTGCTCCGTGGGGCCAAGGCAGATGCCAATTGCCGATGGATGGGGCATTAGCCTTGCCCCCCCCCCCCCCCCCCCATATTTCATCAATTGACAGGTCTAAATTATTCAAATGTGGTCCCTTTTGCCCACATGGAAAACTATCTCTCAGGAGCACTTTTAAGTACACTAAATTTATTTTCACAACTTAAAATAGTATAATTAAATAAAAATATTTAAAAGGACCCTTTTAATATATTTTTTAATCATCAAGTTATCACATGAAAGGTAAAGTAATTATATCTAATAAAAATGATGTATATATTTTCTAAAATTTATATTTTTATATAGACGTATTAGTGTGTGAGTTAGGGGAGGGTAACGATAGTGGTATATAGATAATTAAATCTCAACTTTCACCTACTTGAAGATAAGATATTTGACTTAGAATGCGGCTAAAAATTTAGGCATGGACGCGTCAAGTGTGCGTCGGAATGGACTGAGGGATGTAGTGGTAATAATTTGTTGATAGAATGAAGAACGAAGACGGTTGGTTGGACCCCCCCTGATGCATTAGGAAATGGCACAGGGCGGGGGGATGGCCATTCAATTTCATATCAGGCCGGCTGCATTGCTTTTGCCATCCATCAGGCGGAGACGAATTGACAGCAATTGGAAACTATGCCACCTACTTCTTTTCCCTTATATTCCATGCCCATTATCTATACATGTATTTATATACACGATGCATGTAAGAGTAAAAGTGATTGATTGACAGCAGACAAGCCCCAGGCTTTTGGATCCCCGCCCCCAGTTTCCTACTGTTTATTCAAATAAATCATAAATACAAAACATCTTGATTTAATACATACATAACGATTCTGTTTAATGGTTAACTAAACTCATAAAAACGACGTAAATTCAGAACCAAAGGAGGCCCAACAAGTAAGAATCTCTTGGGAGGGCTGGGACTGGACTGGGTGGAACTTCGAAGATTGGATTGGATACGGCGGAGAGTTCTGAGTCGTACGAGCGAGTGATATTCTCACTCTAAATCACACTCAGTCAGTATCATAACAATCATTTATTAGACAAGATGCGTATTATCTATATTTATATCGAGAGAGGCGGTGCAGAGCTACAGATATTGCAGATCAATCAGTGTACTGTGTACCAGTAGAGACACAGAGAGAGAGAGAGAGAGAGAGAGAGAGCGAGAGAGGCCAAACAGGCCCTTACTTGCTTAAAAACATTTAATTTAATAAAATGATGATATTATTTTACCATGAGTCACACTCATAGGAATATTTAGAATTAAGCCCTTTAACTAAAGCATAAGACTTCTTTTCATCTTTTCCTTTTCTTCTTAATTTCTTTTTATTCTTTAATATACTTTTTTACTTTACTTTAAAATTCCATCGTCTTTTTGTCAAAAGTGAGAGGAGAAAAGTCCTTTTCTTCTCCCTTTTTTTTTTTTCCTTCACTTATAAAATATAAATTAAAAAATTCTCAATCCAATACGTATATTATATTATCCTTGTCATTTCCCTTTCGCTTTCTAGGTTTCAGCCACGAACTCGCGGTGAATTGACATCCCTTTCAGCGCCAGTGATAGCCACCGGTGGTTTCATCCAGCCCACTGATTTCCTTCTACACACTTCCCTACAATCTCCTCCACCTAACCCCCTCTCTATATATGTCCATCAAACCATTGACGCCATGGATATCTTCTTGGGCTCTGAGAAGAAAGTGCAAGCTATATTGGATTGGTGAAAATAAAAATATGTACCCACCAAGTTGAAGAGTGAAAAGAGGGAAGTAAAAGATAAAGAGAGAAGAGGAACGTTGAATCGCCTTCTTTTTGTGTCTATCTTGGCTGTTCCCTTTTCAGGTCCTTTTGATCTGCGGCTCTTTGTCTGTATACGGGGCCTTGAATCTTTATGATGATAAATAAGAAGCTATATTTGCTGAAATAACGCCAGTGAAGGACACAATCAAAAGCTTTATATAAAGGAAGCAACGAAAGCAGACAAAATACCTGCTGGTTTTCTATATAATATATCTTTTGTTTGCTTGTGTTTATGCGAGGGTTTTGTTCATGTGTCGGTTGTGAGGGCCGAGGGATTCTTTCCTGAGAAAATTGTAAGGGAAGGGAGAGAATTCTTTCCTGTGAAAATTGGTGTCTGGTTTTTTCCAGAAACCAGTTTTGTTGATTCCTGTTCTATCAATTTCTGATACCAAATTGAAAAAAGGAAAAAAAAAAAAAAAACTTAGCTTTTTGCACTGTGGAGCTCAGCAAAGTGGCCATGGCGGTTTCTGCTAAAATCTCGTGCCGTATCAGGTGATCTTTCTCTTTTTCTTTCTGTGTATTCACATGTTTAATGGGTTTTGGTTTTCGTGGAGATAACGGAGGCTTTCGTGTTATTAGGTTGAGCAAAGAGATCTAGAGCAACCAAGAAGCAAGCTCTAATGGCCGATTGTGGCTCTTTACCATCACCCAAAGACAAATTCATAAAACCCATTTCATCAATTTTCACCTCTCCAAAACTTTTCACCGGTTTAGCATCAAAGGGATTCACTGACACGGAATCTTCCCCTAGCCCAACTTCAATCCTTGATGGCAAAACCTTCTTCGGTTCAAGAAACCCTATATGGTCTGAAACCAAAAAATCCCCAAAACCTGAAAGCAGAAGCTATTGGGATAGGTTGGATTCCAGGAAGCTTGGCCTTGGCATTCTCGACGCCCTCAGCGACGAACAATCTGATGAAAAACCCGCCAAAACCCAGAGCAGAATGGTTTTGTTTGGATCACAGTTGAAGATCCAAATCCCTCCCCTGCCTTCCCCTGCTCCGGCCGATTCTCCCAAATCGCCGGCCGATTTCGGCATCAAGACGAGGAATTCTCACCTGGGTTCTTTCTCTCCATCTCCGGCCAGAAAATCCCCTTTCGGGTCTGCAAATTCGGGCCTTGACAACTCAAATTGCTGCCTCTCCGCTACTGAAATGGAGCTTTCAGAGGATTATACTTGTGTAATCTCGTATGGCCCGAATCCCAAGACTACCCATATTTTTGATGATTGTATTGTTGAGAGTTGCTGTGGAGAGGTCGGATTCTCCGCCGCCAGAAAAAACGATGGGCTCTTCCCTAATGAATCCATGAGCTTTCCACCCGATAGTTTTCTCAGCTTCTGCTACAGCTGCAAGAATAATCTTTGGCTAGGCAAGGACATTTACATGTACAGGTATTTGCTTATTTTGAATGATCAATCCCTAATTTGGAAAGTTTCTCGAATTACCAATTCCTAGCTTTAATGATTTCTTTGTTGACTGTCTTGTTGATCTTGGTTTCATTTTCCAATTGAAATGAACAAATTTTCTGGGTTTTCCAGAGGCGAGAAAGCTTTCTGCAGCAGCGAATGCCGGTACAAGGAGATGATGAAAATGGAGTCTGTCGATGCTTACAGGGAGCTATAAAGCAAATTTTCTATTTTCATTATCCCATCAAAACCAGCAATTTTCTAGCACCCCATTTTAGAAGGTCACTTGATGTTATAGAAGACTTGATGGATCTCTTCATCTGTTGCATCTTCGCTTTCGACCTGTGTTTTTACTATGGATTTTGATTTTGTTCAAAGTAGCAGTGGTGTCAGTGATGACGACGATGAGGTTGAAGATGGAGAGATCCATGATTGAAGCTTGAATTATCGATCTGTGCTCTGATTATGTAATTGGGAAGCTAATTGGACGACCAATCATTCCACCTGTGTAGATTCTCTTCTTTTTTTCTTGTGTCGTCTTCCTGATTGCGTCCTGTGTGGCCATTTTTGCTTGTTTGTCAAGCTTTTCGCGCGGAATAAAGTACTCTGGAAAATCCATTATTTTATGGAAGTCTGTCCGATGCAATATCTATGATGGGAATATTTCTGGTTTAATAATGAGAGTTTGGACGGATCAGTCAAGTTAACCGCAACTTCATTCACTTTACGTTAAATTCACAAATTTTCTTTGGATTAATTTACTCTGTCCAATAGTCTTACCGAGTGGCTGATCGAAGAGGAGGGACCAAATGATAGAAATGTCTTTACTGAAATTGTAAATTTCTTTTTGTTGGGATTATTATTTTTGTGAAATTTTCGTCATTGTCTCTTTCATTTCAGTAAAAAAGATAAATTACAGATACGAGATTTTGCGAATTTATGAGCCACACTTACAGATACGAGGTTTTTGTGAATTTACAAGTCACACTTACGATTCAGTCCGATCGCTCAACCCATTTATAAGAGTTATAAATTTCTTTTCTTTGCCCCTTCTTTAGACTGTCTCTACTCTCTCCTTTTCCCGTAACTGCCTCTAGTAAGATCGGACTGTTTGCTGTATCGCCGCCTCATTAGTCATCTCGCCTCGCCTCACAGTGATGGTTGACCAAGATGGTGAGGTGATATAGTGGTGGTGAGATGATATAGTGGTCCATTTTCTATTATTTTTGAACAAGGACAGGAGAAGAAAATTTGTAATTTAGATTAAAACATTTCTATTATTTTTGCTCCCTTTTAACTGTCTAGTGTGGTCCATTTTCTTTATTAAAACAGTTCACACGTCGTATACCTATAACCCCTAAAAGCATATACAGCATTCAACAAATATTATTGTGTCTTATGTCTGGAACTGAATCTGAGGTCACCTGCGCACATTGTTTTGTTTTAAGACCAGAGCGTTTTATTTTCTTAAATCTTTTTATGTCGATTTACTCTATTTTCACTTGAACTGGTACTCTAGCTGTAGGCATATGGGTAAATTTATGACATATGTTTAATTATATGTTTTGAGTAACGAGTAATGTCAGTTATTGTTATAAGGGTAATAATTAAATGTTTTTTTTTAATTTTATTAATTAATTAAATAATTTAAAATACAATATATTTATTATTAATTAATAAATTTATTTTAATATATTAAGAATAAAGTATAATAGATATAACTTATCTCTCTATACATTGTTTAGTTTGCATAACCTATTTTACCCTTTCCTTTTTCTATCAACGCTAATCATTTGAACATGCATTAAATAAAATGAATGTTACTGGGCTTGGTTCGCTTATGGGCCTTGATTTCTTAAACAAGCCCGTTAATTTTGAGGGGTGTTATGGTAATTTCAACGGCCGTTCACATCGAACAAATCAACCGAACACCCTGAGCGTTTCCAGATAACGCGTATTTATTTTTAATGGCTTCTGCAGTAACTTGTAGGTTATTTTCAATCATACCCTCGCAAAATCCAGTTCTGTCCTTCTTCCCCCTCGCTGCAATCCGCTCTCGGATCTGCCGGAAAAGGCAGATTGCCTCTAGGGCCCGCAAAACCAGCCGCCGGAAAACACCTCTCTTGCAGCCGGCAACGGACATGTCCGTCAGCCTTCAGATGCCTGCAACGTCCCACCGTCGGGACAGAGACGAGTTCGATCCATTTCTGGATTCTAGAAACCGTAACTCCGATCATCTTCTACACATACGTATCCATATTTTTGTCTGTATATGTGTGAATTAAGTTACGTGTGTTCCCTGTTTGGTTTCAGTTAAATTTTGTGACATTTATTTAGCTGGTCGTTTGGTTGCTGGCTGGGAGAATTGGGAAAGTGGGAATTTAATTTCTATGGCTTATTTTTCATTAAGTGCTTGTTTCGTACTCTTGCGCTTGGAAATTTGTAATAAATGCAAGATCATGAAAAGAATATATTCCTTAATTGTTGTGTGTCTGATGAATGATGCTGGTTTACTCTTGGCTGAGTGCTTAGTGGGATCTTGGATTCTTGGCAGTGGTATTGGCGGTCTTAACATAACTTAATGTGCATACGTGTAGTATTAATTTTGTATATGGTTTAGCTTTTGACTATAAACGGATTAGGATCATAAACTGCGACATTTTGTATGAGTTGAATGAAAGTGGTGCTTAAAGACTCCAGTCAGAGGCTGGGGATTTTAGGGGCCCTCTTCTGGTGCATCCTTCTATAACACATTTGGATGTTGCAAGGGGCATCGATGGAGTATCTTCTATTGTTGATCCATCTAAGAGATTGCAATTAAGACAAGAATGTAGTTGCTAAGATTTTGCATAATAAATTAGGTTCCCGTATAAAGATATTCTAACTTCTAACAATATGGAAAGGAATTCCTGAGAATAATGTTCAGTTCAAGATTGAGTTAGTCATTTGAATTTCGTGCAATATCCATTGACTATAAGCATGTTGACTTTAATACAAGAGTTGCAGCTAAATTTTCCTTAACCAGGTGTCATATTTGGCAAGGCTGTTTTCAAGGTGTTATATGTGAAGCCCTTTAGGTACCAAAAATTATATCTAAAACCTTATGGAAGGGGAAAGAAATCTCAAGAGGTTGTGGAAACAAAATTATCTTCCAAATAGGTGTTGGTTGTTTGTTGACCTATCAACTTTTTCATAAATCATACTTTGGCACAATGTTCACTGTATGGGGCACATTTACTTGAATGATCAGTATTTCCAACTACAGGGGAGGATGTGGTAGCTAATAATTTCAGAAATTGTGCATGTACAGCCGACGTAAGCCTAGGGCTATTTTTGGCTTGCTAACTCCTTTACAGCTTCTTTCCCATGAACTTGATTCCATAGTGGTTCCTCCTAGCTGGCATACTCTTCAGGAAACTTCTTCTTACTTTTTGCCTTATTTGTCAGCATGATTATATAAGGTCATTGCACTAACAAACACTTGGCTCATTTTCCAGTTGGGGGCCTTAATTTTGGATGCCATCTGTAATGTGATTGGATAATACTAATCATTAGTAGGAAATAGAAGAGGCTTCCACTTTTTCAACAAGAATATATCAGGCCTTTATCCCACTAGGACAGTTTGCCTACTGCCTACATGAATTTTAGCTCGCCAATCATTTTTATTTATTGTCATATTTTCTGTAAGGCCATTCATATAATATCTAAAAGTCTCCTTAATCAAATTGCTAATAGAGCTTTGTGTTGCATGTTATGCGTCATGTGCTGCACCCCCATCCTCAAAATAGAGGGATCGTTGTTCCCTTGTTATATGTTGTAAAGTGAACCTACTGACAAGATGCACTGGATGTTCCATGAGAAAGATATGCATGGTTTGTTTCATCAGTTTACTGTAGAGAGCAGAAACTATGAATATGTACTTTATCATGAAAGTAAAGTTAAAGTGCAAGCATAACCTATTATTGTACCAGTATTCTCAGATCATCCCCCCCACACAATTTGTTCATCTTGCAATCCTGATGCAGGAGAGGGGGATTTGCTAACAACTGATAAGGAAGAAGAGATGTTCACTTCTAGTAGGACTGTTCCACGCAAGAATAAATCCCTTATGGGACCTATAACATTTTTTGGTGTGGAGCTTACTCCAGATAACATTGCAGTGGCTATGGTATACTTTGTGCAAGGTGTCTTGGGCCTTTCCAGGCTTGCTGTTAGTTTTTACTTGAAAGATGATCTACATTTAGATCCTGCAGAGGTATGACATATTTGGGATTTCATATGTGGAGGTTATTTTGCAGATTATGGTTAGATTTGTTTCTTCATGCACGTTATGTCTTTGGGTCTTTGCTTGTCACGCCCCAAAATCGGGAGGCCATGACTTAAAAATTTAAATAAGGACTTTCCCAAATTCTCCTTGATTTTATACACACACACACACACACGACGGAAACATAATACATATCAAATTCATTTGATACATCCACTAGGGTCAAATTCTCCAAATTACATAAAAGGTGCACTTTAGATCTAACAAAACATAATATATATTCCTTTGCACCTGAAAATCCAAACCCCCAAAGATCTTTCCAGTCGGGATTGCCTTTGTACACATAACTACCCCAAAAAGATCAACACCATTAGAAATAACCTCGAACTTCGCCTTTCCCCCTAACCTGGAATGATGTTAAAGCAAGGTGAGCCACAAGATTCAGCAAGTATGTAGAAATAACGGAAAATGGATACGGGTGGACTTTCCCAAAACATCATGCATATGGTGCTATATATTGAAAACACATGTCATTCCCATTTACATAAACGACACACAATCCATGCCATGTGCTCATATGAAACAATACCAAGCTATAAGTATAAATGCATAGATGCACATATATGGTTCTTGGGGCCCACGAAAAATGCACACAAGACCCTATATACAAACCTGCCAGTAACCAAGGACAGGCTACCAAATCAATAACATGAGCCCAAGGCTTTCGAATCACATTCACCAATGTCATATCCATCATTGTCATCCTTACGTGTCAAAGCACTCACAATCACATCACGGTCATAAGCTGTTGTGGGTCTCAATCTTACGCATCACAGGATCTAGCTACTGTGGGTCTCCACCCACAGTCTTACGCATCACAATTATAAGCCAATTTTCACCACCATTACCATCATGCAATACAACACATAAAAAATGCAATGACTCTTGCAGCATTAATGTGATGGCAAGGTCCCCATAAGCCCAGCATCGGGCCATGCTAAGCCCACGTAGGAATTCACACACACGAATGCTCTAATGCATATGCTCGCCTAACATACACAAGTCAACATTCATAGGCCAACTGTGTCATGCCAATGCTCACGCTCCCAACACATACAAAGCATGACCCCCAATGAATGCAACTCATGGCCCACATCATCATGCGAAGTAGTATAGCAACATAGTGCAATGCAACATAACCACAATCAAAATCACACAACCAACTCAATATCAACATTTGGAACCTATCCCCTTAGGGTACAACATCATTCCACAAAGAAATGTAGGGAGGAACAAGCCTTACTTAGCTAGTGAATAAAAATGCAACAGGAAATGCTCAAGAAGACTCCCTCAATTCTCTAAGGAATTTGCTAACAAAAGAAGAAACACATAACCTATTAATGTCTCTCAACTATACTCAAATCATAACCCAAGGAATTTATTTATTTCCTGAAAATCGGAGAAAGATGGACTATCGAAATAGAATAATTCCAGATTCTGGGCAAGGATTGGCAGGGTTACTATGGCTTGAAACATACGCAATTAATCCAAGAATTATGCCAAAACAAAGCTTAAGGAGTCTAGTTTATGTAGTAAAAAGTGAACTTTAATTTGGATAACACCACAAGAAGTTGTGTTCAAAAGATTGGAGCATTGCCAGATTGAAACAAAAATCCCAGATTTTAAATGGGTATTTCACAGGGAATTTACAGGATTAATACTTGTCCAAATAATCCAATTTCTATATCAAAATGAAGCCTCTCAAGTCTAGTTTACAACACACCAAACGGTTTGCAAATTGGACATCTAATAAAAAGTTATGCCCGAAAGAGTACAAGGTGCACGATCTGACCGAAGGTTGAAACGACTAAATAACTTAGGTTGATCGAAGTTGGACAGAATGCAGCTTTTCAAGCTTCAGTCGACTGAAATCTAACTTAGATCGACCAAAGTTGAGTAGAAAGTTGACTCTTGAGTTTTGGTCGACCGAAATTCTACTTAGGTCAACCGAAGATGGGCAGAAAGCTAACCTACAATCTTAGGTCGACCGAATCCTCGACCAAAGATACCCACAAGTTGCTGGATGACTTAGGTCGACCAAAGTTACAACGAAGTTGAAAAATAACAAATACACCCAAACTCCCAAGATAGTTTTCCTAAGGTTTCCTAACCACAAGTGAGCCATTCTTGAACGAAAATGGGATGAAATAAACCCTATGGAAACTTGTAATGAGGCTTAATAACATCTTAAGAAAAATCCATAAAAATCCAAGAAGTTGGACGAATAACCCATTAACTACAAAAATACTTTCAAGAACACAAAGAAACAACCTATGATCATTGATGCAACAAAAGAGCCTTCAAACCACATTTGGGGATAGATAGATAATCTAGACTTGCTTAAAAGAAGAAGAGTAGAAGAAACTTGCACAATCTAAATAAAAGTGCAAGAAAGAACTTGCCTTGGAGTTGCTTGCCAATGAGAAGAAAGAGGAGAAGAACGAACCAGCTGCAAAAGCCCCACTCCTTTGAGCTTCTAGACCACCAAGAAAAGAAGAAAAAGAGAAAGAAGATGGAGAAGAAAAAGAATCGGGAGCCAAAATGAAAAGAGAAGAAGAAGATGCAAGCAAGCAAGGAAGGAAGAAGAAAAGCATGGCATGCACGTCTCCCCCACCTGCTCCCATCAATTTTTTTCCTCCTTTCCACATTTGCCCTTCAATTGCACACATCACACAAATATCCAAGCCCCTTTTTGGTCATTTTCCATTTCTCTTATTCTTTCCCATTTTCTTTATTCTCCCTATTTAGGGAATTCCCATTTTTATCCTTGCTTTTCCTACACCATATATACAAGGTAAGCCCTTTTTGGACTTTTCCCATTTCCTTTTCTTTTTCCTTTACCTTAATCAACACCCATGACACGCGCATATATATATTATCCAATTAACCATTTAATTAATCAAGCATTATGCACCCATATATGCATATAAATTATATTCTCATTTATGTGGCCTCATCAAATTTAATTTTCCTTACATTTATTTCTCATAAAAGTATTTCCCTTAATTCGCCCCACTTTAACAACACATAAATTATTTCCAACAAATAATTAATAAAGGCAAAAATTTATAATGGCCAAAATAAAATACCAATAACTCCTAGACCCACTAACGGGTCATTACATTGCTACTCCATCAGATCATTTGTATTTTTGTCGATACTTTTGCATCCTATGCTTATTCAACAGTTTTACTTTCTTTGAATTCAAGAATTTTGAAAGAACTTGACAAAATTACTCACCTATAAGTTATGTATGAGAATCCAGGATGTTGAAATGCATTATTTGTTTGCTTTTCTTTTTTCTTTTTCCTAGTCACTTTATTTGTTTTTAATTAATAAGCAATGTTTTTTTTTTTCCACAAAATGAAGTTTGACAAGTTACTCATGCTTGACTAGACAGCTGTGATATCCGGCTTCTCAGCATTACCTTGGCTTATCAAGCCTCTCTATGGATTTATTAGGTTGGTTTCAATCTTATAATTCAGATGATCCTCCCTTTCTGCTTCACCTTATAAGTTTTTGGTTCATGCCTGTGGCATTATGACACTGATTTTTCCCCATCCACAGTGATTCTTTCCCACTTTTTGGGTACCGAAGAAGATCATACTTGGTTCTATCAGGACTGCTTGGAGCATTCTCATGGTGTTTGATGGCTACCTTTGTTGACAGCAAGTACGATGCCACTTTCTGCATACTTCTTGGATCCCTTTCTGTTGCCTTCTCTGATGTTGTAAGTGTCAAACAAGGTTTTCTAAATTGCATTTTCTTTTTTAGAGATCTCAACCTTTTCTCTGTGTCTTATTTGTAATGAAAGGTTTATATAATTCTATTCTCTAACTTGTATGAATTGCTTATAAAAAAATCTAAATTGCCTGATGATAATGCTTGACTTTATAATATTTGTTGGTTTGAGATTTTTGTGTGACCTGTGACTTTGTTGATTGGCACTATTCAAGCCATGTTTTACTGAACTTTGTTGAGGCCTCCTCACCATTACTTGTGGAACCTCTCATTTATTTTTGACATGCAGCCCTAATATTTTAAAAAATTCTTCATTTTAGTTTTACAGAAAGTAAAGTTTTGATGTATCACTGGGGCCTTTGAGAAATATTAACACAGTATGATGATGTCTACTTTTGCTTCCTGCTACGGTTAGCCTGATTCTGCAATTTGCATTTTCTTGGGTTAGTAGCGCACGTGTATTTTCTTACTCAAGTCTTTTTCCTGTGAACACTATTTAATTTGTTTTAAATTTCCTCTTGCTCCAGTAATTTTCATGTTCTGCTCCTGCTCTTGTTATTTTCCAACTTCAAGGTGTAAAAAAAGAATGTTATGCAAGTGTTTTCCTAAATTCACAATAGAATGCTGTTTTGGTGTTTGTGGATTTTTGACTGTGAATAAGCAAACAACTCAAATCTGTATGCTAATACTTAACGAAAAAAACCTATACGCTAATGTGAAAATCTTTTGCCAGTTTTTGAGTCCTCGTGATTTAAAAAGTATGAATATAGACAGACTTTCATACAACTTGATGCCCATTTCAATGTAGGACAGAGACATGAAAGGAATAGTCATAATTAAATGCCTAATGTGCACATATTTATGTGCATGTATGTATATATAAAGTACATACATGATAGAAAGCTCTAGTTTCACATGGGATTTTACTTCATATGGCTCCTTTTCAATTATTTTGAAGTCATTGGATCAGTTTCCTCATTTGAGAATTTCCTCCTTTCATCCACTCCATCTTGAAGAGGCACGAGGACTAATTTTATCACATTTCCATGTTCAAATTCAACATTTACATGTTCCTTTTTGGTAATGCTCCAAGGAGAAGATTCTTTCTTTCCTTATTTTTTAACCTAACATGTGTGGTTGCAATTATGATCTTATAATGTGAACAAGTGATCTTTTTGAATTAATCCCTTTGCTTTTTATTCTTTTTGAATTAGAAATATCTTTTCCAAGTTTGAGTTTGGTCATTTGGAATTTGAGTTTTTTATTTCATTTTTAAGGACATGTATCATTAAGCAGAAACATGTGTTCGGACTTTTGCAAGGGACAAGTGGGCCCAGTCCTGAAACACGACCAAGTCCAATAATTTTCTACGTCTGAACTTTGTCAATCTTTATTATGAGTTCTAACAGGCTATTTCTGGGAAGCTTTTGATACTTTTATCAATTAGAGTGCAGCTTGGTAAATCAATACGGCTTTTATTTTATCATTATTCTTGGAAAGAAGTGGGAAAAACAGAAAAGGAAAAAGTTCTTTTCTTTTTTCCCCTATCTCTTGTGCATCTGAAAGTTGCTTTAGTTAAGACTTTGTGTGTCATCCCCTTCCTTATCTTTGTGGCACTCGTCATCCGCATGCCAAAACTGAAGCACGGTATAGGTTGTAGACTCGATGGTTGTAGAGAGGGCTCGTGGTGAGTCACAAAGCATGTCAGGATCTCTTCAATCGTTATGCTGGGGTTCCTCAGCTTTTGGAGGAATTGTGAGTGCCTACTTTAGTGGCTCCCTGGTGGATGCTTATGGTGTAAGGTATGCTTGGTGTTTCATATTTTCTTTCTATCACTGTTACCAATGGTTTCTCATCTGATTTTGTTACTCCAGGTTCGTTTTTGGTGTTACAGCATTGCTTCCACTAATAACATCTGCAGTTGCAGCACTTGTGAAGGAGCAGCCGGTGCTTGGCCTTGCAAAGGGACAGAGCCTTTCTTTTGCCAGGCCTGGCTTTTTTGAAAGCTCAAAAGACAATATTATTCAGTTATGGTATGCTGTCAGGCAGCCAAATGTGTTTCTTCCCACTTTATTTATTTTCCTGTGGCAGGCAACACCACAATCCGATTCTGCCATGTTTTTCTTCACGTATGTTTCATCCCTGTACCTGTGTTCCATTGTCCCTTTCTTTCTGGGAGATTTATATTTTTCTAGAAACTAATATTTTTCAACTGAACATTTTCTAAGACTCTCCTTGATTGCAGTACCAACAAACTTGGTTTTACCCCAGAATTTCTTGGTCGTGTTAAGCTGGTGACATCAGTTGCATCACTAATTGGAGTCGGAATATATAATGGTTTTTTGAAAAATGTTCCGCTGCAGAAAACTTTTCTTGCTACAACCATATTGGGTGCAGGTCTTGGGATGACTCAGGTTTGTATACAGATTCCCTTACTTGAATTTGCCATTGAATTATCTGCTGATAGTGAATCAATTTTTATTTTGTGGTACAGGTGTTCCTTGTTACTGGACTAAATAGGCAGTTTGGTATTAGTGACGAGTGGTTTGCTGTCGGGGATTCTTTAATTTTAACAGTTCTTGGTCAGGTAATTTTGTATATACAAGTGATTTTTCACTCTTGTAGATCCTTGCAAGATTTATGCTCACATGGGAAATCCTGTGATATTTCTGTTGACTAATTCACGGGATTATGGAGAAAATTGGATTATGATTTCTTGGTCTCATCTTCCTAATCTAGCTCAGATTCTATCTTTAGTATTTAGAAAGAAATTGGACAGATTTAGATAGTTCCTATTTTTTGTTTTCTGTATCTTTAAATTTTGTATAGTGTACAGCTTACCCTTCCTTATTGTTTATCTTTCCTAGGTTGTATTCTTCTTCCCTATTAATAGGGGATGTAATATTCAGTTCAATGAATTGAGAGAAGTTCCTCCTACATCTTTTGATCTATTTTCTACAATTTTTATACAGGCATCTTTCATGCCGGTTCTGGTTTTAGCAGCGAGGTTATGTCCTCAGGGAATGGAAGCAACCCTTTTTGCAACCCTAATGTCTATATCAAACGGAGGAAGTGTCCTTGGGGGGCTGCTCGGCGCCGGGCTTACTCAGCTCTTTGGCGTCACCAAGGACAGCTTCAACAACTTGGCCGTTCTGATAATTCTCTGCAATCTCAGCTCTTTGTTGCCCTTGCCACTGCTTGGCCTGCTTCCTCGAGATGATCCTGATGCCAATTCCACGGGAAATGGAGGAGATATTGAGATGAAGTCTAATTGAGGTTCGCTTCCATATTGCCTTCTGATTACATTTTGAAGTCCTTTTGGTACTTGGGAATACAACTTCACGTTACAACACAAGCTAAAAAATAACACGAAAAAAAGAGAGGGAGGGGGGAGAGAGGCCTTTGAGTTTTAGGTGGCATTGTAAATATCAAAATGTTGGTCAGCCCCAATCTGTGCCCAGTTTGATTCATTGTAACATGTGGCAATATGCAACTGAGACGCCCATGTGAATCACCATCCTATGGCCAAGGATGTAAATCTGTTACGCTAATGCTTAATCTGGTAGATTTTTTTCTTTCTTTTTTTAAACCAAGGCTTTGGAGTTGCTGTTCCAGGCTAGATTGCACAAGAACATAAAACGGATATGATTAGAAATAGAAATGGAAAAATGATATTTAAAAAAAAGTAAGAAATGGAAACATTTGTCTTTCAAAAAGTTTTAGGTTGTATTTTCTTTGTTTTTTTAACTTGTTTTGAGTTTTTAGTTTTTCAAAATACTGAAAATATTTTTATTTTACTATTTTTAAAAATGTATTTTTGAAAAAAAAATTGTAAAGAAAATTTAAAATAATTTTTTGCTATTTTGGGTGTTTTCAGTCAGAATACTGAATCCCCACCCTCCCCCAACCCAAAAAAAAATTTTGCAGGCAGGTTTCTTGTCTCTCTCTCTCCCTCTTCTATCTCCTCACATTTCTCCTCTTCCCTTCCTTCTCAAGGCTCGGTCGTCAATCGCGTTCGCCACCATCATCATCGTCATTGACCATAGCAGAGCTATAAAGATCGATAGTCATGGCGATGCATAAGGTTATAGTTAGTTGAACATGGCGAAGATGCTCGAGAGGTTGCGGTCAAAGATGACACGTTGAAGGAGAAAATCGACAACTGGTAATGACGGAAGGCAACATTCACGGCCATGAACCTTCAGCTACCAGCAACACATCATCGGCCATGGCGATGACCCTGGTCCTCTTATTAGCAATATCACAACAATAAAGAAGATCCACAGTCATAATGCCCATGGGTCGCGGGCGACGTGAAATAGGCTCTGATTGTCGAAAACCTCCAACCACGATAGTTGGTGGCGACTGACAATGCGTTTTTTAATTTTGGTTGAAAATTAAAAATTAAATTTATAAAAATTCAGTCGTTAAATTTGGTTCATTCTTGTGTTTGTAATTGTAGACTTTGATAGTGTAAATCTTTGGTCAGCGATCATGCAGGGGTCGAGTAGAATAGAAGAAAAAATATATATATATATTTTAAAATTTTAAAAATAAAATTATATATTTATTTAAAAATTTAAAAATATAATATATCTATATTATAATTAAAAATATAAGATAACATGGTATTACACATATTATAGATAATAATATTTAATATAAATTATCGTTAGGTGTTATTAATTTATTAATTAAATTTATTATTTTATTTTATTAGTAAAATTTTATTAAAAAGAGTTAATTTTATTATTTAATAATCAAATTTATTAAATAAAATATCATAAAATAATTTTTTTTAAAAAAAATTAAAGTAAACAAGCCTTTTTAGTTTTTTATTTTATGAAATAATTTTTTAAAATGATAAAAGAATGTGTTTTTAAAAATTTTAAAATATAAAATTAAAAATAAATTCAAAATTGAAAATTAAAAAAAAAAAAAAGAAAACGCAATTGACTAGTTTGAACAGTTGGCTATAATACATATAGCCAATAATTTCTAATAAATGAAAATAGAACATGTGAAAATATTTAGATACAAATATCATTTGATATGATGGCATGCATTCAATCATTTTGGATCTCGTGATTATTTCCGATCAAGCGCTTGATGGGTGGGGTGGACAAACTTTTGCCCACAAAATCTAATTATTTATTTAAGAATTATGATTATAGAAAAAGAAAAATTATAGGAAATTTTGATATTTTCTCAAGTTTTCATTATTTCAATAACAATAAAAACAAAAATTAGAAGAAGAAGAAGAAGAAGAAGAAGAAGAAGAGGAGGCTGTGAGCCAGAGCAAGTCCAGACAAATCAAACCAATGAAGCAGTCTCACAGCTTCACATGGTAGGGTCCAAAAGAAAAACTGCTCCCGATGTTTTGTCATATCTGAGTTTGTTCGCATGCACCTTACTATTTATGAATGAATACGGATGTGTTGACTCCCTTTGTTTTCACATACCCATGCTGCTGTCTCTCTCTCTCTCTCTTACATCCATGATGATATCATATAATTAATTAATTGCTCATCATCATCATGCTCATAAGTACTGAGAATGCATCAGAAATTGGTTCTAATATTAATTATAATACAAATGTTAATTTTTTTAAACTTGCAACACACTATCATCATCATCATCATCAGGATTTAATCATGGCAATGATTGCTGATTAGGGTCGACTAATTAAAGAACTACTCAATCCAAGAATGCTATCACGTGGCAGCCACACTGCAGTTCACATGGTGGGTCCTATATATATATATATATACACACACACACACACGCGAGCCTCAACTGCATGCATTGTCATATCTGAATTTTCACATGGTTGCACGCACAAAAATATTATATATATACATATATATTTTAAAGATGCTGTCTTTCTCTTATGTACGTACTTGTTGTTATCTTTATGATGCCAGTGCTCTGGGGTTCATGTTGAACAATTGAGCTCCAATCTACAGGATTCGCATTTGAAACAAATGTTGGTTGTTGTTGCCGCTAATATGGATGGATGGAAATGGCAATGGCAATGGCAATGGGAATGGCAATAATATCTAGCTAGTTAATGGGAGATGAAAGAAAGGTTCATGCTTGTTTGTATTGAATGCTTTCAGTACTTGGGGGAGGCTGAAGCCAATCTTGAAAAGGAACAATTAATGTAGCTTTCACTGTTTCTCTCCATTCATTTCATGCATACAGAGAAGACACAGCTTGATAATTGGCACAAACTTAATTGTGTGCCTTCTCTACCTTTTGGTCGTTAGATAAGGGCTTGAATGCTGACAAATTGGATTCTCAGGTCTTTGGGACAGCAAAGCCAACATCCCAAAAGCCGCCATGTGAAAGAGAGGACTTGAAAGTTGAAATTGTTGGTAGGACCCCAATCGACTGAATCTGTACTTAAAACACAGATAAAATAAATGACAAGTTGGGGACTTCATGACATAAATTAAGCCCTGTTATCACAGCTTCCCAGCCAATTATCTTTAAGCTTTAACCACCCTAGCTAGCATATATATATATATATATATATATACACACATATGGTTTTGGTCTCATATTAATCAAATTCATTTAGTTTCGCTTTCTTTGAGGCAACTTTGTTTTTGTAACACTTCATGATTGCTCATTTTTGGGCTACAGAACTGTGTTACAGCCAGTGCGAACCACCCCTAATTGTTTATTTAATGTATATAAGAACTATACATAATGGTGGGAGAAAAACTTTATGTTGCGTTTTTTTTACTATTTTTAAGTTATTTTTAGTTTTTAATTTTCTAAAATAATGAAAACGCGTTCTTTTTATTATTTTTAAAAATATATTTTAAAAAAAAAAATTTATAAAAAAAACTTAAAACAAAAAAAAATTGTTTCGAGTGTTTTTATCAAAAACAAACTCTAAACTTCAAACATACTTATTTATTTATTTATTTATATTTTATTATTATAATGAGAAAAAATATTACAAAATTCATTAATTTTAAAATGTATGTATTTTTTTAATAATATATTAACATTAAATATTTCTAATTTATTGAATAAAATATTATTAAAAATTTATTTTTAAAATTTAAAAGAAAACGCGTTTTCTAATTTTTTGTTTTGAGAAATAGTTTTTTAAAATGACAAAGAGAACGCGTTTTCAATTTTCTAAAAACAGACTATCAAAATAAAAAATTGAAAATGAATTCAAAACTCAAAATTGAAAATTAAAAAAAAAAAAAGAACACAACCTTAATTTCTCAACCGTATCGATGTAAGTGATAGTAACGTTTTTAACTGCAAATGTCCTGTCAATAAATGGATTAAAAGGTTCGTGCATGCTTTATCCGAAGAAAAGGAAAAAAGAAAACCATATGGTTTTGTGGGCTAAAGTGTGGATACGTACGCAGCGAGTAGGAAATTAGGTTTTAGATTTGGAAAAGCAACTAGCAATAGCATGATTGATTATGCTTGTGGGAGATATATGTATATATATATATATATATCATTATGGTTGGAGGGTGAGTGTTGGGAGAGTGCATGCATGTGGAATGCCATGTGAAGGATATTAAATACAATCTTCCAACCTCCATTAAAGCTTTTACAATATGCATCTCTAGCTATATATGCACGATAATGAATTAGGAACCTAACAAGAGCCCATGTGAGAAATCATTGAATCCATGAACACTGGATATAGAGCTAAAAGCCATTTAATTGGGAATTATCATTATGAAGAGGGAAATTAAAATAAACAAATATTGTTGGAATAATTAATTAGAAGGCCTATATGGTTATAGCTAAATCCCAATAATTATAAAGGACACAGGATAATGCCAAACGAATCATCATTTGATATAGAATATATATAGTTAATTAATTAAGCAAAGCATGATATATAGTTCTGATGAGTTTATCTCTTCTTCAACTGTATATATATCATCACTCTTTAATTATGGCTTGCTTATGATCCAAAAAAAGCATGGATCTTATTTATATTCTTTTAAATTTATCAAACAATATTTTGCAGAACCATAATTACTAAGGGGCCGGGGCTTAATGCCTCTCCAAGCCAATATTATTATCATGTCTATTATTATTATTTATGCGTTTTCATATGGCACTGCAGGAAAACAGATAGATTAATTTCCTCTATTTTCTGGATAAGTTTTACCTCTCATTTTCTGCATTAATTCTTCACTATATATATCTTACAAGATGAACCCCTAATTCATGATCTCTAATTATAAAAATAGCGCAGTCACACGTTGTTGATAACATTTTCTGAATAAATTATCATTTTCTGTGGACTTGCTCCTGCCCCCTTTAGAGACCTACGTACAGATACCCACAAACACGATATGTGTTGCAAGCACTTTTAAGGCCACTGGAAATGCTCATCACCTACTGGACAATAATTCACATGCAAGGATACCTAAACCAATGAATACGGGTGACACGCCCACACACACACACACACACACACACACACACATATATATATATATGTAATGTTGCCAAAACTTTAAGCAAAATGGAACAAGAGCGGGTGCTTCAAGTAGAGCAAAAGCAAATGCCCCACAAAGCATCCAATCTTGTCTGTGGGCCTGAAGAAAGTCTGGATGTGGTGGCTTCTCATGGGGGACAACCACCCTTGAGTGCCATTTTGGAGCTTACAATGGAGGAACGGACTTGATGATGCAGGAATTTGCAGCTCAATATAAATACATTATTATTCACCTGTAGATTAGGAACCTACAAGGCTCAGAAAAATCAGTCTCCACCCACAATGCTTAATTTCTAGTATTTTAGTGATTATTAACCATTCTAATAGTTTTTATGCTTATATATATATATGTATATATATGGTGTCTTGGCTTGGAAGTTGTATCAATAGGTTATAGATGTCAAAGTGCATTATTATCACATAGTTAATTAATACTTTCCAACAGATTGACAGGTCTAAGCTAAACCTAATAGGGCAAAAATCAAGTCTTGGTGTCCCTCAGATTAAAGCATGATGCACCATTAATCATAATAATCACTGCTATCTTTTGTATGATTCTGCTAATTATAAACAAATGAAAAGCAAAACTACAGTTTCTAAGAATGGGTCATCCTAAGATCTTATAGTATCAAATATCTAACATGTCTATATATCTTTTTTCTCTTTTGCTTTTTATGTTCTATCTCTTTTCTTTGTTTTTCAATTAAAACAATAATAAAAAAAAAAAAACTGGGCCACTATTTTCGAACGATTAATTTGTTTTATATGAACATTGATGAGGAGATAGTTTTAAAAAACATAAAATTACTAAAATACCCTTGAATAATAAACACTCATTCGGTCGCATGTCTTCTTTTTGTCACTTGACATGTGCCCCATTAACATCTGAATTTAACTTCTAAATCCTATTTCAGGAGAGTTTGAATCATCAAAAGTGATAGAAGATCTATTTACAATGGATTCCATAGATCCTACCTTCCCGAACAAATCAAACCAATGACATCTCTATCTGATTTGAATATCCTTTGAGCACAGTACCATCTTGATTTGGTTCAAAAGATTTTGTTC
Source organism: Diospyros lotus (assembly GCF_014633365.1). Lineage (NCBI taxonomy): Eukaryota > Viridiplantae > Streptophyta > Magnoliopsida > Ericales > Ebenaceae > Diospyros > Diospyros lotus. The sequence continues at coordinate 3,737,299 of NC_068341.1, forward strand.
TGTTATTCACGTCAAATAACTCTTATATTGTTCGATGCGAGCAAAATAAGAGAGGGGCATAGAACCATACGAGAGGTGTAGACCCACACCCTTGCAAGCCGTGTCAGGCAACATAATAGGGCCCTTGGTCTGAACATTCTAATTACATGGTACCATCTTTACCTCTTGTTCAAGATATCTAAACTAAAAATCTTGAAAATAACTCCGAATATCTCAACTTACACTGTTTGTGTAAGTGTCACAAATCCTTACAATAAATGAAATAACTCTAAGTATTCAATATACATTATTGTTCATATACTAACTTAAACATCAAAAAAAAAAAAAAAATCAAACTTTATTTTTTTTTTTTTTTTTACAAGTGTTCAGTTCCAGACAGAACTGTGATGATCGATCTCAAATACTATCATAAAAAATAATATCTCATTTAGCAAAAATATTGTTCGATTATTTTTGCATAAATCAAATCTATTGTTTTTAAGTTCTTTGACGGGATAACTATATGTATAACAAAATTAGGATATTTTCAAGTAAAATAAATAAATAAATAAAACCAAAACACTTTTATTGTAGGCAAATAATTCAATTATGGAAAATGACTATAAATTGCTAATTAATTTCTAACATGCTATGTTAAATGGCTTTGTTAATAAAATGACAAAAAATTATTATTTAAAAGTTAAAAGCTAATACAGATATTGTATCAGTGACAAAAACTTTACCAATTTATTGAAATTGTGAAAGTTTTGCAACTCATTATATGCTTGATCTGGTAGACCAAATCATCTAATATTCCTTATCATGTAAGCAATTAATGATAAAATAAAACAACAATAAAATAATAATTTATAATTAAAATTAGATAAAAAAAAATTCTTACTTCAATTAATAAAACTAAAAAAATGAGTCTAAACTTAAATATATTTTAAGAATTTACCCTAAAATAAAAAATAAATAAATAACAAGTCAATCTTGTGGTGGTGGGATCATTTGTTTTGCTTCTTGTGGAAGCATTAATATATTGCAGGAAAAGAATACATTTATAAATATTTGAGGGGAAAACCATAATTAAGATAGAGGTGACAGTGACATTTGTGTAATTATGATCCTCTTTAGTGAGTTTTTTTTTTTTTTCCTTTTTCAATGCATAAAATGTAATTGAACTGCACTGCATCATTCTATATAAAAATTATAACGAATACAAATTAAGAAGATAGCAATTAAACAAAATTATTTCTTAGCAATGCATCACTCTTGTGGCATTTTCTGGATAGAATATCATTTGTCCTAAGAAACAGTATTTAAAATCATAATAAAAGGGTTATCTTCCTGAAACTAACCCTTTAAGGTAACAATTAAGGGTTATTTGTCCTAAGATGTTTTTAAGGTAACAAAAGAAACAGTCTTCCCTGAAACTTCACATTTATTAATCTAATGAAAGTAGCTAATTGACAATTATTGCCAACCCCTCTTCTGAATCCTCAGAGCCTTCAATATGGTAAGGAAGCAGTGTTTATGAAAGCAACCTTGTAACGTAAGTGAAAGTGGCTCTTAACCACCGGCAAATTAACACAAATTAATAAAATATGACAGTCCGAAATCTTAGGGATGATGATCATCCTCTTATAATTGGATGAATGAATATGTGCCCATTTGGCTGAGGTTAAGTTAAAGTCAGTATTGCGTGAGAGAAGACAGAGAAAAGAAAAGCAACAAGAACCCACTAAACAACGTGATTGTTTCAAAAATAATACGCTTAATTATGCTAATTTTCACCCTTTAGATCATCCATGTGACAAAAACGTTGGAGTATACAACATAGGTTTGAAGATTGAATTTAAATTAACTGAAATGATTGAACAATATTATTTCAAGTTCTTTGTCATGTACATTTCATCGCACAACAATAGATCGACGGATCGAGTGATTTAATAATAAGAACTGAAAACAAACTAGTGGGAGCACATCTCGATCCAATAACTGGGATCGATGAGAAACAGAAAAAGATCAGCAGCTCGGACAGTGATCAGAAGAAGGCACCTTATCATGAAAAAATGTTTCTTGAAACATCAGAGTCTCGGCAGCAAAGCTGTTCACGCAACAGGAGGACAGGCTTTGGCTCATTCAATTGCAGTCCGCCAGATGAGAACAGTGGGTACCCAACTGTTGGTCCTATCCAGTGCAATCAAAAATCCCACAAATTAAATATATAAAAAAACGTCGACCAGGTGTCACACTTTTGCTAGAGTTAAAAAGAGAATCGTATTTTACGGTGGTATTTGCAAATCTTTGCATGTAAATGAAGAAAGAAAAAAACATCCATAATTGATCTACACATTTGATCGACATATAGGTGTTTAAACAATAGCACAATAATGGCCCTATATTTTGTGAATGATTGGCATTTCAACCACCAAAGGCCAATTGGTCAATGAGGTATGGTTGGGATGTTGATACTATGGTGAGGTTAATCCATATATGTGTGTGTGTGCGCGCGCGCAGAGAGAGAGAGAGAGAAAGAGAGAGAGAGTGTAAAAATTAAGTGGTCAACACATGCACGGAATCAAAACAACCATAAGATAAATACAAGCTAAGCCAAAAGTGATTAAGGTGAAGCCATCAGTCATGGTGAGGTGTGAAACCCAAACTCAAACCATTCAACCATGTCAACCCAATGTAACTCTCAATAAATTGGTGGTAGCCCAGTGAAATTGGTGCAATAAATATGTTGAAAAACTCTACTGTTGTATTGACAAAATATATTACAATAACTCAAAGATTTTAAAGCACGAAAATTTATTTTTTTTAAATTTTTATTTATCTCAAAATATAATACATAAGGGATCTAAACAAGTTTTCAAAATACAATAGAATCGTTTGTTGGCGAATGTACAATTTCCAACAACAGACCTAAACACAATGAATTTATAACAAACACAAAGGCTTCTCTAATTTTGCGGTAAAAGAATATAAAGAATTGATCTTTGAATGCACAAAAATTATAAAGTTTTATGTGTAAAAAAAGAATAAGAAGAGATAAACAATATGAATCCTCAAGTATTTTGATCCAATAATACATCAATCTATTTATAGATAATGTTTCAACCATTCACCAAACATTACAACCACTTATTTGTGTAAATAGAATTTAAACAAGTGAAAAGTTATAATCATTCATACATATAAATAAAATTCATGAAAATTTACAACTTCTAGTTCTTTGACTTTGATCTCTTCCCAAACATGTTACAACAAATTCTTTTTAAAAATCTCTCCAACAAAATATATAGATTTTGGGACTAAAGATTCGGCTTAATTACGTATAATCTTGTTCTTGTAATTTAATCCTATCTTTAATCGAACATGATTGTGGTTATTAATTTTTTGAGCCACAGCGTAGCACCTGGCGTTTGTTGATGCAAAACAAGCATACGATTGACACAACCGAATAGCAAGTACACAAAAGGCTTCTAGCTACTGTTTGGGGGATAATGCTTTATCCCAAGAGGAAAATATATAGGAGAGAAAATGAGAAAAGCAATCAGATGGAATGGAATTCAATAGGCACTGAGGTAGAGTTTTTAATGCGGGAAATTGCCACGCACGGGTCCCCCCAGGCCCCAGTGTCCCATTTCCCACTGCCCCATGTCCCTTAGAACATGGAGGAAATTATGGCAGCTTTCCCTCATATAAGGTCTTCCCCCTCACAAATAAAGACCCCCCAAACATCAGCCACCTCCTCTTCTTGCTTAGTTCACAAAGAGAAGATGCAGAAATCATGTAGAAACCAATCATTCTGCCAAGCTTAGAGAGAAACTCTTATTCTTGTTTTCATCAGATATGGAGATTGAATTGGTCAAGTGTGAGTGCTGTGGGCTGAAAGAGGACTGCACTCAAGACTACATCAGTGAGGTGAAGGCCAAGTTTGAAGGGAAATGGCTATGCGGGCTGTGCTCAGAAGCAGTGAGAGATGAAGTTATCAGAGGGAAGAAGCCATTTGGGATGGAAGAAGCTGTCAAGGCTCACATGTCCTTCTGCCGGAAATATAAATCAAATCCTGCGATTCGAGTTGCCGACGGGATGAGGCAGCTGCTGAGGAGAAGATCATTGGATGCCTCGTCATCTTCTAATTCCTCGTCTCCTTCCAAGAAGTACACTGCAAAATCAGCTTCCACTTCACAAGTGGGAGATGAATCATCTTTCTCCCATTACTAGCTGATCATCAGAAGAATTAAGGTCTTTTAGCAGCCTTCCATGGCTGAATAATCTCGTCTTGTCATGTAAAGGGTGGTTTTGTTTCAATGGAGGCTTCTTCCTAGTTTTGTTCTTCCTTCAATTCTCTGACTGATATGTTTTTCTTTTTGGTTTTAATTTCTTCCTTCACTCTCTACAGAGACTAACAATTCTTCTTGGCAAGTAAATATCTAACTCGGTTGAGATAAATCGTCACAAGGCATTGAAGAAGGGTATTTCTTTTTCCTTCCGATTCAGTGAAACAATATCCCTCCAAAGCTTAACCAAAACAAAACAAAAAAACAAAGAACCGGGTCTCTCTTTTTCTGGGTTTTGGAAAGAAAATTTTCTCTGTTCTTCCATGAATGACAGCTGAACCTTTTTCATACTTTAGTTTTTTTCCCTCAAAAGTTCATGATAGATAATCATTTCTTGATGCTTCTCCAATGGCTTTTGAAATTGCATAAATGGGATCCTTTTCTTTTTATTTCCTTATTTCTCAATTGTGAGGACTCACTCCAATGTGATTATGGTTTTCATATAATTTTTATTTCACATGGTCTTTGTTTCAATATGATGAAAAGTTTCCTAAAACCGAGTGCTTTGAGATTAGTTCACTAGCTATACAATATTCTCTTAAATTTATTTAGTTTTTAAAAAAATAATTTTTGAAATTATAATCAAATAAAAAGACAGCTTGGGTTTGATCCTTGGAGATACAAATCATTTCTTTATGCAAAAGACAAACTGTCCTGCCTTTATAAATGTATCCCTTTTCATGCTTTCCTTTGCCTAATCATATTTAGGAATTGAGGATTAGATATATAAGAGATTCATAATAGTATAGAATAGCATTTGGTCAACTTTGCACTAAACTAACAAGGACTAATTAAGCACTCGTATACATATATATATATAATATATATATGCATGCTTCAATTATTTAAGCTACCAAAATTATTCTCTTTGATTTTAATTTTAAAAATATTAATTATTGTTTCTTTGATCATCAGTCTTCTTAAGTTGAGCCACCAAAACTACTCTTCTTCTGTCATGTTGACCTACTTCACCCACACAAACAGATTGAAAATGAAGCTCAACAAATTCATCATTTGTTCTGATCATGATGAACTCCTCGTCATCAGCCTCTCTCTCTCTCTCTCTCTCTCTCAAGTGGAAGATGATGGTGGAGGATTGTATATGATGCAAACCCATTTAAAAGGATTCTTGATCTGCCCTTAATTTTAATCATTTAAATTAAGATTTCTCGATTCTCACCCCAAACCTAGCTAGTTACCTCGCCTCAATTAACACAAAACCAGGACAAGACCCGACAAGATTGGTTAAATTAAATGGGGGTGGGTAAGTGGTTTCTGGTTTGTGTGGGAGTAATGCCTTGGCCTTGGCTCATAGGCTCATGGAAGGCCACGGCACCTGCAATCTGAATCACTGCTGATTCAAAGATATGTGGACTCCATGGATTATTGCCTTACCAATGTTTGCCTGTCCTCCTCCTCCATATATTGATATGTTATTTGTGGAATTGGGAACTTATGTTCCCTATAGCTATAGTCATTCAGAATCAATCATAAATCTCAACCATATTTCTAAGATTCTACAAGGAGACAAAATTGTGTACATTTCTTTATGAAAAAAAAAAATACTGTGGAGATGATATTATAACAGTATTTTTATTATGATTATAAATCAATTGAGTGAGTGTCCTGCCCTGCTCTTTCGTAGGTCATTCTATTATTATGCATGAAAATTTAAACTACTGCTGGGTCAAAAAAAAAAAAAAAACTTAACCCATCACCATTAAATTCAAAGCTCATGCAAGTTAGATCGTTAAATTAGATTACACGAAAACAAAAATGGAAAACAAAAAAGATATGAAACAAAAATAAGAAAATAATATTTTTAAAAAAAAAGTAAAAAACAAAATTACAAAAAAATGCGTATATAAAAAGAAATAATTATTCAATCAAAAAATAAACATAAATTTCATAATACATTCGAACAAATATAAACATAAAGTTTTATAATTCATGAACCATAACTTACTAGTTAAAAACAAATAATAAATTTAAAAAAAATAATTAAGCATAATACAAATAATAAATTTAAAATTTTACTTGCTCTTAAAAGCAGACAGTAAATTTAAATTTTTTGATTTAGAGATGTAAAAATTCCGTTTTTAACTCATTCGTAAACGAAAATGTATTTTTGATATTTTTCTAATATAACGAAATAACTCAGAAATATTTTTAAAATTAAAAAAAAATGACTGAAAAATAATTTTTTTAACCTTTCAAAAACAGAACTTTTGAAAATGCCAAAACTGTGCCCTCCTAAACCCTTAAATTAAAATAGAGGGACCTGCTCACTCCGTGTAAGGTTAATACAGAGATAGAATGAGATTTGAGTTGGGCCAAGATGTTCGGGTGAACTAAATGATCCCCTCATCTACCAGAAGCCCAACAGAAGAATAAAATTCCCGTCGGACCCTCCCTTCCAATATGACCGTTAGCTTCAAATTTCAAAATCCGTATCTTCACTCGAACGTCACCAGATCTCAAGAAAACTATCCACAAACCAACGAAGGAAAGAAGCCCAGAAACTAAATCCAAGAAGCCATGAAAACACTGGTAATCACAGCATCCTCCTCCGTGAAATCCACCGCCACCACCATGGACGAAAGCCGATCTGAAACCAGAGACACCTTTTACTTCCCGGGATGCCGGAAAGACGCTAACTGCAACTGCGAGATGTGCCTGGCCAGCATCAATGCCACCCTCGATCTCATCCCCGCAAGCTCACTCACCAAACTCTCGGCCTCGAAACCCGTCCCAAGAACCCCCATTTCGTTTAATCCTTCGGTCATATCCACGCCCACATCCAGTAATAGTCCTCGGATTCTGGTGTCGCCTCCTTTCAGTTCCACGGCGAGAATGATTTTCCGTGACAAGACGAGGAGGAAGAAAAGAGAGCTGAGTATTGGGTTCTTGATGGTGAGATTGGTTCTGGGTCTGAGCTTGGTTTTCTCGGCCGACGGTGGATTTTCTTGGGCGGTTTCCAAGGCTCTAAAGCCCGAGTTGTCACCCGAGATAGTGAGGAATTTGGGAGAGAAATCATGGGTTTCGCAGAATTTAACCGAGAAATTGGAATTATTGCAGAAAGAGCTACAGAGTTTGACGAATGGGAAGGTTTCAGATTGCAGTTCTACTGATTCTTTGTGGAAAATTCATCAGGTATTTGGTCCTACGGTTTCAATTCATCGACTCAACTCTTTTATTCACCTTTTCATCCTATTCTTTACAGATTGGTCGAAGACTAATCCATCTAGTTCCATATGTAGGATGGTTTGCTATTGAATTCAGAGTGTACGCTGTACAAGTCTGCTACGGAGGAGGTGAGCATATGGGGATGGCCTTTGCAGACTGCTGGATTGCTCACAGCTGAATTTTCTTCACGATCATTCACAATCTTATCTGGAAGAGTTACAGAGGTTAGTAAAAAATTATTTCTGTAAGTTTCACATATGGCTAAGTCTAAAAGCTTAAGAAGACAGAGTTCCCCCGAGACTCCCCGCTTAGGGAAGGGTTCTATTTGTCACATGCTTTCCTAAATGGTTGGAATTATCATGACAGTGGGTTGATGGGAAGGTCAGCTATTCAACTAGGAAGGCCAACCAGTCCTGGTTACACCAGAAATGGAGCGCCTCAGCAGTTCAATTAGATCAAAAAACCTGGATTCTTGAATATAAGCATGCCGGAGTATTGGAGAACTCGAGGTTGATTTCTGCAGCGCTGGAATTTCTTAAGTTCCGGTTGTCAAGAGAAGTCAAGAGGATGAATCAAGGGTTCTGGCTGTTGCCTGCTTCGGAAGCGCAGGAAAATGATTTTGTAGGCTTCAGAGTCCCAACGTGACAAGAGCTGTTGAAAAATGGATGCTGTTGAACTTCTCTTGAGCAAATAGCCACTTCTCATTCCTGGTGAGAAGGACCTTTGATGAACTTCAATTTTGATCATTAAAGACGCCTTTTCTTCGCATCTGTTAAGGTCAAATTGTATTTGTGTTGCTACCTATTTGTGTATATTTATAAACTTAAATGCTCTTTGTTTTACAAAGTCAATTGTATGAACTAACCTGAATAATCACGGGATTGATCAAAATATCACCAGTAATCTTTACAAGAACACTTGCCATCTTTGTAATGGTGAAACCTAGTCCTATCTCTGACAATAATGTTCCTCTGATACACCTTTGATACGAGCTTCATAAAGTCATGGCAGTCCTCACAGATCCTAAGGTTCTTAACTATGTGAATGGAGGAGCCTTCTTCCTCTTTCATCAGCCCATAACAAAGTGCTAGCTTTTCACTATGCCATAAAACCATTTCCTCCTTTTCGTCTTCGTTTACGTCAACCAAAACGTCACAGGTATTTGGAGCATAACCAACCAGCTTTAAATCACCCACCACCTCGTCTAGCTTTGCATAGATCTCATCTGCTTGTTTATGACTCCTATCTGCCATCAGAAACTCGTGTATCTCATTATTTAGTTCAAGCCTACTACACCCGCGCTCCTTGAACACGCCTTTATGTTTCATCAATCTCCTTACCTCCCTAACATCTTCCCATCTCCTTTCTTTGGCATAAATGTTTGATAAGAGGACATGGGCTCCGTCATGATTAGGTTCAAGGTCAAGGAGCCGTTTGGCAGCAAATTCTCCCAATTCAACTTCTTTGTGTACCCGGCAAGCAGCCATCAGAGATCCCCAAATCACAACATTCGGGGCCAAAGGCATTTGCTCTACAAGCTCAAGAGCTTCTCGGAGTAAATTGGCACGGCCAAAGAGATCTACCATGCAACCATAGTGCTCATGCTTAGGCACAATGTTGTATTCATTTACCATCGAGGCGAAGATTTTTTGGCCCTCATCAACTAATCCTGCATGGCTGCAAGCATATAGGACACTCACAAATGTAACCCCATTGGGCTGAATATTTTCAGCTTTCATTTGATTGAAAAGCTTCACTGAATTAGCAGCATCCCCGTGCATGGCAAAGGCGCTGATCATGCTGGTCCACGTTATCACATTCCTTCTATGCATCCTATTAAAAACTTCTCTAGCTCCCTCCAAACTCCCACACTTGGCATACATATCAATAAGAGCATTGCTAATAGACAAAGCTTCACTGAATCCATACTTGTCAACATGCTTATGAATCCATTTGGATTTCTCTAATGCACCAAGATTAGCACAAGCTGACACAACACTCAACATGGTTATGTGGTCAGGTTTTATCCCCAAAACCTGCATCTCATTGAACAGATCAAGAGCTTCTTGGGGATGCTCACTTTCTGCATAACCAGATATCATGGCACTCCAACAGACCAAGTCCTTTTCATCTATTTGATCAAAAATTAAGCGTGCTGCTTCAACCTTTCCAAGTTTGGAGTACCCAGACACCATGGCAGTTGACACAACTACATTTTTTGATGACAACTGATCGTACAAATCCTGGGCCAACTCCATGGATCCACAACTTGAATACATGGTGATAAGAGCACTCACCAAATGAGAGTCCAGGACCATGTCTTTCTCGGTTATTAGCTCATGTATTGCTTTCCCGCAATTCAAGTTTCCAGCACGGCCACAAGCAGAAAGAACTGTCGAAAGAATCATCTCATCCGGTTCCACATCGGATCTCTTCATCTCCTCAAACAGCATTAGGACATCATCAAACAGGCCACTCTGAGAGTAACTGTTGACAAGAAGCAAAACTACAACAATTAGAAGCATTCAAATAAGATTGAAGCAAGTTCAGTCCTTTTTCTTTTTTTTTTCAAAATATAACAACATTTCAATAAGGAGAATGTAATATTGAATATCATGCCCGTCAATCATAATGCTCCAAGTGACGACATCTCTATGAGACATTTTCTCGAACATCATACGCGCATCTGAAATTCGGCCACAAGCAGCATACATTCGAACCACAGCCGTCTGCACAAACGGGTCCGAATCAAAACCCAACTTCACGCCTAGCCCATGAATCTCCATCCCTTCCATTAGCGCCTGAACTCGCGACGACGCCTTCAGCAGCGCAGGAAAGCTAAACCGGTCAACACGAAGTCCCTCCTTTAGCAACTTCTCGAACAGAAAAAGGGCGCTCTCGGGCTCGCTGCTGCGCGACAATTCGCGCAAGAAGCTGTTTGAGATACGGGTTTGAGGTCTGGGGATTTGGGCAAAGACGGAGAGGGCGTAGGGGAGGCTGCTACGGGAGAGAGCGCAGGAAGAGACAGCGAGCTTGAGGAGGAGGGAGGTGGATCGGTCGAGGCCGGAGCGGAGGATTTGGGCGTGGAGTTGCTTGAGGTGGGAGATGGAGGTGGCTGAGCTTAGAGCTGAGAGGAGGTGACTATGGCGGTTATGGTGGTGGATGGTGGGGTTTGGGTGGGGAGGGAAGGTGGTAATGGGTTGGGTCATGGTGGCGGTGGCGGCCATGACCGGTGGCGAGAGATCAATGGTGATGGAATTTGGAAGCCAAAAATGGTGGGAAATTACAGTTGTGGAGTGGGAAGATAGTTTATAGAACGTTTTTGGGACTTATGGTGGCTCCGAACTGAACTCCCACTGCCCATCAATCCAAGAAGAAGGGGATGTATTTGAGAATAACTCAAATAATAGGAGGTAATTCGTAATTTCGCAATGCAATGCAATTTACCTTTTTTCTTTTCAAAGGATACTATTAATAATAATTAAAAACTTTGATAACGGCTAAAGGAGGAAGACTCCTGAAGTGAAGTGAAGGACTTCTTCCCCTATAAAATTCCGATTTAACTGAATTATTTGAATAAAATTAATTAAAATTATTGGTTCAATTTGATTTTTTTTTAATTTAGTTTGGTTCAATTAATTTTTTAGTTTTGGTTTGATTTTTTTATTAAAAATAATTGAATTAACAGAATCGACCGAACTTTAAGACAACGTTTTTTTTATTATAAAATAACATCATTTTTTGCTCTGTCGTATAATCTCCCAACTTGTTTGATTTTTCAGTTTATTTGGTCTATAGTTAGTTTGATTTTGATCCTTTTTTTTATGTTTGTTCAATTTATTTGGTCAATTTAGTTTATACGATTTATATTTAATTTTTTTAATTATTGATTAGTTCAATTTATTAGTTTTAATTAATCAATTCGATTCAATTCCATTCAATCTTCTGATTCAATTTATTCAATTTGTAAATCTTGGTCAAAACAAAAAGGTTTGCACATTAAGAAGCACAAAAATGGCTCTGTTTCCCTTTTTGAAAACGATGGAACCTAATCGAAACAATATTCAAGACATTTTTATAAATTGCAAAACGTTCTAGGGCCGTTTTGTAATTTATGAAAAATAGTTGAAAACACATTTCAGGCAACAGCAACCGCGAGGAAGGTGAGATAGGTTTATAGGAAAGTCGAGACGTAATGACTATCAACAACAGCCTTTCTTGCCGTTGCTTTAATCAGTCAATTCGATTTGATTCCATTCAATCTTCTAATTCAATTTATTCAATTTGTGAATTTTGGTCAAAACAAAAGGTTTGCATATTAAGAAGCACAAAAATAACTCCATTTCCCTTTTTGAAAATGACGAAACCTAACCGAAACAATATTCAAGACATTTTTGTAAATTGTAAATTGTAAAACGTTCTAGGGCTGTTTTGTAATTTACGAAAAATAGTCGAAAACACATTTCAGGCAATAGCAATCGCGAGAAAAGTGAGATAAGTTCACAGGAAAGTCGAGACGCAGCAACTATCAAAGCCTAGTGAGATAGATGATACAACAACAGTCAACGACGAGGGTGAGGTGAGAAAGATCGACAATGACAAGAAAAGCAAAAATGACATGTTGACAATGAAAAAAGTGACGTCGACGACATAGACGAAGAATGCAACAACAATCAGCAACTAGTGACGATCAATAAAGCAACAACACAAGTTGGCAACGAGATAATGAATACTCAAGTTTCTCTCTAACTACTCTAAATCTTCAAAGACTTTATTACAAGCTATAGTTTACGACATATAATATTATTTATATCATATAAATTATAAATTAATTTCACATTCACTCTTATTTATTTTATTCTAACACTTATAAGTTTGACTATTTATTACGTATACCCTTATATTTCTAAAATTTATAATTTATCTTGCATTTTTATTTTCTTAACTTTTTAATGTTATTTTTATATTTTTATTTTATATCAAAAATACTTTTCATTTTCATTTCCGTGCAACTAAATTTGCACACACCAGTAACTTTTCAATGTGATATTGTAAATACTTTTTATTTATTTAAAATGAATTTCATTTTGCAATGTTTATTATTTAAAGATTTGAAGGGGTTCGGGTTGATTGTTGTCATCCACCCGAATCCGAATGAAAGACCGTGTCTCTGCTCGTTTTGCGTCTCTGATCAGCTAGTCTCACCCGCTCTCTTGCCGGTCGGCGATCTACTCAAACATTTGATTCCGAAGAATGGGCGACCCTCTCTTTGAACTCGAACAAGTTCTCCGATCCAAACAGGTACCTCTAGGGCTTCTCTTTCTTTCTTTCTTTCCTTCTTTCCGCATTCAATCCAATTCGGGTGCCATCTGGTTTTGGAGGCCAATTCTGGAAAATGTCTGTTTCAGTGCCAAGAATCAGGGTTTAATGTGCTTTGCGGTCTCGTTTTCCTGAAAATTTGTGTGTGACGTGCCGATTTCAGTGCCAATAACATAACGGGGATTTTATTTTCTTCCCATGTTTACAAATCAGCTTCTAGCACTACATTTTTGTGCTCCGGGGTTTATGTTTAGCAGTAGGTGGTTTCGATTACTGTTTTTATTTGCTGGATTGAACATTTGAGGTTTATGATTATCACCGGTAGAAAAGCGAGTTTTAATAGTATTGATGCCAATGGGCAGGAGACCTTGACGAGCCAAGAAGCAAATGTTCTTATGACATGCAGAGCTAGGGTTGTGAAGGATTTCATTATTGGCGCCGCCGCTAGTGGCGGTCTCGCTTGGCTAGGTACTTCTTTATTCTTGTATTGTCAACTTTTGATCGTCTTTGAATTTTTTTTTTTTTTAAGTTTGATCGTCTTGGAATTATGGTTTGTTAAGTTGATATGTGTGTGTGTGTGTGTGTGTGTGTGGATTGGACGTTGGAGTTATGAATTTGATGCATATGAGTGCCACTTGAGCCTTTTTTGTTAATTTGGTTGTTAAGCTTATTTTACATGTCTATACTGCCTTTAAGATTACAGGCTTGGGTTATGTACTTCGGGGCTCATTTTCTGTTTATAAATGGTGGTTCTTTCGGTGGTTATTCATCTTTTTCCAACAGCATTCAAATTATTCAATGTGCCAACATTCCCTGATTTGCTTAAAAATAGACAAAATATAATGGCATTTCCCTTTATGACAATTGTCTCTTCACACGCTAAGCCTCTTTTTGGAGAAGGGTGGGGTAAAGGACGGAGCATTGCATATGTAATAGGACATAAGGGTAAAGGAAGTAGCGTAAAGTTTGTTACCCTTCCATTGTTTGGAGAATTAAAATGTAAATGAGTATATTATAACTTTATTTGGATGGATAATGGAAAGGGATGGAAACTGGTAGGAGAAGGGTAATAGCAGGTTCCAATGAAACCCACTTTAATAATCTGCCCATGTTGCTAATGTATATTGCATTTGATTTCATGGGAGTACTTTCGTCAAGCAACTGCCTGAAACACTGAGGTTTAGCAATTTTCATTTGTTGCTAATTGCAGTTTTGTAATCATTCTTTCGCAGTTAATCCAAAGCTAAGAAATTTGACTCGCATCCAAATTTCAGCAGGTAAGAGTTAACTCTTCTTTGTGTGTGTGTGTGTGAGAGAGAGAGAGAGAGAGAGGGAAGAGTTTTTTCCTGGAGGTGGAAGCAGAAAGGTTGTCATGTTTCACTGTTCTGATCGCAGTCTTCCAATGGTGCTGATGACATCAAAGTGTTACTCTTTCCTTGAAGTGCATTTCATATTTGAGCTTATAATCAAATTATACAATAGTATGACCGAGGAGGGTAGAATACCGTCACTGTTTCTACATGCAATGTTTTGGTGCCACCTTGTACAGCAGGAGATCATAAAGTTCTGTTCTAGTACCACTTTGTTGCCAATCAAGGCTGCAGACAGCAAAACTTAGAAAACACCCAATTTCCTTCCATGAGGGAATATGAACTTCGAAAAACATTATATGAGCTGCTACCAGTGCATTAAAAATGTAATATTTAGGTTCGATCTTAGAGATCTCTCCATGTAACCACACACATGGACCACATGCAAATTTATACTTTGGGTGGTAGTTTGCATGTGTCTTGTCATTATCTGTACTGGAGTATGTGCATAGGCCTGGCATCCTTGTAGGATCAATTTTTGCAGATTCATTATCAGTGGTAATTAATATTGGAATAATTGGCTGTACAATTTATCATTTCCACATAATTGCAGGAGCTGCTGCTCTTTCTGGCACATGGAGATCTATTAGGTCGCTAGAGTCTTGTCTTGAACATATACTTTCTTTGGATGGAAGTAGGATGCAGAAGGAGTTAGCAAATATGTACATTCTCTATCCATTTCCTATCGTGCTGCAGATCTTTCCAATCTTTGCAGGTTCTATGCCTATATATGTGAGATTTTTTCATGCGATGACTCTAAATGTAATGTGATGTAGTTGACAATGCCAAATTACAACCTTGGATACGTGGGCTACAATATAGATTTTAGATGCAGGAATGTGTCTAAGCTTGGATTCATTTAATTCTCGTATCCCTTGCAGAAGGATACAACCAAATTTCATAGTTCTTAAATCATCTTTTGTTTGTTTGGGTTGAAATTGTCTCACCCCACCTAGGAGTGAGACTGACCTTGAACCTCAGGCAAGGAGCAAGAAAGCCAAAATCATCCAGTCAATTTCCTGTTCCATAAAAAAATCCTGAAACATGATATCTATAATACTCCAAAATCATATTACACAAACTAATTGGCCAAAAGTTTGCCCAAGGACTACCATTGATACAAATATAAATATTCTGAATTACTATAAATCCTTCCAACAAAAGAAGCTTGTGCAAATAACTAAACAAAACCTTAAGTACTACAAGGTCATATAACCTGAAAGTCTCTGTGCTAGAGTTCAACTCTAATATTACTCCTGTTAACCTAGAAATGATAAAGTTGAGTGATGAGCTCATAACTTGGTGAATGATAATCTTATATAATAATTATTGCATAACTAAAGCATAATGGGTTTATTGTTAATATAAAAAATAATAGAACAACTTTAATTTTCAAAAGATTACAGATGCATATGATTATTTGCAGCCTTTCTCACATAATGGTCTATCAAGCAGCAAATCCAAAAGTTGATATACTCCTTAAATGCCAAAGAATCCATGTAAACTTTAGATACATGAATGCAGTCATGGTTGTTACAGCAGAGTACCCCCGATCGGAAGATTTTTCTCTATCAGGGGGAAAGCCTCTTGATGAAGATCCTAAAAACAAATATTTTGGGAAACAATATTTTAGGGGTAACAAGAGAAATTAATATTGTTTTATTAGTTTATTTATCTTTAGTTTGTTTCCTAGTTTATTTTGATTTCCTTTATTTCCTAGAATCCTAATTAGATTAGGATTATCTTTATAATCTTAATTAGACTGGGTCAAGGAATCCTAGTGAGAGTAGATTTTTATTTATTGGTTGTCTATAAATATTAAATAATCCTTTAGTGATGTATTGTAGGTTAGACCTTGATGAATAATATTGATTAAAAATATTTGGTTTGAGTAATTGGAATTACTCTTGTTCCTTCGGTTCGGGTTTTGCATCGCCTCCTTTCTAACTTCCCATGCCTAATGCAATTATCAAGTGTCTAACATGGATAACTCACAAATTTAGAGTCTTCCATGTTACATAATCACAACAGAACACAAGAGCACTATAAGCAACATAGTGTCACATGAGGTCAATCATTGGGTCCAGAAGAGCGCCAATATAGGAATAACTGCATGTTATACGTCTGAACCACACCAAAATTAGTCAGATAAGATGTTCTCCTATTCTGCTATCTTATGCAGTACATTGAATGATTCAATTACTAATAATTTTCTTCCTGTTTTAAGTCAGTAATAAGATCATGGGTTGCACTAGTTCAAGACAATGTTATTTTTAAAGCTATAGCTGTCAACTTGAATCCAATAATCTTTTGGTAAATAAAGTATGTTGTCTCAGATAGAGGTAACTTGTTCCGGATTCTTCAATTCAAATTATTGACAGGTTAAATTCTATCAAGATGTTTGCACATGCTAAAGAAAAGCAGGTAGCACATAAATTAGTGTTTGTTCCAAAATGAAAAATGCTATTGTTACTGCTGGCTGTAAAAGATTCATTTAAATGCTATTTGGTTACTTGTCAAGGACTCTGGTGGGATGAGCTCCAGGTCTCAGAGTTATCTTACCGTAACACATACATTGATGATAAAGAACTCCACCCAGATCACTCCCTAACCTCTATAAATATTTTGAGCACACATGAATATATTCTGCTGATATATAAGACAATATCTTTAAGCTGAGCTAAATGGTCCCGAAGAACTGGAAATATTACACCGGATAAGTTGTAACAGAATCCACTCGTAGCTGAGGTCATTTGGTCCATTTTGACATGCCTTTTATTTGCTTTTTCTTAAACTTCCTCTAATAACAAGAATTTGGCTTGTTATCCACCAATAAATAAAAAAGGGTAAACTAAACTGACCTCACTTGAGGTTAGACAAAATTAAAGAGACCTCCCCTCTATTTTGAAAAATTACAATGACCTCTCTTGATGTTCAAAACTCGGTACATTTAACCCTTTATCGTTAAATAACCACCATTAAATTTTATGAAATTGAAATTCCCAAAATGCCCTCAGTTTCCTCTTCCTCTCTCCTCTAATGCTCCGGCAACATCCTCTCTCTCTCTCTCTCTCTCTCGATTTTGTGGTGTTCCTTACATGGAGGAACCCTCATGTGTAATGAAGAAGAGAACTAGAAAGAAAGGAACCAGTCTTGCCCCATTGTAAAGCATCAGTGTGATCTGATGATGCTTTTCTGTTAGTTGATTGGGACTCTACCAGTATGGCTGTCTGGCTTCATGTTGAGTAAAATGAAATTACAGTAGGAAGGGGTAAAGAAATATGGTTGACTGTAAGTATAGCAGCTAACAGGATTCCTGCTCTTATATTGGACCGCATCAATGAGGAAACTACAGGTGATCTCGTGCCACTTGCCAGAATCCTTTTTCCTTGATCCTTTCATGTGCATACACAGATGAAGTGCATACTTCTCTGGCTGCTTTCTATTTAATTTCATTATTAACGTATTTGTTTATAGCCGAGGTATAATATTTGTAAATGCTGCACATACATGGTTTATCTTTGGGTTTATCAAAATTTGTTCCCCTCTTTTTCTTTGTTTAGTGCTTTCTTTCTTTCTTTCTTTCTTTTTTTTTTTTTGGTGAGAATAATCTGAGTGACGAAGTTCTCTTAAAGCAGACTGGTGAAAAGGCATGGGGATAACCCAAAGATTGCACAGTTTCTCTCCAAACGTTTCTACTCAGAGAAGGTTTTTGATGATTATTCTATAGATCAGCCAAGGTTAAGGTGGCGATATCGAAATTTCTTTTCTGATAATCTTAGTCCTCAGAGGACACATGGAGAGAACACTGATGAGCCGAAGCTTGCTTCTGTAAGCATCCGCGCCTAATCTTGTAGTTTTACTACTTGATCTTGTGTCAACTCTTTCGATTAAATATGTGAAAGATGATAGCACGGCATAAGATGCTTAATTTAGCAACAACAGAGAATGACCCGTTGCATCTATTGCATGGTTCACAGATGGAATTAACTGAATGATCTGATTACTCGGCTAATCTGTCACATAATCTAAGCTGTGTAAATTCTTGCAGAAGAACAACCCTCCCATGGAAGCACTCACAGACCCTCTTAATTGTGTCTTTGGACTCCCAGGAAACAGTGAGGAGATTCATCCTACCGACAATACCTCCACCACATCCCTCGGAAGGAAAGGCCGCAGCCACCGGAGGTCTCGTCGCCGGCATCGAACACGCCACCATGTTCATGAGGCTTCTTGAATTTTTCAATTCGCTTCATTTCTTAAATTGGCTGATGCGGTGTTGTCAGGATATCTTAGTTTGGAATGCTTTTATTTTATTCTGGGAACTTTGGTTTACAGCTCTGCATATTGCCTGGAATTGCCATGCTTCACTAAGGACGCTCACTTTAGTTTGCATGCATAATTAGGCAGAGAAGAAACACATTCAGGCTGGATAATTTGCAATTATAAGCTTTGATGATTGGACTTGCTATAATTAGTTAAGGAGATGATTAAAATCCAAGTTGTTGAAGATGACGCACGTGCAAGGCACGTGCTCATCGCATATATATATATTTCTCTCTCTCTCTTCCATTTAGCTTTTTGTGTTCAAAAACAGAAACGTGAACCGAAAGGCTCCATCCGGCGCCATTCATTGATGAATCGGTCCTTTTCCAATCCTGATCTGATTAAGATTTTGATATTGTTCGTATTCGGATTCCTTTTCGCATTCGAATCGGTGCTGGAAACCGATGCCATGAAGGTGCACCCGATGGCGTCGAAGCGGAACATCACAACCCGAGACGCCATGTATTCATCATCTTCTTCTTCCTCTCTGCCGGAGGGGAATTCCCTGAAGCGGCTGCGGCGGCTTCCCCACGTGTTCGGGAAGGTTCTGGAGCTGCCGTTTCGCTCCGACGCCGACGTCGCCGTGGAGGAGACCTCCGACTGTTTCCGCTTCGTGGCCGGGGCCGAGGGGAGCGGGGCGTTCTCCGGTGCCGTCAGGGCCCACGTTGTGGAGATTCACCCTGGCGTCACCAAGATTGTGGTTCGAAGTGGCGGCGGCCGTGGTGGCGAGGAGGTGGTGGAGTTGTTGCTGAAGGAGCTAGAGGTGGACGTGTGGCGTTTCCGGCTGCCATCGGGGACGCGGCCGGAGCTGGTGACGGCCGTGTTCGCCGACGGCGAACTGATCGTGACGGTACCCAAAAGCCGAGAGTTGGCGGCTGGAGAGGGCCTCGGGGGCTTCGGACGGCTCGTTCTTGTGCAGTAGTACGAAACCATAAGAGTCTGGCTTACCAATAACGCTTCAAAATGCAGAATCACAAAAACCATATACGCTAAAGTTGGCATCTTCGAATGAGATATCGCATTTTGAATCCCCGTTTTGGCTCCAATTCTGTTGAGCAGATGACTTTGTTTGAACGTTCTTAATTAGCTCTTGTTTATTTGTGTAAGATCTGTTGAGCAGATTCTGTACCTGTATGCATGAGAGTTTGCTTTGTAGATTCGTAATGTCATGTTTTTTTTGGATAACACTCCATTATGAGCACCCTCACTTATTAGCTTTAAAATATGGTGAAATAGTTAAATTAAATAATCTGATGACTCACTTACTAGTTCTAAAATACGGTGAAAGAGTTAAATCAGATAATTTGATGTTCCTCAATTTTGATTTCAAAACAACACTTTAACTATGACAGAAAAAAATTCAAATGAGATCGTCGAGCGACACGACTATGCTACTAGAATGTGAAAGTTGATTTGGTCAACAGGGCTTATCCAACTCAATTTTTGTTCTAATATTCTTTCATATATATGTATATGTATAAAGTCTTTAATTAGACCACAAAAAATATATAGGCCCAGTTAATCGGTTGGTTTTTCTTTAGGACAAGGACAACTTCAAGCAATGCATGTGGGGGCCGGCGGTAGTAGATGATCTGGGATTGGAACATCTTCCATCTATCTATCTATCTATCTATCTATCAATGAACTAATAATAATACGTAATGCCAAATAAAATGTGTTGTCAAAACAATTCATTTGTGACAATAGGCCATATTCCTTGAATGAAGACTTAAAATTTAAAATGTCAACTTAGCATCCAATAATTTCTAAGACTTAACTTGTTTTCTTTTTTTAAGCTTCAGCATTTGTTTTAGTACATTCAAGGATGGATGGATGGATGGATTCAATTTATTTCCAGAAAATCAAATTTGGCTCTGAAGGGAACATTAACCAACTTTATTTTATTTGTCTTGCTAGATGAGGGGGAATGGGCCTAACGTTCCCATTAGCGTCGCTATACATTGTAAGTCGTCTTCTACGGCTCCATGCATCAACCGACCAAACTGTAGCGGATTACCAGTCATGAATATTGCCACCAGCCGGCATGCCCTTCCTCACCGCAAATGCGCTCGCCGCCCTTGCCGAATCCGCCGTGTCGGCCGGCTCCGCCGCCCTCGGCAGAGCGGTCCACGCCCAAATTTTCAAGACCTTCGATAGCCCCTTCCCTTCTTTTCTCTCCAACCACCTTGTCAACATGTACTCCAAACTTGACCTGCCCAAATCCGCCCAGCTAGTCCTCTTGCTAGCCCCTTCTCGCTGTGTCGTCACCTGGACTGCCTTCATCTCTGGGTCCGTCCAGAACGGCCACTTCGTCTCTGCTCTCGTTCACTTCTCTCATATGCGCCTTGAGGGAGTGCATCCCAATGACTTCACCTTCCCTTGCGCCTTCAAGGCATCCGGCTCGCTCCGATGGCCCGCGACCGGAAAACAGCTTCATGGGTTGGCCATTAAGGATGGTCAGATACACGACGTCTTTGTGGGGTGTAGTGCTTTTGATATGTATTGCAAAACGGGTCTTCGAGAGGACGCTGGTAAACTATTCGATGAAATGCCCGAGAGGAACATTGCTACATGGAATGCGTATATTTCGAACTCTGTGTTCGACGGCCGGCCTCAGAGTGCCATATCTGCATTTATTGAGTTTAGGCGCATTGGTGGGGAGCCCGATTCAATTACGTTTTGTGCCTTTCTCAGTGCCTGTTCGGACTGTTCGTACTTGGAACTGGGGCGACAATTGCATGGGTTTGTAATTAGATATGGGTACGAGGCAGATGTCTCAGTTGCAAATGGGATGATTTATTTTTATGGGAAATGCCAACAGGTTAGTTCCTCCGAGTCAATTTTTATTGGCATTGGCAAACCAAATGAAGTTTCATGGTGTTCGATGGTGGCAACCTATGAGCAAAATGATCAGCAGGAGAGGGCTTGTTTGGCGTTCATACGGGCAAGAGAAGCCGGCATGGAGCCAACAGATTTTATGGTTTCCAGTGCTCTGAGTGCTTGTGCTGGGCTTGCAGGCCTTGAATTGGGCAGGTCCCTTCATGCACTAGGCGTAAAGGCCTGCATCGACAAGAACGTATTTGTGGGAAGTGCTCTTGTCGACATGTATGGCAAGAGCGGAAGTATAGAGGACTGTGAGACAGCGTTCTATGAGATGCCTGAGACGAACCTGGTTACTTGGAATGCGCTATTGAATGGATATGCTCATCAAGGATACGCCGACATGGCTTTAGCATTGTTCCAAGAAATGACCTGCGGCTTCCATGTATTGGTGCCCAACTATGTGACCCTTGTGAGTGTGCTGTCAGCATGTAGCAGAGCCGGGGAAGTGAAATTGGGCATGGAGATTTTTGAGTCAATGAGAAGTAGGTATGGCATTGAACCTGGTGTGGAGCATTATGCATGTGTTGTGGATATGTTGGGGCGGGCAGGGAAGGTAGAGCTAGCGTTTGAGTTCATAAAGAGAATGCCCATTCTTCCTAGTGTTTCAGTCTGGGGGGCTCTTCTTGGGGCTTGTAGAGTTCACGGGAGGCCAGAGTTGGGAAAGGTTGCAGCTCAAAATCTATTTGAACTTGATCCACACGACTCTGGAAACCACGTCCTGCTTTCCAATATGTTTGCAGCTGCTGGCAGGTATCATCGCTACCTTCTCATCAACACTTAAATCTCGAATTGTTGATAAAGTCCTAGATATATTACTGGTTTTACAAACTCACAAAATCACCCTTTTAGTTAGAACTTTTAGGCGGAAGACTTGTGGTGTTACTAATGACTATTATGGCGTGAGTGTAGGCTAAAAGAAAGCATTTTGAAAGTGACTCGTAAAATTCAAACATGGGATTCAAATATGGGATCTATTAAACTCACAAATCACCCTTTAACTAGTATTTTTAGATAATGACCCGGGATGTTACACTAATTACCATACAACACACTAAAGAATAAAGGGTGACTTGTGAGTTTAAAGGGTGACTAATTACCATACAACACACTAAACAATCTGCAACAACTTTTGCAGGTGGGAAGAAGCTAATCTGGTGAGAGAGGAGATGAAGGATGTGGGAATCAAGAAGGGGGCAGGATGCAGCTGGATCTCCGTGAAGAACATAATCCACGTTTTCCAAGCAAAAGATACCTCCCATGGACGACACCCAGAGATTCAGGCGATGCTGGCCAAGCTGAGGAGGGAGATGAAGGCAGCGGGATATGTAACAGACACCAAATTCGCTCTCTATGATTTGGAAGAGGAAGAGAAAGAGAGTGAAGTTTGGCACCATAGCGAGAAGATCGCGCTTGCCTTCGGCCTTGTCGCCCTCCCTCCCGGTGTCCCCATTAGAATAACTAAAAATCTCAGAGTCTGTGTGGATTGTCACAGCGCCATTAAGTTCGTCTCCAGGATTGTTGGCAGAGAGATCATTGTCAGAGATAATAATCGCTTTCATCGTTTTAAAGATAACCACTGCTCATGTAGAGATCATTGGTGATTAATTTTCTTAATTTGGAATTTCTCTGCATTATTTGTTTACTAACAATAGGTTTAAGTTCATCCCCAAACAGAGCATAACCTAATTTGGTATTATCAATAAATATTTAGTCATGCTAGATCAATCATGAATAAACTAACTCTGGGACCCATTATAAAAAATGTACGAATATGATCAATCATGCTAGATCGATCTGGGATGTGTTTGTTACTTTTACTTTTAATAGACCACTAAGCACGAAACGAGAGAAAGTGATCGATCTGGGATGTGCTTATTCACTGTACCTGACTACTTTCGCCGAGTGAGAGATTACAAGGACAAATCTTGCTGCTTGAACAATAAAGGAAAATCATGCTTACGATCTCTTCAATTTCTATCTCTGTTGAGATGAAAGTGAGTGTGTTTATGTAATATGCTCAAAAAGGGAATTCAAATGAATCTCCTGGCTTTCCCAAATTCATGGACGAGGCAAGCATTCTTCCTCGATCCAGAGCGTTATTAGTTAATTTTTTCAAACTCTGCCCTTACTATGCAGAGCATTTTTCATCGCCGTTAATGCTTACTGTTATAGTTTATATGCAAGAATGGATTTATTTGCTAGAAAAAATAGTCTCCAAGATTCAGAGTAGAAATAGTCAGAGAATACATAGCATTCCCAATGCAAACACTCTAATATTAAAGTTAAGTTCTTAAATGAAATAGCAAAAAAAAAATTTCAAAGTTCTTGATTGAATAGAAGTGTCATACCTTGAGAAATAAGAGTTCATCTATTTATAAAGATTTCTTCACTTTGTGGGTTGATATTAATCTTTAGTTGCATAATCAGCGAAAGAAAGAAATCATGAAGATAGGTTTGCACGTCTCTTTCACAAAAGGTGCCTTGCAAGAGGGTCTCTGGGGACTCTCTTGGAGACTCAAGACCTTTCCTACAAAGGTGTCTTGCCTCCCATGACGAAGCCTACCAAGAGGGTCTTCTCAATACCCCGAGCGAGACTTTTGGAGCCCATTGCACGAGGCCTTCTTTCCTTTGGGATTCATGTTTTCTCGTTGGTCGGCCGGCTCTATAGGTTTTATTGTTAACAGGGTTAGGTACATTAATAGTTTCTCACTCTTCCCTTAGGATTTCCTGAAAGAAGAGTAGTCTTTCGTCTCCTAGGAAATGCCTAGGGTCAAAATTGTCATGTGAGACTTGTGTTGTTCTTATAGAGGTTCTAACTCTCAAAACTCTTATCAATGCTCCCCAGACAAAGACCTTTCTTGTGAATGCCAAAAGACTCTCTTGTATGACAACTAGTCTATTGCAGACTTTCCCGTGTAACGGCTTGTCTCTCGCGAACTCTTTTGGATGCTTCTGATTTCATGGTAAGTCTTGTGATTTAGGAAATTCTTCTTTCTGAACCCTTGATAGAGAAAACAAAGTACATAACGAGGCCTGTCACTCTTTAAAATCTATCAGCCATTCTAGGTTAGTTTAAATTCATGGCAACAGATCTTGAAAGGGTTTGAACTCATTTCTTCTTAGACGATTACGAGATAAAACCCCCTGGGGAGGTATTGCCCATGTCGACGGAGATTGTATAGGAGTTCACGAGGCTTCATTAGCACCTGGCCTTTGGTTTCTCTTCTTAAATTCAAGATGAACTTCTTCAGGGTGACTTGCTAGTCCCGACCCAACTTTACCCAAATGGATCAACTCAATTGGTGGCATTCTCCGTCTTATGCCACTAGAGATGAGGGAGGATGTTTGATCACACACTTCCATGCCCGTCTTATGCCACTAGAGATGAGGGAGGATGTTTGATCACACGCTTCCATGCCCCTATATGGGCAATGTAATGCCCCCCTTTGTTTTTTTTGGACGTTAACTTAAGAAATTTTAGGAATATATTTTTTTTTCATAAATACATAACATAAATTATTCCAACAGATATAAATCAAATCCCAACAATCATGTTGTTCCTTTTCAGCATACTAAAATAAGAATCAATAAACTAAGACAAGTAATATCATCATAAATGCGGAAACTAGATCGAAACATCAAATGATACATAACTAAAATCACTTTATTCATAACATAAAGATCGCACCATCATTTAACATGACATCATTTAAATAAAATACATTATAATCAAAAGTCATGCTATGAGCCACCTACAAATCGTCGTCACTCATCGACAATTCCTTTCCCTTTGGCACTGTTACTTTCACCTGAAACGTTAAAATACTTCAAGGACAAAATCCAAATAAGATGCTTAATCATCTAAGTGAGAATTTAAAACAATATCATGAATATATGCAAGACATGAAACAAAACTGACATATCCCTGATATGCCCTCGTTCAAGAGAATCTCACACAACATTTAACTCTAACCTGAAAAAATGCAATATTTTTAAAGGCAACACAACTATATCGACACAATAGCATAACACAGTCCTAGCTCAAGAAGGCAATATCAACGCCTCTCCCTGACACAACAGAAAACCATCGTTATCACTTTCGATATGGAAAGGTCAACATCAATTCAGGAACCTGGGGAGTCACCCCACAATCATGCCAGGGATTACGTTTCTACTCAAAAGTATATCGAATCACGTCAACACAAATCTTAGCCACATAATGATCAACACTATTCTTAAAAATCCACGTCCATCTCGGGAACAATGTTATTGCTTAAAGGCACCTCTGATGGTGTTCACTAGAAGTCCCGCCACTTAAGCCAATCCGGAGTAGTGTCAATTCTCAGTCTCGCCACTTGTCGACTGTTGAGGTGGTATCCATTCTCAGTCCCTGTCACAAGTGGGCATTTTCCCTTGGCATGCTTCCCTAATGCTATCACTCTAGTGCCATTTCTCACATGAACAACCCAAAAACAAGCCAATACCACATGTTATGATTCGATGCATCATATAAATAACATTTTATGTATATAATTTATCGCACAAAATTCAATTCACATTCATAAAACATTTTGGGACAAACCTCCCACATGAATCAACCATCACATGTTAAATCACTCACATGCAACAAAATCGTTTGCATGAAACTAAACAAGTTTAGGGTCAAACCACTCAAAATAAATCAAGTTTTTAAGTAAAAACACTCACCTCGAAATTATTTCCGAACGTCTTAATTCTTGTGCACAACCTTAATTCTCATGCCAAAACTCAAACAACCATACTTTTACTCAATCTTGAGCCTCAATGTACCCTAGACATCATATTGATTTAAGAGAACATCAAAATTCATTTTTCTCAATTTCTTCATAATTTTTACTTATTTTCTTCCTTTTTTTTTTGAAAATTCCAAAATAAATATCTCTTCAAACATTTTTATAAATTTTCCTACACCATAAATCATAAAATAAATTTAAAAAAATAAAAAAATTCCAAAATTACCCTTAGTCTCATGCGTCTGGCAAGTGTTTGCGAGTGAAGGATGACGCGTGCAGCTCACGCGCTGATCGTTTTCTCTTGCTCCAGTCACCGGCGATTATTTCGATGCCTAATATTTTTATACCACCTTGAAGCCTTCCTCCAGTAGATCCTATTGGCACCTTCCTTGGCCTGAAAATATCACCAGATATGCCCCAAACGACCCAATTTCAGTCCAGCACCGACGAAATTCGCGACTTTTCGGCCAACCTTCGAACACCACTTAAACCACTACAAAACCTCACTAAACTCTCTAGAAATGCTTTCCAAGACACGAGGAACAAAAACCCTCTATCCAATTCTTCAAAAACAACCCAAAACTCGAGCAATTTGTGTGATAAATTCTTAAAACCCTCGACCTCTATTTATAGCAAAAATCTGGCAATTCTCAGCCAAGACTTGGCTTCCAAACTTCCCTAGGCCACAAACAACCTCCCCCAAGCCCAAGCTTAGCCATCCCATCGCCAAAATCCTCGATTTCAACAGTGACAGTGCGACAGCCAATTTGCAGCGTTCACACTACAGTTTGAACAATTACAGTTTTACCCCTTTGTTTCTTCCAAATGCCATTTCGGCCTTTTTGAAGAAACCCCTAAGTTTTCCAACAATGCCACTGAGACCCAAAAGTTCTAAACTTTTCATTCCATCCCCGAAAATTCAGAAATAACGTGATTTCGACCTCTCTTGAGCAAAATTAGAAGATTACACTCAAGCCCGAATGAACGATTTGACCGATAATCTTTTTATTTCAATCCGAAACCAACTCAGGGTTGTTCTACTTACTGCTCTGTGACATTCTAGAAGTTTCAAAAGACAATTCAATTTTTCAGCCCGAATTATAACTGTATCGAAAACTTTTTCTAATCTGATTTCTTTCGATGTCATAAATCAAGTCTTGAAATGGTTGTCAACACCATATCATCTTTCTTAGATATCTGGGTTCCAAGGTACTCTATTCAGTTGATTCGGTCACTCATAACTGTATCGAAAATTATGTTATAGTCATAATCTTCTAAAGATTTTACTTAAGGCCCAAGATAAATTATACTTAAAACCTTATGAAAATTTTAGGTGTTACAAGTAAGGCTCTCTTAAGGGTATTTCTTTTTTC
Source organism: Diospyros lotus (assembly GCF_014633365.1). Lineage (NCBI taxonomy): Eukaryota > Viridiplantae > Streptophyta > Magnoliopsida > Ericales > Ebenaceae > Diospyros > Diospyros lotus. Next base: position 3,764,859 of record NC_068341.1, read on the forward strand.
CATTTTTGGTTTCTATTACTTTTGAGATGTCTTTTTAATTTTTTTTTTATTTACAAAGATGAGTCATTTCAGGGATGCTTTAGCTAAGAGGAGTGAAGCAAATAAGGCAAGGAAACATAAAGCTACTGAAACTACTAGGGCAAGCAAGCAATCATGTTTGTCTTTAGAGGCATTAGCTCCAACCATTAAAGCGACTAGAGGTCATACACCTCTCCTTTTCTTTTAGCTTCAAATAAGCCAAGCTCATTTCTCTGCTTGAGTAGGGGTCACAAAGGGTTCCCCTGCTTTTACTGTGCCTAGAGTTAGTGAATGCCCTTTAACTTTTCAAAGATCCAAACAACTGAGTAAGGACATGGTGAAGGCTCTTTTATACAATATTGTACTAAAAAGGGTGAATTGTGCTCCTCAAACTTTCATCCACCTTACCTCTACTAGATTCGTGAGAAGTCAAAAGGCTTTGGAAAACCCTTTTAGAAGGCTTCAGTGAGAGAGGTAAGACACCTTTACATGGGAGGTCTTAGGTATCTTGGAAAGTCCTTAGGGTCTCTTGAAAACCTTTTCACAAAGGCACCTTATGTGGAAGAGATGTGCAAATCTACCTCCATGATTTCTTTCAATGATAGTGTGATCGAAGATTAACATCAACCTAACAAAATCAAGAAACTCTTATAATTGACTCTTAAGCTTAATACATCAGAGTGTTTGCATAAGGAATAATCTTTGTTCTTTGACTATTTCTTTCTTGCAAAATATCTAAAATTTAGAGACAACTTTTCCTAACAAATAAATGTATTATTGTGTACAAGTAACAACCGATACAATTTATGTGTATTTGTGTAAAGTCAACGCAAAATTTAATAAAAAATATATAATGTAACAAATATCATATATATTAATATAAATATATTTTTTTTAATCACACTAACAAATCATGATTAACGAGCATGTCATATTTATAATCATTGCTCTCCATATATGATACATTTGCTAAGATCCATCTTGATCTTCTCATGTATTGAGGAGATCTCTATGATCAATTTTGATTCAATGGTAATTATTTATAATATTTTTATATATGACCTTGCTATTTGGATAGAATCGGTCCAGATAGAATTGTCTTTTTTTGTCATTTCAATTATTGACGTTAGGATAATTATATCATTTAACATTTTATTTATCAATAATACACTCTTCAGTCACAATTCAAAATTTCATTATCTCTCTTCTTTGTTAAATTTAAATTTTAGTCTCTCACCTGATTTAATGAATTTTTAGAATCTCAAGAGTCATAATGGCTTTAAATACAAATTATTCTACTTTACTTGAATTGATTGACGCACGAGATCATTAAAGACATCAAATAACAAAAATATCAATAATGAAACCCGCCCAATAATTCAAGCAACCCCCAATTTCTGGCGGACTACATCTAAATGCAATCCTCCATATACAGTGCTGGCGGGCTACATCTTAGATGCAGGCCGCCAAGCACTGCATCTAAGATGCAGCCCGCATGATACGCAGCGGACTGCATCTAACATGCAACCCGCTATTGCATCAACGGGCTGCATCTTAGATGCAGTCCGCTGCATATCTCAGCCTGCATGATCCGCAGCGGACTGCATCTAACATGTAGTCTGTTGTGCATCTTAGATGCAGCATCGGGCTGCATCTAAGATACAGTCCGCCCAGTGTGGACGGACTTTAACACAGATGAAGTCCATCCGTTTAATTCAAGGCAAGACGATAATTTCAAGATGAGGATATTTCATTTGATGTTTTTAGTCATCTCATGCATCAATCAATTCAGACAAAATAAAATAATTCATGAATAAAATAAAATAGAAGGAGAATGTAAAGAGAATACATTGATTACAGTCAATAGTGTGCTGCCACCTAAGTGTCATGATTGTCATTATTTATTTTCATAACTAATTTTTTTTACTTTAGAAATGTGTAGCTTTAATATATTGGGCAGTAATTTTAGGCGAGAGTTTTAGACGAGTGGAGAGTTAAAATTTTTATAAGGTTAAAATTATATTTTTTTTATTTAATATAATTAAAATATTATAAAATAATATAAAACAAGCATTAAATGTCTTTCTATTTGAATAAATTCTATCTAAATAGATTTATCGTTTTATATGTTATCGACTGGGAATTTACGCTATCGTCCATAACTCAATTATTAAAATAAAAGTGAAGAGACGTAATAATAGTGAGAGCAATTATAAAAAATTTATTCCGTCGGTCAGCGAGTATTCTAATTATTACCTTGGCAAGTGGCGATCGCTGTATATGTAAGCGGACAGCAAGTATTTCTCACTCACTCGACTGCACTCGCAAGGATGGCGGCCGCCAAGGGGACGTTCCTCGACCACGTCACCAAAGAGTCATCGGACGTCAAGCGTCTTGCTCAATTCTACCAGGAGGTATCAGCATCAAATTAAGTGTTCTGTTCTGATTAATTTCTCTGATATGTATGTATGAATGAATGCATATATCCGTATTGCCTGATCTACATATGTATGGTGGATTATGTGTTAATTGTGGATCTCTTCAGATACTTGGATTCGAGCAGATAGAGAGCCCCAACTTTCCTGATGTCGAAACGATATGGCTGAAACTCCCGCCTTCTTTCTACCTCCACCTGATCCAGCGGTATCCGGCGTCGCGGCTCCCGGAAGGGCCGTGGAGAGCCTCCGAATCGGCCGTCGCCGACCCCAAGAACCTCCCCACAGGACACCACATGTGCTTCACGGTCCCCAACTTCGATTTCGCCGTTCAAACCCTCAAGGTATGTATATACCAATTAAATTTACGCAAATGTTGATAATAAATGTACCATTGCCTAAACTATCTAATTATTGGTAGAATTATTTAAATATTAAAAGTAAGACATATTTATTATTATTAATGTTATAATTATGACTCAAAATTTAAATTGGTCTGAAATTAAAAATTTTAATTTGATTGTAATTATGATTTTGAATTTCACTATGATTAGAATGTTAGTTAAATTCAATTTTAATTTAAATTTATTTGATTTAAAGAAATATTTTCATAAATAATCTCTTAAATATGATATAATTTTTTAGGTACATCCATAAATAATTTTAACTCTATAAATAGGTGCTCAATATTTTGAAATTAATTATAATTATATTACTTTTATTGTAATAATATTTGTTTAGTGATATTTTAGTGTGCCAATATCACTTTTGTTTTGTCAATTATTTGCTTAGTAATATTTTATTTATTTTACCTATAATTTTTTTCAATTTGAATTTTTCATATAAAATTTTATATTTGTGTGCATGATTGATAGTTTAATCACGGTTTATATTCAATTCAATTTCGTAACAAAATAGTATCAAAACTGTTAGGTCAAACCATCAACATTTAACAAATCTTAGTCGAATATTCATTGTCATCATCATCTTTCTCAAGCTGGGTTTTAGGTTACCCAGCCCTAGCTGTCGCGATCGTCGACCACCCCGTTGCCACCGTCATTGCTATCGTCGACAGTTGCCATCAACTTTGTTCTCTCCGCCGTCAATCGCCAACAATCATCTCTGTCGCAACCTCTTTCGTCTTCATTTTGCTCATTGTCTGTCTATTCAACTGACGTCACCATCGAAGCTGTCGTCGCCATCATCTCCTCCTATAGCCTACTATTCGATCACCTTTTTCCCTGTCACCGGCCGTTTTAGTTTCTCTCGGCCTTCGCCGTTCACCCTTTCGCCATTGTCCAATCACTATCGATAGTGTGGCTTACTTGGTTTCCACCCACCGCCAACGACGGTTGATTTCCCCTTACCGGCCACCGCCTTTGACCATTGCCAATCTCCCTCGCCTCGCCGACCATCTGTCTCTCGTCCCCGTCAATCATTGGCCTTCCTGCTACTTTCATCCACAATTGTTTCTACCATTAATAAGCTTAAGCAAAACCATATTTGAATTTGGATTGGGGCCGACCCAATTGATCCACTTTAGATCTACCACCCAGTTTCAGATATGTCTTCTGCCCATATCTGACTCGGGTACGACCCGACCCATTGGTCCATTCCAGATCTAATAGATCTAAAAGCCTAGATCCAGATCTATTTTTGTCTAAATTTACTACACAAATTTGGTATTCTTGTTTGTTTTTTATTGGGATCTTGTTTATCAATCGTTTGGTATTATTTGTGATTATTTGATCTTCGTATTGATTACCTTAAAGTATGATATTCCATTATTAGATTAGAATATTTGATTATTATTATGACATGTTAAGATGCGTGCAATTTTAGTACGAATAAATTTAAATGAATGTGAAGTTATCAATGGGGATTTATATTGGTGAATGTGGACTTATTAAGTTACCTATATTTTAAGTGCGATTGAAGGTATCCACTATTGTAAATTGTGTGAATTTGGGTCAGGGGTGCGCAAACAGTCGATTTGAACCAAATCGAAAATCACTAACCAAAATAACCGATTCGCATATAATAACCGAACCAAATCGACCAACTAACCCCAACTAACCAAACTAATTGAAACCTAAACCGTGGTAATCAAACAGAACCAAACCAAATCGAAAACCAAACTAACTCACAAAATAACTAAAGAGACCGAACATTAGTTCGGCCTCATTATTGCTATAGACCACTTAATTCCAACTATCAAAATCAACCAAAAGATTCCTTTTAGCTCAGTGACCCTCATACCCAAAATTCAAAAGTATCTAATCGTTGAATTTTAGTAGATCTAGGTTTTAATGTAAAATAAAAATTGTCAAAAAACTTATCAAATAGGCCATGTGTCGATGGGCAAGCACAGTGGTGCAAATCAAAGGTAGAGAGATGTTGGGTTGGTGTCGGTGTCGGAAGATGACGAAGGGCCAAACGAATCAGAGACAAAGATGAAGGGCCAACTTTTCAACGTCGACCCTTCGCTTGGCCTTGTAACCCTTCTTCTTCATCTCTAGTTAGTAAGCCTAGAAGCAAGGGATGATAGTGGTGGCAAGGGGTGAAGGTGGTGGTAGAGGGTGGCTAGGTCGGACATCAGAAAAGAAGAAGATAGAAGGGCAAGTAGAACTCAAAATGAGGGACTGAACAAGTAACATCGGTTCAGTCCTTCCCTAACTGCTATTTTCCTTTTATAATGCACTCAAAAATAGCGTTGTTTTTCGTATCGGATCGAACCAATAATCAATAACCAAAAATTTTACAAAAACTAATCGAATTGCTAATTGACTACTAAAAAATTGAACCAAATTGAAGGGTTCGAATCGATTAATTTGATCTAATTGAACTTATGCTCAATCCTAATTTGGGTGGTATTATCTGTGGTGCAGTTTTGACTCGTATTTATTAAGAGATTAATTCTCTGTAAATTTGTTAGAAGAAATAATTTTTAATAATTTTATATTTGAATTCCATGTCAAGGTAGAGCGTGTTACAATTGTGATTCAGAATTCAAATTTGACTAAGATTATGACTCTTAAGTTGACCATAATTATGACTTCGAATTCGATTGTGATTAGAATGTTAGTCAAATTCGATTTTAAGTGAAATTTATCTCATCTGAAAGAATATCCTCATAAATTATTTTTTGATCAAGATGTAATTTTTTGTATATCTACAAATGATTGTATTATATCCTCATAAATTAGTTTTATAAATAAGCATCTAATACTCTGAAATTAATTGTAATTATATCACTTTTATTATAACAATATTTATTTAGTAATATTTTGGTGTAGTAATATCACTTTTATACTAATAATTTTTTGATTAGTAATATTTTATTTTTTATGATCGTGAATTTTACTGATTTGAGTTTTTCACGTAAAATTTTGTATTTGTACGTGTGATTGATGATTTGATTATAATTTATATTTGATATAACTTCATAACAATTAATAACACTAAAAATAAATATATGAATGCACGTATCTATTAATAAGAATAAATTAAAGAGACGTAATTATATGTTTTCGTTGGTTAAGGAGCCCTTAATGAGTTCTGGCCCACACGAAGAAGAGTGTGATTTTGTTCACCCCCTTTAACGGGGGTGAACATCACCCTCACAAAACTGTGAGGGTGAAAAAGGCAACGAAACGGCATAAAATATTGTGAGGGTGATGTTCACCCCCGTTAAAAGGGGGTGAACAAAATTGCACTCCACGAAGAGGCCGACTGCATCTCAACAAATTATTACACGGTGTAATGCATGGGATAATAATAATTTCATTTTGATCAATCTTTTTAGATATATAATGTAAGGGTGTGTTTGTTAGTATGAATTTTTTATAAAAAATGTTATATTTATAGAATTGAATTTCATTTTTATTGTTTGACATATTATATTTTTTATAAAATTAAATTTTATAGTACAATCATTAAAGTATATTTTGATATATTTTTTATGAAAAATTTCATTTAGATGAGATAATTTTTATTTTTTATATAAATTAAAAAATATTTTTTTAACTAAATATTATCAAACACGCTTTCTAATTAATTGATGGAGATCTCATTCAAAGTGCATTATATCTTCGCATTTATTTTCTTTTTCCTTGAGATGAAAGTAAATGCTTATATTATATTATATTATATTATGCAGGACAAGGGTATTGAAATTCATCTTACATCTCTCCTACATTGAAAGATGAGACAAACATTCTTTTTGTTGAATTACGTGTCATCACTCGCGCCCCTCGCTGAACCCGCTCTTGGGTCATCATGAGAGAGATAAATCGAGAGATATACCCAAATAATCAAGGTATGAGGCTGTATCCACTAACACTTATAAATGATCACCCTTACAAGAAATTGCTTCCCTAATAAGGAATTGCTTCCTAAGAGGGTGAGTAGCTTGCCTGTCTGTCTGCCTAACCTTTTGGGTGTCTAATTAATGGTTAATTAATTTAATGTCAAAAGATTAAAATTCATTAAGCCACCACCCTTTTTGCGAATTTGCAGGTAACGGTCTGGAAATTGCAAGCCCTCTAGGAGAAGTGTCAGCTGGGCGTTGGTTTGTTTTATAATATGGATTTTTATTTCCTAATTAGAAGCTGATAAAAAAGTTCTAGAAGGCCAAGAAGTTAGAAGACATGCGATGCGACATGTTGGAGGATAGCAGGAGCAGCCGCCTTTGCCTTGGAGCTTAATTTCATGTGTTTCTTTTTCAAAAGAAGATTGAGAATAAATAATGTTCGATAAAATTAAGAATATTCTCGATCATGCATGCATGCGTGTTGTACTGTTAATTTCCAATGCTCATTCAGTGAATTTATAAACTCTTTCACTCAATGTATTTACCATATTACGTGTGTTAGAGATCAAACTCAATTTTAAATTTTTATTATAATTATATATAAATGAGTTGACATAATCTTTTAAATAACTATTAATCAATAAACTATCAAAATTCATTAAACACTTCTAATAAATTAACCCCTTTGCCGAAACGAGAGCAGAGATTGAACTCAAGATCATAAATAGCATCGATCGGTAATTTGGTACGATAGCTGTTTGTATTTAAGCATGATCTGGTCGCCAGCTCACTGCCACCTGTCACGTTCCAAAGTCTCCACGAACCCAGCTCTCTCTCTCTCTCACTGCTACGTGCCTATCACTAAAATCCAACCTGCCGACTTTGCGGAGTAAGGATAATGCTAAACGTTATGACTGATGACAGTCGTGATGCTTAGCTGGCAGCACACCATTGGCTGTGTGCTGCCTCATGAGACAGTCATGATACTTAGCATTATTCGACTTTGCGCCTCTCCACGTGTCCTCCGAAGCATCTCCACGTGTCGCATTAATCTGGGCCACTACTCAGTTGGGCCAACTCTATATGATCTTCGTCATCCTCCGACATTTGAATTTAACCTGGTAGAATTTGCCGGAAAAGTTTCACCAGAAAGATGAGCAAGGAACAGCCACGTCGGCCCCAACCAGAGTCGGTGAAGTATGGCGACGTCTTCGAAGTCTCCGGCGACCTCGCCAACAAGCCAATCGCGCCGCAAGATGCTGCCATGATGCAGAGTGCTGAAACCAGAGTTATTGGGCGGACGCAGAAGGGCGGACCGGCTGCCGTCATGGAGTCGGCAGCGATGGTCAACGAGAGAGCTGGTGTTGTTGGCCATGGCGATGTCACGGACGTCGCCGGAGACAGGGGTGTCGCCGTCACCGCCACCAACTACCCCGGTGCCCGCATTGTTACGGAGGCAGTTGCCGGACAGGTCTCTTTCTCAAATTTATCGGGAAGAAAAATGTTGTCTTTACCTTCCCTTTTATGCACAAATTTCTAGGAAGAATCCATTCAAACCAGTTCTCTAAATTTATTCAGTTTTTGATAAAAGTGATTCTTTTTCTTATCTTCACACAAATGAAACTGATCCGAAGTCTTATATAGGGTGCCAAGTGCGAAGGTGTCGTAAAAGGAATTTCTTTTGTTGATAAGAATCCAAAATCACTATTTTTTAGATCCATTCCTAAATAGATCTTAACCTTAATTTTATAGTTCCTTCTTCCTTGTTTGTAGTGTATAATGAATATTAATGATAATATATATGTATGGTGTTTTTTGGGTTCCATCTGCAGGTTGTAGGGCGAAACTACCAGCCTACGCCAGTACAGAAAAACCCGGCGGCAGCCTCTGTCGAGGCTCAGATGACCATAGGCGAGGCACTGGAAGCCGCGGCTTACACAGCCGGTGACAGGCCGGTGGACCAGAGCGACGCCGCTGCCATCCAGGCAGCAGAGGTGAGAGCCACTGGCACAAACGTTATAACCCCTGGCGGAGTAGCGGCTTTGGCACAGTCGGCGGCTTCCATCAACGCCAGTCTGAACCGTGAGGAGGACAAGATCAAGCTCACCGATGTTCTCCGGGTAATGATCATGTGTGTGTGTGCGTGTGTTGTCAACTTCCTTAATTCGCCACCCAAGGCCTAGTCCATACATGCATTCTCATTATAAACGCCTTTTTTCTGGCAGGGTGCAATTGAGAGGCTGCCGGCGGACAAGGCGGCGACGAGGGAGGATGCGGAGGGGGTGGTGAGTGCGGAGGTGAGGAACAAACCCGACTTGACGACGCGTCCCGGCGGAGTGGCTGCGTCGGTGGCGGCAGCCGCCAGACTGAATAAAGGTGGAGCTATCTGAACTAATCATGAGAAGGGTTTTCTGGGGAAGTATCTATTACGTAGACGAAGATAATAATGTTGTGTTTATGGTTACGGCTCTTGTATGGTTCAGCCTGCGAGGAGCGTGAAGAGAGGCCGGACATTGTGTTCTTTTTCCCTTTTTTTGTCCTTCGGGAAGGATGTAAAACAAAATAAACAAATAAAGGCTGGTTGTTGCTGCCACACATGCACAGAAGGGTTCATACTTTTCTGCTTTGAAGAATCAATGAGGTTAATGGGATTACAGTAATTATTGTGGTTAATTATTTTACGAAACAAATAATCTAAGTGAAGTGATGTTTGGCAGATCCTTGTCTGGAAAAGTAATTAATTAATTAAACGAGCAGGGAGTAGGGACCCCAAAAAACAAGAACACAAGAAGCCAAAGCAAAGTATATAACTTTTTCTTTTTATTATGGGCCGTATTCCCTTTTGGATGTCTTTATAATTGGTACTGGTAGCATGCGATTCCAGCTTCATAGTAATTGCAAAAATAATTTCGTTGTATAAAATTAAATTACAAAATATCACTCTTCCTAAAAGTCTCTTTCAATTATAACTTCTTTGTGTATCATTTTGAATGTTATTCTCTACCTAACTGAGAAGCTAATATATATAAATAACAAATTAAAATTTTAACTTCTATAAAAAAAAAAAAAATATTGCATGTAAATAAAGGGACAAAAACATCCCAGCAACAGGCAGAAACCGTAGCGGGTGGGTCCCCAGACAAGGCAGCAGAAGGGTTGTGGGTTGTTACTGCCATGAACGATATGAAAGCCAGGTAAGCTGAGGAAGGGCATATGTACTCTTAACCCTATTCTAAACCCTAAAAGATTTTTGGGGGAAAAAAATTAAATGAATTAAAAGATGGAAACTCGCGCGAGGAAAAGGGAAAGAACACTTTCTCTGATCATCTCTGTTTTTGGGTAGATTTCTCTGATCATCTTCACGGACAATCATGTGGGAAACTCAAAAGGGATGATGAGCCTCTAACCCAGAAAGCAGTACTGTAAGCCAATGGTGTTCTCTACTACGTACTGTCGTTTTCATAAATTTTTTATTTTCTATTTTGGAGTCGCATTAATTATTTTATCTGAAAATATATATATATATATATTTGTTTAAAATTATTTGAACAAATAACTTTTTTCCTCACCAGACGAATTCTCGATTTTTTGTTTTTCTTTTTGCCTTTTTTTATGGGACTTATGTATGCATGTACGTACTGTCAAATTTGTCTTCTTCTTCTTCTTCTACTGCAGATGCTTGTTAATGAACATCTGGGTCAGCTGCACGAGTAGACGTCCTTTTGTTTTGCGTGTTTAAAGCAAGCTAGCAATTGCTTAGGTTAATGAGCGTGTTAAAATAAGTTTACATATAAATTATATATATATATATATTGTGTGTGTGTGGAATGAACGTATATATTATGTACCTAGGGCCGGACCTTCCATGAGGCCCATGAGGCAGTTGTCTCAGGACCCATGAAAATTTTAGGAAAACTTCACTAATTGGAGGCCCATAAATAAAAAATATTCTCATTTGTAAGGGCCTATTTCCTAGCCCAGCCGCCACTTTCTTCCCGTCTGCAAATTTTCTCCCTCCTCTCTTTCGCTCGCTGCCCTAGCCCTATCTCTCACCCTCGCTCTCACCTCTCGCTTCTAGCTGCTGCTCCGTCGCGGGTCACTCGCTGCCTCTCTCTCCTCTTGCTGAGTCATCCCTTCGCCCTCAGGGCCTCACCCTCTCGCTTCTCGCTGCTCGGTTGGGGGTTGCTCGTCCTCACCGGCTAGCCTTGCCCTCGTGGCCGATGGCTCGCTGCTCTGTCGCTCGCCCAGCAAGTACGCCTTTCGCTGCTCTGCTCGGTCGCTCGCCCTTGTGAGTTGTGGCTCGCTAGTCGCTGCGTCTTGCTCCATTGCTTGCTGTCATTGGTGGCTCGCTGCCTCTCGATTGTCGATTGGTTAATTAGATTCACTCTTTCAGATTTGCTTCAACTTTCAGCGCTTATATTCGGGGGCCCATTTTTTACATTTTGTCTCAGGGCCCCAAAAATTCAAGTACGACACTATACGTACCGTATATGTGCCAAGTTCTACTGAATTTAGGTGGACACAAACATACTCAAAATATAATAATTGTGGGTTAAATTCATAAGTTCCATAAAAATTAAACACTTTGATTTAACTATGACGTGGTACAATATATATTCCATTAATGCATACTACTGAAGTTGCTGGGACTGCGTCTGTGTGTTTGTGATTGATTTGCTTCTTGTGGGGTGCCATATGCCCTACGTACTGGCTCTCTCGGCTAAGGACTGACAATAATTTGGTGACTCTATTTTGGTCAGTTAATATATATATATATATATATATGAATTCCCCAACAGTGGGTAGATGTGGCACTAATTACATTATAGATGTAAAATGTGACATTTTCTATAAAAAAAGAAAAGAAAAGAATTGTGAGAATTATATATAAATGTGATATCTTCTATAGAAAATCCCAATGATGTATATATATTAATATTATAAATATATTCATAAAATACAAATGAGCAATCCCATATATATGGAATGAAAATATGAGTATGCATATTAATTAGGTAAATTTATTGAATATAAAATTCAATTAAGAATGTATTATTTTTCCCATTAATTAACACATGCTTGTGTCTGTCATGTTAAAGCCTCACCAGCCAAGGCGTGTAGTGTTCTCCCTCTTTTATCTCCGTCCACTCGCCCTCGACTCAAAGCCAAAAGCAACAAACGACCACTGTATACTCTCTCTCTCTCTCTCTCTCTCTCTCTCTCAAGAGAAAATGTCCAGCATCTTCTGGAGAAACTTCTACTTCTGCTTCTCTAAATTCAAATGCCCCTCCGCCGCTCTACCGCCGCCGCAGGAAGATCACGGCCTTCAACCGGATGCCACAACCACCCGGCTTGTCAAGAACTTCAACTCTCTCTACTACCCAACTCCCGACTCCAACTCCAAATCCCTCGCCTCCTCCTCCGACTTCTTCTCCTCCTCCGAAGACTCCGACGACGCCGACTCTTCTCCTGATTTCGCCACCATCTTCGCCTCCCACCGCTTCTTCTTCTCCTCCCCTGGCCTTTCCAACTCCATCATCGATTCCACCGACTCCCCGAGGGAGCCGGCCGGCCGAGCCCTGGTACCCGGAGGAATCGCCGTTCAGACGTACTCCCCAGACCCGTATCAGGATTTCCGGCGATCAATGCAGGAGATGATCGAATCACGCCGGATAATCGACGTGGCCGCCGATTGGGATTACTTGCATGAACTCCTCAATTGTTACCTCACGCTAAATCCTAAACACACGCACAAGTTCATCATCCACGCCTTCTCCGATCTTCTCGTCACCCTCATGTCATCGGCGACCACCATAGACAGCCACCGGAAAGCTCGAAACTTGCAAAGACTCTTGTAATTTTTCGTTTTACTTCTTGGGGCCGGGTTGTTGATGGGAAGTTGGTCTGTCTGTCTTTGGCAAGAAAGATGTTTCTTCTAGGAAGACAAGAGTAAAATGTATTGAAAATCAGAAAACCAAGGAAAGCGTGGGATGTTAATGCCTCGATCGGTGCACGTAATTTTTCTAACCTATATATTATGCTGCTTTTGTAAGATGCAATGTCTTGTATGTTGTTTGGTTGAATCTTATCGGGAAATGCTTAATTGATATCTCATTGTTCTATAAATCTACACCAATTCAGGTAAAACAAATTAATTAATTAATTTCGCGACAATCCAAGTTGCTGTGATTCTCTTCAGCTTTGTCTTACTGGTCCCAATCCCATGTTTCGTCCCATGCAAAATGTACTTGTAATTCTCAATTTGTATATATTCATATGAGACTGTAATTAAATCAGCCGTCGAGCCAATAATTAATTTAACCAATAATCAAATTGTAGTTCATGATGAAAAATTATAATTCACCCGCAGGCAATGTTGAATGTAGGAGTCAAATTAAACAAGAAAAGCTAAAGAGAGTTTTGAGATTAATTAATTATTCCATTGTTCATTTGACATCCAGAATTCAGTCTTTTAGTGACAAATAGATTTGGTGAGTGAGATATGGAATGCATGAATTCTTAACTACTGTGTATGTGGGATAGGGAACTTTCCGGCTTATTACATTAAGAATTGACACATTATTTTTAAGTCAAACTAATAGGTTAGAATGCTGGCAACTTTCTTTTTTTTAAATATAAATTAATTATACTGTTATTTATTTGAAGAAAATAAAATTAATAATGAGATCAATTTCATTATATATATATATATATATGACATATGAGTACGATGTCTATAGTTACAAAAATATTATTGTCACCTTAACATATTGTTACGGTAATCATGTATAAAAATTGTGTAAAGTTGCCATTCATTGTATGTTTAGTGATGAATATAATTGAAGGACCTGAAAAGCAATGCTCCGACAGTACAACCATCATCTCGTTAAAGTAGCAATCGCCAAAAAAACAGGTTTAGAACAAAAACCCAAAGTTTGGAGAGGAGAAAACGAGGATTTGATAAGTGACAAAAGGTGAGAGTTTTCCCATGTTTATATTATTTATAGGACAGGGAGGGGACAAACAAAGAGAATCCAAGAAAGGTATCAACAACCACAACATAAATATATATATATAGTGGATGAAATGAAATGCCTCTCTTTTAATTTGACTGCCATTTCTTAATTAGTCTCAGTTGGTTTAGGTGAGGTTACAGAATACCTACTTCCTTAATTATAAGCAGTCTCTACTGAGTATATATGTTGATGATCTTATCCTTCATTCTATATTTTCTTGGTCTGTGGGTTCTAAATCCCATATTAGCAGATTTCACGTTCTTCTGTTTCAGAGAGCTAACTGATCTTATCAGTAGCTAGCTAGTATAAATAAAATAACAAAGTAAGAGAAAGATAAAACTTATCACTGTCTAAGCATTATTTAACCTTTAGAACTGTTAGTGATCAATATCAAATCATAGTTTTTCTCTGTTTTCTGGGTGTCGAGATCTTATAAATTATGATCATAAAAAAATGATGTAATCTTACTCGGTCAGTCAACAAAACTACACAAGAAGAGGTGCCGTCCATGCAGCAAACTCTCTTTCTGGTTGTTTTATTTATTTTATTATCTGAGAATCTTTCTCATTGCTTTCAAGGATTCAAAGGAGGGCACGTCGATTATTGACGTCCACATCAAATCAAAGGAATGGGTTAAAGCAGAAGAAGGAAACATGGAAGTGTGTCCAAATGGAAAAGATTGGGGAATCCATATTATCCATGGGTGGGTCATCTCACATCAACTCAAACTCTCAAACCAAAGATATGGATGTTTTCCATATATGAATATAAGATCTCAACCCTGAAAAACAAACACCTCTTCGTATCACAGCTGAGCTGATACGGAGATCAGTCGATCAATGGCCTGAATTCAGGTCATTAATTTGACGATTTCACAGCACCACGGAAATGGGTCAGCTGAGACTCGTTGGCTTGTGGCACTACTGTGTTCATAATTATACCTATCAGCTTGATTAATTGTGTTGTGTGCGTTGCCAGAATTGAACTAGTACTGTTTCCACCAACAGATCTGCACCAGTCTTTCTTCCTTTGTTAGGATTAATGAGTTTCATGTCAGTCTGCAGAGACGGCATTCAACTGGGTTACTGTAGGGTTGGGTCTTTCATTTCTCGAAGCCCTTGATTCCACCATATGCATAGGCATGGCTTTGAAATATTGGCTTCACGGTCAAAGTTTGAACCACGTGCAGATATACACTGGTTTCTCCTGTATAATGGAGTCATGACCAGGAGTTATAAGAACTGAGAATTAAACCAATTTTAAGATGAAATTACAAACTAACTTGATCTGGTTTGGCACACTTCTCAATTTCAATTCTGGTTTTCTTTTAGCATCTAACAAATTAAACTTAGTTATTTTAAATCATCATTATCATCATAATCACAAACCCTAATTAATCTCGGAATTGATTAACTCTCCATTCTTTGTCTAGAATTCATTGTAAAAAAAATCTAACGATTTTATAGTTAAATAGAATAATATGGCAGCAGAATTATGTAACAAACTTTTTTTTTTTTTTTTGGGGGGGGGGGTTTATTAAGCACTATGACATTCTAGAAACTTTTATACTACAATTTTGTTAGAAGAAACATAACCCATTAAGTGAAAGAAGAAAATAAAACAAAACAAAATGAGCCCATTTGTGATAGGGCAGAAGCCCATTGTTTGCATTGCTTAGACAGGGAAAAGGTCTCGAGCCCATTTACATTTCATTTACAGTGTTTCTAGTTTGATTTATTTATTTTGTTTTGCTGGTTACCTCGAAACCAAACACATCCACTATCAGTGAATTATTATTTGGCTTGCTCGGAGGCAGAAAATGGCGATACAAATCTCCTTTGGATCTCCGATTTTGTCATACCCACCAAAACCCTATTCTAACATACGAATCAAATCCACTTCCATTTCCACCAAGCCCTCTAAGATCACCATATCCACCAGGACAAGAACCACCCCCTTCACCATCAGAGCAACCGCCGCCGGAGAAGAAGAAAAAGAAGAAAAGCCTCAACGCACTGACAACAGCGTCGCTGAGCCCCGACCTGTTATTACCCAACAAGGCACTCCCAACGAGCCGCCGCCGCCGCAGCAGCAGCAGTCCGCAAGCACCGAAATCGGCGGCATCTCGGAGTTGGGTTCAGAGATAAAGAAGGCGATGAAGGAGAGGGAAAAGGAGGAGGAGAGTTTGTGGAGCGGCGTGGCGAAGGAGATAAGGGAAATCGAATGGCCCGCCTTCGGGAAGGTCCTGGGGACCACCGGCGTGGTGCTGGGAGTCATCGCCGGTTCCAGCGTTGTTTTGCTCACCGTCAACGCCATTTTGGCCGAGCTCTCGGACCGGGTCTTCGCCGGAAAAGGCGTTCAGGACTTTTTTGGGTAAGGGGAAACAGTCGGGGGTCAGTGGGTACATAGGCTTGAGCTTCAATCGTAGGCATTGGCTGAGAAAAGCTCGTTGTATTTTCCCCTCCTTTTTGTTGAGAAAATATCACAAACAATGCCTTGATATTCATTATATAACTGCAACAATTGTTGATTTTAAACAGTATCACAACAGTGACTTGCTGAAGAGCTTCCATACCAAGAAGAGTACAACTGCTTCCATACAGGGAAAGAAAAACCTAGAAATATTAATGATACAACTGCTTCTTAATAGCACATATCAGCTACCAAAGGAAAGGATCAAGAAAACAAGTCTGAAAATCATAATCAAGTAACAAAATGGCACAAGTTACCAGCAACAAGGGGGAGAAAAGGAAATTGTTTTGTTTGAAAGTAATTCATTTGTCAGAGCCTGCAGGGCCAACAAGAACTCCCTGTGCAGAACCTTCCTTTTTGCCACCGTCATCCTTCACTTCACCATCAGATTTTCTAATCCTAATTTTGTATTTAGCTTCAAACTCGGCAATTTCCTTCTTCTTCTTTTCCAAGGCCTCATTAAGCCGAGTAATTACCTCGTCGAGACCTTCCTTGTTGCGCTGAACAGCTGGCAAGACCTCTCTGATTGTCCTCTCCACCAAGACACCTCCAATCATCCTGTAGCACCGCCGTGATGGATCGAGTGGTTTGATGGCATTGATTACCAATGTGTGCTCACTTACTTCCATCTCTAGTTCAGTGATCTTGGAGTATATTTGGTTGAGTTCAGTCCTCATTGCACCATATATGTTGGCAACTGCTTGCTCATTAATTGGTTCCTTACCTTCAACTTCAGCATTACCAGCCATGATTCTGGTAACACGCGTACAACACAAAGGTGAGCATATAGGATATAGCAAAAACATTCTCACGCTTCACAACTCAAGAAACATAAACTCTGACAATCATTTATGATGCGGACACTGATCAAGACCCGGCCCAAACCAAAACCAAGCCGACCACGCCGGAATAGTAGCACTAGAACAGTATTTTAATACTTTATATGTTTTAGGATTCTACTTGATTTAGGATTCCACTTTATGTTTCTACTTGATTTAGGATTCTATTTCATATTTGATTAGGATTTATTTCTATTAAGATTCTAGTTGGATTTTGTTTACAAATATTAGATAGATTTGGATTCGCCAAATACTATAAATATACCTAAGATCTAGAGTTTGTAATCAAGTTTTTCTCAATCAAATTTTAGCGATCTATTTGAGTTTTCTTAGCAAAACAGTCATGTTTTTGCGTCTTCTTGAAAGCTAAGCTTCGACCATTGAAGTTTGCTCTTTCAATGATTTATTTTGGTATGTTTTTTCACAAGCGCGCTATACGCTGCGTTAATTTATCTCAGCAATAGAATAAATGTATTTGAATAGAAAAAGACTCAACAAAGTTTGTGCAGAGCATGCAAAGAGAATCAGTCAACACTCAAAACACATAAATGAATCGTCCAAATGGTATTATGTAGGCAAACAAGTGGCTTTAAGTAGTGTTTTGTCACGGTTATCACACTACTGTATGCAAATAATGCAACATCTCTTCCAGAAGGACTACTTATTGGAGCCTTTAGATCTTGATGCACCTGATGGAATACAAATAAAAGTACAGAACAAGACAAACAAAAGTACAATGACAAAAATAAAACCAAGATAATAAGTCTCAGGTCAAGCCTTCAAAAAAAATATCATGGCCCTGCCCTCAACTTCATCATGCATATCCAAGTCAAACCATATAGTTAGTTTAAAAAAGGGCATCGACAGTGCACAAGGCTGCTAGTTTAGAAGGGGTGGTGTGTGTGTGTGTTTGTTGGGGAGAGGAGGGGGGGGGGGGGGGGGGGGAGTGTTTGTACACAACCTTTTCCTTGTGTGTACTAATTTTCAAACAATGACAATAAATGTACAAAGAGGACAAAAATAAAAGCTCACTTATGGCACCTAAACCAAACAGAAAGCAAACAAAAACACACTTAAATCTATGTTGCTGTGACAAATGGTTTCCCACGATTCCATTTTCAGGAAAATTCATAACTTGTTTTTCAGTTTTTAGGCCATTTTCCAGTAACAACAAAATAAGAACAGGTTGGAAAAATAAAAAAGTTAAACTCACTTGAGAACTCCAACCAAACCAATAGAATGCCTAGAAAAGCAACTCATCAGGTTTCTAAGAGTCTTTTCCGTCTTACCTTAATCCTCAACTCCATGCCAACCGTATTCTAATTTGAATCAAGGAGTCTAACATATAATTAGAATTCAGATAAAACAGTCCAACATATGCTAAGATTTTTTAACCCTCTTTATGGATGCGGTGGGCAGATATTCCTTCGAGCATAACATTGCTTGTATCAAATGATATAGAAATCTTTAAATATTAAAAAAAATGATATAGAAATAAACAACCCCCGCCCCCCCCAAAAAAAAAGAAAATAATAATAATAATAGTTAATAGATGGTATCAAGTTCATATTAAAAGATGGATAAATAAAACAAAGTAAACTATAATTGAAATCAATGAAATGTTTCTTAACGCTAAATGCTAATAAAAAAAAAAAAAGTTATCTAATATAAAAAAAAAGGAGTGATGCACAAATCCTATGCCTGAGAACTACCTCCAGGCCCTATTGCGTCACCAAGAAGCTTGTTTTCTACAAAAAAGTGGAATTTCTTGTTAGACCTACTTCGACCCTCTTTCTAAATTGAAGGGAACAGATCTCCACAGCATGATACGATACAACATCATTATATAGAGTGCATGACAAACTAACTGGGAGAAGGGGGGAAGGGTGGGGGGGATGTGCAATGGACAGTTGACTTGGAAAACAAGTTTGGGAAAGGCAATGGATTTTTTCTTTTATAGACAAACGAACTAATTGCACAAAGAAGAGAATATACCAAACGGAAGAACATAGAAGATAGATTAGAAAGAAAAAGCCACCAAAACAAGCTGCTCCATTTTGATAAATCACAAAGAACTCAAAGATGAACAATCCAAAAGGCATGCCTGGCATAAGACAATAGCTACTTGCCATGAATAAAATTAAGCACAACCCACTCCAAAATTGTATACAGCTTTTAGGTAGAAAATCATATTGGATTGTCCCAAGAGATGCAGAATACAACCAGAAAAATGCCATTAGAATTTATACAACATCACCATCACTCTAGTGATGCGGCAAAAACATCAGAACTCAGCCCCTACAACTTTACAGCAATCTCCAGCACTAAAGAATCAATGAAATATAATTTCCTTCGTACCCTAACACAGAAACCAAAATAAGGTGGAAGCAACAGTGCAAACTAACGTCGTCCGGCTTGTTTGCAAAACGGGACCTTGAGGTTTTGCAACAACACAGAACGACCAATAGCAAGTAATAAAAAAGAACACAGTTTATAGGCAAAAACAAAATGAAGGCGGCATTTCCAATCGATAAAAGATCGAGCAAATCACCGGAACAAAAGTCGACTTTGGGAGAACCCGAAAACAGTTCAGACAAGGAAATCAAACGAACACAGAAACAGAGATCATAAAGGAACCCTAAATCATTAAGAAGTGATAAAAGTGTAAGAGTAGAAAAGGGAATTAAATAGAAACCCTAAATAAATTGATGTATGAATCGACGAGAGATGAACGGACCTTCGTCGTCGAGGTTATTAGCTGACGGCGAACCGCGAGAACGACTTCAATGAAAACGAGAATCCCTGCACACGGAGAAGAATGGAGAAGGAGAAGTGTAGGGCCTGTTTGGACTTTTGGAAAATTAATGATTCATTACTGTGAAGCTTAATACATTTGAGAAAAGAGGATCAAAAATGAAGGCAGAGTGTGGCGGTATAACTATTCTGTAAATTTTTATAAGAAAAAGAAAACATATTAACTTCTCTAATTTAGATATATTTTAAAGTGAGATTAATTAATATTCTTTAAATGTGATTAGTGAATTAATTTGATAAGAACTTGAAAATGAGAGAAGTTACAGCCAGTAATGTAAGGACCCATAAAAGCATATCAGCCCGTTTATAAAAGAATCAGAGACCAGAGAAAAGCAGCCCAGCCCATAAAAACTAAATAAATAAATTACACATGATAGTTTTTATAAGGTTTATATAAATATCGGAGTATTCCATATTAGCAATTGTTCGGGTAAACCAAACTAATCGAACTGAATTGATCAAATTTGTCAGTTTGGTTCGATTTTTCATTGATAGCAGTTTGGTTTAGTTATTTCTTTCAAGATTTTCAGTTATTCAATTTGATTCAATTATTAAGTTCAGTTCAATTCGATTTTCTTGGTAAGAATTTTAGGTTGATTGCAACGATTCAAAATTCAATTAGTTTAGATGACTTGGTAAGTTCGGTTCAATTATATGCTTGGATTCAGTTCGATTGAAAAATTTTTATCGATTGGGTTCAATTATAATTAATTGTACATCCCTTTAGATAAATTACATTACATTACACACATGGTACTCAAAAAGTCCTAAAATAGCACGATCATACTATATATATATATATATATAGATAGATTTGCAACAACTTATATTTTAATGATGATTGCTTTTGATATTATTTTGATGATAAAAATTAATTGAATTTTGATGATGAAATTATTCTATTAATATTTATTATTTTAGTCTTTTAAATTATTTTTATATGTTCTATTAAGCACCAAAATAAAAATTAATTTCATCATTCAATTGAATGTCAAAAATCATGTTATAAATTTCTTGATGACATTTGAAATTTTATGTTTTCATTTGATCAAAATTGTTGAATGAAAATTAAATTCAATACCAAAATATCTTGTGATAAATTTCTTAATGTTATTTGAAATATTATGTTTTTATTTGATTAAAAAAAATATTATTAAGTAAAAATTAATTTCATCATGAGATAAATTGGTATTTGAAATATTATGATTTTTATTTGATTAAAAATGCTCCAAAAAATTATTTTTAAAAAAATTTAAAAATAAAATCAATATTATTAACCCTAGAATTCGAACCTATATAGGGGTGTGCATTCGGTTATAACCGAACCGAACCGTCTGATTTTAACTAACCGAACCGAACCGAACCAACCCTAAACAAATAACCGAACCAACTACTCCACTAACCGAAGTAATCGAAACCGAACTAACCAATTTTAAATTTAAACTAACCGAACAGAAACCTACCCAAAAATTGACTACCATACTGCCAAACATATACAAAGAATGAAATGGAGTTGGACACAGAATGAACATGATAAAGAGAAACAGAAACAAAACAAAATGGTAGCTCAAGATTGTACCGATGGCCGATGAAGAAGCACAAATCTAGAGATGAAACTAACCTCTAGGCTGTAGCGAGGAAGAAGAATAGCAGTTAGCTGCTCGATCCAGAAATGAACACCGAGCAACAAATCTGGAGTAAGCATTAGGAACATAGGATTTTGAGGTGAGGCAGCCTCTTCGATTCTTCGACTCTTCGTCTCTAAGGGATAGTGGTGGTGACAACGACCTTGGATGGCGGTGGGGGGTGGCCAACAGAAAAGAAGGAGATTTCTCTCCTGTAAGGGTAGGGCACGGACTCAAAAGGGTCGAACAGCTACCACGAGAGGATTGTGGACTAGGAAAAGACAATCTTCCCGCTCTGCTCATCGACCCTGATCTGGAGTTTCATCACGCCACCTTAGGCTGAGGCGCCGATGAGGCTGGTGCAGACCGTCGAATCGTCCTTCTCGAAGGACCCAACGTTGCGGGGGTGGTTGTAGTGGTCCACAACCCTCTCGTGGTCGTGGTAGGGGATGGAGAACTTGAGAAGCTGTGTCACGACTCACCAGTGAGGCAAGATGGAGTCATGGAGAAGGAGAACAAGACAGGAGAAAGCCATCGGGAAGGGAACCCGCCTAAAGCTGCCAGAAGAACTCGCATGGGGTGCCGCGCTTTGCCAGAACCACGTAGGTGTCACGCCCGCCGGCGCGTGTCTGTGTGGGGGTGGCCCAGGTGGGGGGGGTTTACTAAATATACGGTTCGGTTCGGATATTCAGTTATTTCAAATAAAAAACCGAACCGAACATCAAAAATCGAATTTTTTTTTTAAAATAATCGAACCGAAATTTTAAAAAAGAATAACAGAACCGAACCGACCGAACTTGTCATTTTAGTTCGATTACTTCGATTTAATCGAAGTTGTGCTCACCCCTATACACCACCAACCAAACCTAAACCTTAAGTACAAACAAGAAACCACTCCAGTTGAAGCTCTTTTACTTTTCTTTTTTGCTCACAAACTTATATTTGTTTTAATCTGTCAACTACTACTTTGAATCTATCAATTAAGTCATTCAATATGTCAATTAATTCTATTAATCTATCAACTAACTCTACTGCATCTGTCGACTAACAAAAACATTAAATTCAATATGTCGATCGATTTAAGTCATCTATCGATCAATTAATTTGCAGAAAGCTTCCAACAACTAGTTTTTCAAATTCTAATGGCTCAAAATGGCTAGTTTTCATTTGTAATTTGTGGAATACTTATAAATACATATCAATGATGATCTAAAAGAGATTAATGAATAGAAATGAAGTGAAATGAGCTTACAAATTATTTTTATACTTCTCAAATTTATTGGTGCTTTCATAATTTTCTCTCAAAAGCTTTAATCTTCATTTGTATTTATCTGTTTCAAGTCTTGTATCATTTTGAGAGACTTTGTAATTAAAAGTGATAATTCTTAGATCTTCTCTTATCTTGTATCTCTTTATATATTTCCTAACTTGTTGTAGCATAGGACTTGTTTATTGAAACAATTAATTAAAATACCTAGCCTGGTGCTAGAGGCTTACTTATCCAAGTAAGAAGTTGTATTTTTCTAATCTTGAATTAAAGGGCCTATTTGGATCAAATAGGCGGTTTTAGTAAATTAGTTTAAAATCTTTAGTAATGAATTAAGGTAGTGGATTAGACTTGGTTTAAATCTGAACTAATATAAATCATTTGTATTCTTTATTTTTCTTACTTTTTATTCCTTAAGCATTGCATTTGTCATTATATACATATTTTATGTGTTAACTCACTAAAACCTCATTTGTTTAAAAAAGATTTTAAGTTCTATCAATTTTTTTTAAATTATCCAATTCACCTCCCTCTTGGGTGTGTGCCATTGTTTTTCGAACCATCATTAATTGATTAATTTTCAAGTTACAACATATCTTATTATCAACACATTCTATTAATGATATTATTATAAGAATATAAAATTTGATAATTTATGTTAAATAATATTTTTATAAAATTATAAATAAATTTATTAATATATTTATAAATAAGCCTATTCACGAACCAATAATCGAGATTGCTCGCGAGCCTCTAAAGGATTGCTCGCGAGTCTATAATCAATCCAGCTCACGAGCCTCTATTCGAGTTAGCTCATGAGTTACCAGGCCTCCATTCGAACCAACTCGTAAGCTTGAGAGAAATAACTATAATTCTTATAATTCAGAGGTATAAGTTGTAATTTAATAAAACTTTGAGGTATCGAATGTAATTTGTCTAAAAATCAAGCATTCCAATAAATCTCAACCACAACCTTATCCCTTCAAACACCACACATCCACCCGACACTCTCAAAAACGACCTTGTTCCCCATTTCCCCCGCTGCCAAGAGACCATGGCGACCCTTCATTTCACTCCGTCTCCTTCAATCGCCCTCCCACAACCCAGAAGCCACCACAACCACCGTCTCCTCCGCCTGAACCGGCGGCCGCCTCCCAGTTCCCGCAGCCACTCTCTAACCATCATCACCCACTCCTACAAAGTGGTAATTGAACATCAGGGTGAAACCACGGAGCTGGAGGTGGAGCCCGACGAGACAATTCTGTCCAAGGCATTGGACTCTGGCCTGTCGGTGCCACACGACTGCAAGCTTGGAGTTTGCATGACTTGCCCTGCGAAGCTGTTGAGCGG
This sequence comes from Diospyros lotus, assembly GCF_014633365.1. NCBI lineage: Eukaryota > Viridiplantae > Streptophyta > Magnoliopsida > Ericales > Ebenaceae > Diospyros > Diospyros lotus. The sequence goes on from NC_068341.1 coordinate 3,789,007, forward strand.
CACGGTTGATCAGAGTGAAGGCATGCTGAGTGATGATGTTGTCGAAAATGGCTATGCTTTGCTTTGTGCGGCTTATCCACTTTCGGACTGTCGCATTAGGACTATACCCGAGGAGGAGCTACTGTCATTGCAGCTTGCAACTGCCAACGACTAGGACTTGTGTCTAGTTGATGTTCTTGTACAAGTTTTGGATATGATAATGAGATGTTTGCTTATAGATTGTGGATGTTGATTCTGATTGTGTTGCAAATTGGTTTCCTGGTGATTGTTGCTTCCTCCACCTCAATGTTGTAACCACCTTCCTTGGTTCATACTCATACAGCCCAACTAAGATCCAGGAACCCACAGAAACCAAAAAACCACAGGCCCTAAACCACATTCAAAAATCTTTATAAACTCTTTTCCAAAGAAATTTGAACTTGTACCGTTGAGAGACAGCAAATATACCTCTTACTACCAGAAAGCAAACCGTTCAGGGTAATATGGCATCATATACTTTCCTAGCAGAACATACATTTTGAATTGGTAAACTTGGATTTGTTTACTCCTCTTATCCTCTAGATCAAGAAGTTCAGACATGTTCAATACAAACCGAATCATAGCATTGAATGACGATGCACCCACATGCCAGTTTGTTTACGCCAAATCTTTAGTAAGAAGCTGCCTCAACTATATTTCACAATCATCTAATATTACAAAGTTTAACCAACATTAGAGAGAGAGCCTGTCCTCCACGTGTCGAGAAGCAGGATAGAAGGTCGGGATTAAGGATTACAAGACACACTTATCGCTACCATTAAAAGGTTAGTGATTACAAACCATTTAGACAACATCTGAGAGTAGGGTCAACATAATATCAGAAAGTCGCCATCTTCAGAGAACGGTCACTTCTATCAGTAGTAAGCCTGCTGATAAGCTGGTGCAACGCCATTGCCATAACCACCATAGGGAGAATAGTTGATTGGAGCCACTGGATAAGACCCGGCCAGTGGCGGAGAGGCTGCTTCAGGTGAGTATGCATAAGGAGGACTCCGGCTGCTGTATATGACTGGGGATGCAGGATACTGTGGAATCCCAGTGGCATATTGAGTGTGTGACGGGGACCGGACAAATGCAGGAGCCGGGAAAGATGACACATAAGCATTTGTTGAGCGGCCAGCCTTTGCAGGCGGCATCGGGCCACCATTGTTTACCCGCGTTCTTTTGTTGGCTGGGACAGCAGCTGCCTTCTTCTTCTCGCTCTTGGTCTTCTCTAGTTGTTCCAGGCGCTTCTTGAGATTTTCTGGAGGGAATTCAGCCTCGAGTTTGTACTCTTCAATGCACTTTATGACAGCCCGAAGGGCTGACTGCTCCTTGCGTGCAGCAAGGTGCTGCAAAATACAAAGGATTACCACTGTTTTAGAGCCTGTATCCCATTTTACCAAACAAAATTAGATCAGCATGTGATGGTAACTACCTATCATGCAGCAAGCATTAATCTACTCATAAATGCGATAATAAAATGAATTATCAACTGTGAGGAATCTGCATATTAACAGGAAGGTCTTATAGCATAATATTTTAATAATCAAATTTTGCAATGTTCTGGAAACAGTAGATCAAGATCTGGTGGCAGCCGTCAAAAAAGGGAACTTGCATGACGAAAGAACAAGGGATTCTGCTTGAATGAGCACGTGTGTACAAGTACTAGCAAAATAAAAGGAATTCACTTTTATGATCAATAAATGAAAAATATAAATAAAATAAATAGATTAATACCGCAGCACGGCCAGAATTTTTAGGATCCACCAAAATAGAAGTTGCAGCTTTTTTTGCATCCTTGAGGAAAGCCTTCAGCAGTGGGACAGGGGGAAACTTGTCCTGAAGGCCAACTTCGAAAGTAAAATGGATTGCATCAACCTGCTGCCCCCTGCTGATTAATTCTTCAATCAGATCTGTGTAAATAAGCACAAAAACTAAATTGTCACATATCCCCACAAAACAAACCTAGTTACAACAAAACAAGTACGCCAAAATGCTTAAAGATACATAAAACATGAGTCAAAAAAAAAAAAAAGCAGCAGCTCAGCATAGGAGATCTAGTGGCAATAAGGCCTAAAAAAAGGTTGTGAAAATGTTAACAAGTTCAAGGTTGCATGCAGAATGTCATGAACACCACACGAAAGTGTATGACCCACCTACCTCCTCCAAGAGTTAAAATGATCAAAACGTGCCTCTTGTCAGCAGGATATCAAAGGGGCCAAGTCTGACCATTCAACTTCACAGCAGATAGTTCCCTTCTCCAGCTCATCATACACATCCAGTTAATATTTTTTCATTTCAAATAAGATTCTATTACTATATTTTTTACAAATTTCTTCCATGTCTCATCTTATGAAGAGAACTTGGAATTAGACTTCACTTTTCTTTTTCCTTTCAACTCAAGGATTGAAATCTCAAGCACCGTAATGCCGTCTTACAATAAACTAGCACTTTTAAGATCCAGAAGTATCGCCAAGCAATTCTGACTGAAATAAAACAGCATAATATGCAAAACATATAAATTTTACAAGCTAGATCTGAATATCTCATAAACTAAATGATGGAGACTAACAGAACAACATTTTATTCCAATTGATGGTTATTTACAGGAATGCAGTAAGAGGCCAAGCTAAACAGTTTGTTGAGTTGGCTGTTGTCTAATAAATGCTATTTGGTTATATAAGTGCAAAACCAAGAAAAAACTGACAAAAAAGAAGCAAAACATACTATTTGCACAATGCATGACTGTAGGCACACAGTGTTTGCACGTGGACAACATAACTACTTTGACAAATGGACGATATCTGAGTCATCCCCGTGTGGATCAATAGCATATAGAGAAATAGAACTGTTGAAAAGTCAAAATTTTCCTTAAACTGAACAAAATAACAAATTTTTTTAGGAAACTAACCATTAGAAAGTGTGAACTAACTTCAAATTCAACCACCCCCACCCCCCAAATTTTTTGCCTGGAAAAAAAAAAGAAATTTCGTTTTTCATCCTCCCTTGGAAAAGAATAACAAAATTTTCTTGCCCCATTAACTGATATGTTCAGCTGGTCCATACTCTGCTACTCTGTACACAAATTGGAATAAGCATCCAAGCTAAAAGCCAAGAGGAATGAAACAAAGACAAATGGATACACGGGGAAACTCCAAAAAATAAGAAAGAGGAAGCTCTCTATAAACTCTTGGTCTACAATCTTAGATCCCAGATAAACAAATTTCTAAAAGTTTTTATGGGACTTTTGAATCTGGGAGGTCCCAAGCAGAGTGTAAACACAGCTACATGAATTCTAATATTCTATCTTGTTCTTTGAGAAAAAAAATACAATTGTTTCAATAAAAGATCAAATCTTGAGTCAAAAACAATGTGCTTTTGTGGGAATTTGTAAGAATAAAAATCCGAATCACTCTAATGGTTTTTGGTTGTTCTTGATGGAACTATCTCAACCAAAAACTTAGAAAGAACCACCCTGCTTGGAAAGGTCTCTCATAAAATTCCATGGCAGTCACACAAAGAGTAAGCCTTTTGGACTCTCTGTTTATCTACCTAAAAACCCAATTTCGTTAATTGCATGATTCAATGTAGTCCCGCTCAAATGCTAGGCTTTCATATCGTACCATCTAAGGTCATAAATTGTCATGATAAGATCAATCTTTCAAAAGGGGAACAAGCAAGCTCAATAGCATCTAAACAATAGACACAGCAAAATTTACTTGTATGATTGGCGTTTATTACTCCATTTGTCACAACACAAAACAAAAACCATATAAAACCGCATGGGAAGACAACTAATGAGTTCAAAATGAATGATCCAGAGAATTGGAAAGATGCGGTATTTGGACCCTCACGACACAGGTTAAGAAACATTATGGTTGCAAGGTGTACCAAGAATTTGGCTGTTTTTCTTGATACATCCTGCTAAGGAACTAATTCAGGATGAAACACGCCCATCCTAACAAGCAAGGATAGCCGCATTAAACAAAACAAGAAACTCAGCTGCCAAACAAAGAAGAAAAATAAAGCTCAAAATTTAAACATACCCGGCATTTTATCACCCAATCCCAACGAGACTGCAAGCTTGGGCATTTGCTTCCTCCAAGCAGAGCCAACCACAAGCTTCCTATATAAATCAATGTCTTCCTTCTTGACAATCCCGAAAGTCACCAAGTGCTGCAAAAACGTGTGCACGTCCGGAGTCTTCACGTTCTCTATGCCGCCGCGCTCGTCCAGGCTCGCCTTCCAAGTCTCCGCTATCTCCTTCGCTCGCTCCTTCACGCTCGGTGTCACCAGAAGCCGTGAGTTTCCCAAAATCGGGTCGACCACCGCCGGAATCAGCGACTCGAGCATCAGAACGCACGCCCAGCCCAAATCGTTCGCTCTATCGCTCTTATCCGCCCTATTGTCCACCGGAAACACCTCGGAAATTGCCTCCAAGACAAATTTCGCCGGATCGACAGAGTCTCCGAGCGCAACAGGCATTTGAGTCCTCATCGAGTCCAGTTCCTTCTTCTGCGCCGACACGAACCGCCAGAACCCCTCGGCGTCCATTCTCGTACAGTAGGAGCGCAGCTTCAACAGTAAACCCTCACCATCATCAACTTCGCCGGAGACGCTGTCTTTGATAGTTACCACAGCCAGAAGAGCGGCCTCCTTACTCTGGTAGACCTTGTCCAGGGCAATCGAAACGGCGTCGTCGATGGTGCACTCACGGTTCTGGAGGACTTGGAGAGACTCCTTGGTGTGAGTGTCCAGAGTCGTGATCTTGTCTTTCAAAGCCTTGGACTTCTTCTGAAGATTCTGTTCGAGTGAGGAGAAGTGATCGGAGAGCTCTTTCCAGAGAAGCGTGCAGCTCGTCATCAGCGAGGCTTGCCGCTGGAACTTGTCGAAACTCGGCGGCGTCGACTGAGTCAACCCGCCGCCGGGATCGGTGAGTGAGCCCATTGTTACAGCAGGAGCCTGTGACTCGGCGCGGCCTTGAGTAAAAGGGGTGCAGGGGAAAACCCTAGAAATTGAAGGGGAAGGAAGAAGAAGAAGAAGAAGAAGAAGTGAGGGGGAGTTTGGTGATGGCGATAAGGCAGGGTTAGGAGGAAGAGGACGATTGCTAACGTGGCGGGTGAAAAGACAGACACGTGTGGTGGCGTCTGACAAGATGTGGCGGTACTATGCTGGTGCTAACGTGCGCCCAGGGTGTGATTTTGCGTAGGATAACCTGCCTGGTGGCAGCCTTAATGGAAAAATCAGTAGGTAAGTGAAATACTAAATACGATGTTTATTAAGGTATATAAATTTTATTTATATATAAAATTTTATTTTTTAAAAAAATTAATTTTAAATGAATTATTAATGATTTTCTCTGTCGCCCTTAGTCTTAGCATTAGGCAGGTGAGATTAATAGGGATATTTTTTTTTTTTTTGTAAGAATGGTAAAATAAATATTTAACAAGAGAGATTAAGAGTTGAAGAAATGCACTTTTCATAATTAATAGTTAGAAAAGCATTAGATTAGAGATAAGATAATTTATAGAAAAGAATTGATATATAAATTGGCATATGTTGTTATTATTGGTGTATTTATCTCATTGAAAGGGATAAATTTTAAAAGTATGATTTAACGGACCTGATAAGATATTTTAACCCTCTCTCTCTCTCTGTCACTCTCTACTGCAGAAGAAGAAGAAGAAGAAGAAGAAGAAGATGTGGTAAAAGAAAGGCAGGCAGGCATGCGCATGTGAGTAAATCATGTTCACGCCCACTGTACACTCGGCTTTGCCTCTCATTCTTGTCAGTCCCCTCACCTTTTCCAGCCTGTAATCGCCACGGCCAGGCTTGGCCTGCTGGCCATGGGTGGGTGGGTGGGTGTAGTTGGTGTTGTTGTTTACGTTTTGTTTAGATTTCAAACACCAGTTTGAGCCTGGAGGCTCCTGATTAGTTCTGGTTTTCTGAAATCTATTCTATAATTTAATACCATTATTATTGTTATTGCCATTCATTTTCCGAAATGACAGCCAGCCACAAGGTTGAAGCCACATCTAAGGCCCTAAAAAGTTGGCGTTATACCTAGTCCCGTGTGACCTTGGTACAATAATTTTTTCAATGAAAGAGGCCAACCAAAATGTGCTTCGTTAATTAATTATATTTATTTACGCTATGTTTGTTTAGTCAAATCTCATATTTTTGCTCTCTGCATTTATAATAATATCTCATTTACAATTTTACATAATATCAAACATGACTTTCATATAAACTCATGAACAAAACTTGCAAACAAATTTATAAATAAACCCGTTTATAAACTCATTTATACATATATTCAAATTCAAACTTAACAAATTAGAGTTTAAAGAGAATTTTTAGTTCCAAGTCAAACTCAAACTCAAGTTACTTTCTTTTTTTAACAAGTCAAAATTTGAACCAACTCAAGTCCAACCCTACCCCGATCTAGGGATCTATGTTGCTGTCGTCGGTAGAGAAACCCACACATCCACTTGTACCGTGAGGAGCCCAGATCTAATGACTCGTCCCCCTTTCCAACTTCCTCCCCCGCAACATTGCAGGGTCCATTTTATAATATTTCTGTAATATATTATATTTAATATCATATTAATATAAATATATAATACATTAATATATTAATATAATAAAAATTATCATTTATAAATATCTAAATAAAAAATTACGTAATCTCCCTCTTTTCATAAAAATTGATTTGTCTCAAAAAATTAATAATCAGTTACTAAGATGAGGGGAGAGACGAAAACGTTTGGGTAAAATAGTCAATTACCTTAATCCTACTCAGCCTTTGAATTTTACCAACTCAATTTACAATTGAGTCACAAAACGTAACCGCCCCCATACTCTAGGTGTGTTTCCAAGGCAAAGGCACGCGCTGAGTGCTACTCCAAGTTCCAGTGGGTTTATTATCAGGCATCTCAACTAGAAATGCCCATCACAAGCACTGCCACCATGCTCTTCTTGATACATCCAGGTCAGCAAAAGCTCGATTGCAGGAGACAATCTCGCAAGTTAAAACGAAACCAAACTTGCAACCCCTACTCATATTACTTCTCAGGCAGTAATCATCCAAACGAACTTTAAGACCAACATCAAACTTGGAATTTCAAAATTAAACAAGGTCCATAACACAAAAGCAAGACTCACAATATCATAAAAAACCTGGCAGCAAAACCTTTTAAAGAATCCACCCTACACTACAGAATTGAAGCAAGTATATTTATGGAATGACGCATAAAACATTGCAAAATCCTCAAAATGAGCAACACGGGCCTCTTAACGTTTCTTAGAGACACCAACTGTCTTCCCTCTGCGGCCAGTTGTCTTGGTGTGCTGACCACGGACTCGCAGTCCCCAGTAGTGACGTAGACCACGGTGGTTCCTGCTCCATTCAATAACAATCATTAGCATTAAACTGCAGAGCAGGCCATAATCAACAGATAATCTGACCCCCTCAACCAGCAAACAGTCGTGCTTTGAGTTGGCCAGTTGGGTCCCCAGCTACATATATAGCTACAATAACCATCACTAATTTGGCCAAGTACCAAAAGACGACCTACTAAAATAATCGGGAGATGGAGTGGTGCTCCAAAAAAGAGTGTCCTTTATTTTTTGTATCACACTTCAATGGAGAAGAACAAACTTATTTCTACACTATCATATAATCTTGGATCATTATCACAGACCTGTGACAAACCAGGCGGAGATGCTAATTGGAAATTTATACACATTTATACATGTTTACATGGATAGTTTCTCCTATATTTATGGATGTTCTTATTCATCAACAAATTTCCTTTTAATGTCTGGCCATCTACAGGCAATAAATAAACAGAGTTGGCACAATAGTTCCACATTTTCTAATACATGCCCTGCAATTTGGACTTGATTTGAATGGTGGAAGCACAAGTTAGGGATGTAAAACAACTAACAACAAAAGGGAATACAGTGGTAAATTATTAGCAGGAAGTTTAAAAGGTCAAAGCTAATAAAAATAAGAGTATTCAGAGTTAACAAGTACTTTTAGCCTAGAAGAATTTACAACACTCCCCACATGCTATATAGGCCCATAGCATTTTGTAACAGCTTCAAAATAGAAAATTTCACAAAAGCAACAAACAACTAGTAGTTCACAATTTATGGAAAGAAAATTATTCGATTAACTTCCCAGGCAAAAAAAAAAACTAATTAACAAGCCAGATAATCACAGCCATCACTCAATCTGTTAAATTGTAATGAACAGGACAAGGTATAAGAGAACAAATAAGACATATTTGAGGCATACCTGATTTTCTTCAGACGTTCCAGATCATCTCTCAATTTCATGTCCAGTGCATTGGCAACAACCTGAGAATACTTGCCATCCTTGTAATCTTTTTTCCGATTGAGAAACCAGTTAGGGATATTAAACTGGTGGGGGTTTGCCACGATGGTCATCAAATGGTCAATCTCAGCAGCAGATAGTTCACCAGCTCTGCACAATTCCATTTAATATTTTAAACAAATTCCATCAAAGGAAAAAAATATTTAAGCTCCACAAGTTTATATTCTGAAGTGCTTAGATGCATGTTACTCATATGCATGATTTTGTACTCATGTCAGATGATAGAGCTCCAACTAAAGCACTAGGCTACAAAATACTACATTACAGGAAGATTAAATTCACTGTCTTCCTTGATGGACCAAGCGGACTAGACCTTTTATAATGTATGATATCGCTGTATCACTAACAGAAAAATCAATCTGCTCCTCATCCCTTTCCAGAATCACAGAGAATCAAACCGTACAGAAGATTTAAATTAAAACATTATTTGAGTGGGGAAACTACTTCTAAAATTGGATATTCCATTAAGAAAAGAGGAACAAAGATAAAGAAAAATGAACAAGATACACCGTGAATCTTAGAAAAGCCGAAATAGGGATAGCAATTCAATACTTGAATTGAAGTAACGATTGGATAAGGCTCACAATTGGACTGCAAGTAGTTGGAAGTCAAGTCTGTCACTTTACTTTCTTTTAGCATGGTATAACCACATATAAAGCAAATCTTATCTCTTAAGAAAATGCCAAAAATAACTAATTTCCAATTGTTTTCCAACAAAAAAGATCACTTAACTTAGCCATGTATATGAATCTGTCATGCTAAGAGTAGACATCTCTAACAACCACCTTATAGTAACAAGCAACAACCCCATACCTAGTACAAAGCTAGACACAATTTCAATTAGCTAAAGGCCAATATGATTAAATACTTTTAATGCTCCAGTCTCAAAAAATTCTCCATCTAAATGAACAAAAATTTATAATTTATCATATAAACAGACTGGATTCCACTATTCAACATTTATTTCAGAAAATCAACGAATTTCTAACCATTGCCAGATTGTTAATGAAATTTTATTCAAAATCAGACAGTTATAAACATATTTCTCAAAGCCACGTCAATTTTTCAAGGTCGAGTTTGCCAATAAATTTTTATATCAGGTCAAGCAGTAATTTTCCATTGGCAAAAGATGAATTAGTTTAACCATACTAGGGTAGGCATTTAGGTTCCCCCAAATCCAGGCCATCGTTATCAATATGTATTACAACAGTTCGCAATATAGTCTCGGATACAGAACAAAACAAAGAAGATTATATGTACCAGATTTGTGCCTGACTATACTGACGTATAGCAAGTAATATTAGCATATATTGGGATATTGCAAATGTGCCGAGTAGAAATGTCGTGTGGCTAAAAGAGTTCTAAAAACCCGTCATGAAGCTGAGAGCGACGATTTTGTACTCATCTTCTCATATTGTAACACCAAATATACGTATGGTTTCAATTAACCCAACCTCTTAACCTTCTTCTAATTCTCATCTTCTAGTTCTTATTTCCTCCAAAATTTGGAAGAAAAATACATCATTACTAAGACAAAAAAGCAAATCAACAAATAGAATAAGTATGCAGAACATATATGTGACGCAACGATTAAAAAGAAAACACAAAGAAGAATTTACCTTTTGTTCATGTCGACGTCGGCTTTCTTGCAGACGATGTTGGCGAATCGACGGCCAATACCCTTGATGGAGGTGAGGGCGAACATGATCTTCTGCTTCCCATCGACGTTCGTGTTCAGAACACGAAGGATGTGTTGGAAATCTTCGTTTGCCACCAGAGACTGCAAAAGAAGCAAATCGAAGGATTTCAAGTACACGATTGATTCAATCAATCAACAAGATCAAATATAACGGCGAGCCAATCATAGATAACATGAGAAAGAACGATATTCCCTACCATGGTTGCAGTTCCCTTCGCGCCTCTTGTCTCTGTCGTCTCTCACTCTCTCTCACGTTCTCGAGGCAGCGATGAAGAGAGCGTTAAGAGGAGGGCACCAGGGTTTTAAAAGCGCCGAGGCTGAAACCCTAGTTGAATGTACGCTGCCAGATTGGGCCACGGCCCACAAGGTCCCTGGATGTGATGGGCCGTCTCTGGGCCGATCTTCGGGCTTCGCTTATATTTTATCTTCTTTTATTATTATTTTTCCTGCTTCTTCTAAGCACTTCACTTTCACTTATATTATAACCTTTCTTCACACCTAAGCGACTATTTAATTAATTTACTTCAGAAATACATTTCAATGAAATAAATTAAATATATATTGATTAAAATTAAGATATAAAACGTTTTAAAAGAATAAAATTTACAAAATAAGACCAAGTGTATTAAGTAACATCAATCATCTTATAATTAAAAATATTTATATGATAATATTGACATGAATTTATGATGAAAGTAAAATTAATTCATAATCAAATATTTAAATTATAAATTATATAAAATTATTGATGTATTAACGAGATGATAGATAATAATTTGACTAATTTCGTCAATGTCTTGTCACAATTCTTGTAAAAAATTAACTATTTTTTTGCTAAACAATTTGTTGTCATAACTCATAAATTAGACTGAACTTTTACTAGTTTTTAATTTAATCAGGTCGATTTAATTCTTAGAACACTACAAATAAAGCTTAATTTTGTTTCCTTTTTTAAATCTGAATCTATATATAAAAAAATGGATTAGTATATTTTTAACCAAATTCCTTATTTGATATGTGACAAACCATCTAATTCAATACTTATTCATTCCTTTCTAATAGCCTCCACTTGGATTGCGTTGTTTCCCTAATGTTTTAATTAGTGAAATTAATTTATAAAATATCTAGAATAGTTTTGACCATATTATTGTTCAAAACTTTTATATATTTCCAATGATACCAAAGGATAAAAATCTTAAATGTCCTTTTAATATATAATCTTTTATATGTGATGATGCAGAGCCCATCACCTTCTTCTGTCTCGAACCAAGTACCTGCAAAAAGGGTGGGGACTTACTCCCTGTGATCCTTCCGACGCTCAAGTTAGTTCACGAATTTTCGAGGAGTATAATAGTAATGAAAGATAATAAAAGAGTCGCTTAAGAGTCAGATCTCCGTACCTGTAGAGGTTGTCATCTATTTATAGATGTCCCTTGGTCTTTCCTTAAGAGATAAGATATCTTTCAAAAATAGAGGCTGATCCCCTTTTCATGGGAAGAAAAGATAACCTTCCCAAATGGAGATAATTCTTGGGATGTTGGAGATATTTTTAGTTGACTGAATCTTCCTCCCTATCTCTTTTCAGTTCAAAATCATAATAGAGATTATAAAGACACATGGAGCTCCTAGGACTTGACACGTGGCGATCGCATATTAGCCTTTACTGGCACACATAGCTCCAAGTTAATGGTAACCTCTCAGAAGTAGTATAGTAAAATTGCCTCCTATAAATATTCCCTCATCACTTGCCCCCCACTTCTTGAACTGATCGAGTGAGAAGGTTGGGTAGCTGAAGGAGTAGTCATCATTGTTTTTTTTAGCCTCTGTAAAAAAGTTCTACTAAAAATTAGGTTAGTAGTCTTGGATGCTGAATTCGCTTTTCAAGTCTCCCAATGCCCTTTCGCTCTTCCCATGCAGAGGGTGATTAGGTCGTTTGGGGTGATAGAGACGTTTGGGGATTTTCCTATGGTAGAGAGAGGCTATCTCTTAAATTAGTACATATATATATTGTTATTTTTGGCCTAGGGCCAAGGCCATGCTGGCCGAGGCTGCGTGCCTTGGCTTCGGGGGCCGCTGGCCAAGGCTGCGTGCCTCATTTTCGAAGCCGCTGGCCGAAGCTGTGGTGAATGAGGTTTCTCTCTTTCACTTGCTTTCCAAAGCTCATAAAATCTTTGCCCTTAACCATTTAAGTGTACTAGGATAAGCTCTACTATCCCGATGAGGCAGCTTTTCATGTAGCGCTGCTTGCTTTAGCGAGAATCTTGATCCTTCGGCTTTCATCGGAGGTTCTTTCCGAACCGAGGGGGGGTTCCATCGAACCTTCTTTTTGTTTTGGGAGTGATTCCTGTAATTGATTCCTTAATTATTAGGGGTGGTCCCCTTTGAGCCTTCGATGGTCGAGGTTCGTAGCCCCGAACTCGTTCCTTAATTATTAGGGGCGGTCCCCTTTGGTCTTCGATGGTTGAGGTTCAAAGCCTCGAACTCGTTCCTTAATTATTAGGGGTGGTCCCCTTTTGGTCTTCATTTGGCGGAGGTTCGTAGCCTCCAAACTAGTGCCTTAATTAATAGGGGTGGTCCCCTTTTGTCTTCGGTGGTCGAGGTTCAAAGTCTCGAACTCGTTCCTTAATTATTAAGGGTGGTCCTTTTTTGGTCTTCATTTGGCGAAGGTTCGTAGCCTCTGAACTAGTGCCTTAATTAGTAGGGGTGGTCCCCTTTGGTCTTCGGTGGTTAAGGTTCAAAGCCTCGAACTCGTTCCTTAATTATTAGGAGTGGTCCCCTTTGAGCCTTTGGTGGTTGAGGTGCGTAGCCTCGAACTCATTCCTTAATTATTAGGGGTGGTCCCTTTTGAGTCGTTCCTGTTTTTTAGTAAGGGGTAGTCCCCCTGAAGATCATGTCTGGTATTATTCTTCTTTGATTTTGAGTTGTCAGGAGTTCGAGGATCATAAGTGATCCTTTTGTCTCGAGTAGTCGGGAGCTCGATGCCCCGCGAGAATCATATTTGATCATTTCATCTTGAGTGTTCGGGGGTTCGAGGCCCCCCGAGGATCACATCTAATCATTTGTTTTTGAGTGTTCGGGGGTTCGGGGCCCCCCGAGGATCACATCTGATCCTTTGCTCTTGCATTGTCGAGGCCTTTCGGACCCTCGGTCTTCATGTGCACATACTAGCTTGAATTATAGTTGATGACCGAGATTTGAAAGAATATTCATATTTTGTCTTCGCGATTCAGTCTTGATGCCTATGTCCGCAATTAGAGAAAATGTTCATATTTTGTCTTCGCGGTTCGGTCTTAATGCCTACATCCGCAATAGCCATCTCTACCGTCTTGTCATGCAAAGATGCATCCTACTAGCCATTAGCCATCTCTTTGAGGGTTCGAGGCTAGCCCAATTTGGCCCATTGCCACGTATGTGGCTGCACGATGCTATCACAAGATCAGTTATTGAAACCAGAGTGTACATGGCCATTCCTAGAGGAACTTCCACCATTTTTTATCAACTTGATTCAAAGCAGGTTCTCACCTGAAACAGACTCTGATTGACACTTGGTCTAATGGTCCCATTGGATGCTTTGGCTTTAGGGATGCTAATGGCTGCAACTATAATTCTGCGGAGAAGGAGATAGAAAACTAAAGCAAAATTAGCAGTACCTTGCTGCCGTGGAACTTCATCCATTGATTCTGCTTGTCTTTTTCCCTAGCCTCTAGAAAGTTTTATTTTAACATAAAGCCGCATAGGATGGCGAAATCAAGCCGCATAGGATCTATAAAATAAGATGAACATCTTCTTTCTCTTGGATTGCCGCTCTCAATTTCTTCTCCCATTTTTTTTTTAGAAGTCGTTAATAATATAACATAAGAGCAAAACTTATGGGAAAACGGAAAAAATCGACACATACAATAATTGATCTTTACACACATAAATTAATAGTTGATACGCATAATGCCTTCAGCTATCTTTTCCCCTTTTATGCAATAGTGATTGGTGCATAAATATTAAACCAGGGAGCATATCGTTAATGAGATCACATATGTGAAACCTTTTCTTTCTCATTTGATCTGATTGTGCTTCGTGTGGCTTGATATTATACTTGGCAGACAAAAAGAAAAACGAGGGCCCCACGGTAGGCGTCAATTGATGATGCAGAGTCGATCACCTTCTTCTGTCTCGAACCAAGTACCTACAAAAAGGGTGGGGACTTACTCCCCGTGATCCCTCCGACGCTCAAGTCAATTCATGGATTTTCGAGGAGTATAATAGTAATGAAAGATAATAAAAGAATCCCTTAGGAGTCAGATCCTCATACCTGTAGAGGCTATCCTCTATTTATAGATGTCCCTTGGCCTTTCCCTTAGGAGATAAGATATCTTTTAAAAATAGAGGCTAATCCCCTTTTCATGGGGAGAAAAGATAACATTCCCAAATGGAGATAATTCTTGGGATGTTGGAGATATTCTTGGTTGACTGAATCTTCCTCTCTATCTATTTCCAGTTCAAAATCATAATAGAAATTATAAAGACACATGGAGCTCTTAGAACTTGACACGTGACGATCGCATATTGGCCTTTACTAGCACACACGGCTCCAAGTTAATGGTAACCTCCCAGAAGTAGTACAGTAAAATTGTCCCCTGTAAATATTCCCTCATCAATATGAAATATTCCATCTTGGAAAACAACATTATGGCATCAAATAAAAGTTATTTTAAAATCAAATGAAATGTTGTATGATATGTGAAATTATTTTGAAACTAAATGAATTGTTGCATGAAATATGTTAAAATTATTTTGTTTTTTATATTATTTTGATGATGAAAAACTTCATGATTATTTATCGACAAAAATCATCATGTTGAATATTTTTTTATGGAAAATATCTTTTTATCATTCAATATATATCAAATAAATGAGTATATGAAGTTTGTTGAAAATTTGCTATAACATTTGTCTTAACCTATTTTTAAAAAAATCAAGGTGAAATTGTCAACCTTTTCGAGTCTATCTGTCTATCGTTTTGTACCTTAGTTGTTTGGGTTAATTAAAAGAGTCAAACAGTCTTTTTAAAAGTGTTAACATTTTTAAAAAAGTCGATCGTTTTAATCCTTAGATATATGAAATGCCAAAAAGAGTCAACCATTTTAGAAACAATGTGTATGTTGTATGCTTTTGAAAATGGGTTATGCAAAAATTGTCGACAATTCTTGTAAACTGTTGACCGGACAATTTTTCACTATTTGTTTAAGTTCAAAATCTATCGATATTGATTGCATAGTGTTGACTTTCTCTCAAAATTGTTGAATTGATGCTTCACATTGTTGAGCGTTTGTCAAAGAAGCCGACATCTTTTACAAAATAGTTGATCAATTGTCTAAAGCCATTATGTGCTTAAATTTTTCCAAAAAAAAAAAAAAAATTGTCTACTGGTTTGGTGAAACTATCAACCGTTTTCTTTATTGACATATTTTATTGGCTAGTTTTTGCAGATTCTAATGGCTAGTTTTCTTTAATGCTCGTGGGAAACATATAAATACTAGCCCAAGAATATACTAGAGAGGCTAATAGATGGAAATAGATTAATTGGATCTTACACTAGTTATTAATCTTTTCTCTAATGTTTATGCTTTCATGTTTATCTCAAAAGACTATAGATATCACTTGTACTATTTGGTTTTAGCCTTTGTTTTTTTATTTGAGAGATCATTGTAACTGAGAGTTTATTCCTTTCAGATATTCTTTATTATATTATTTATTATAATTCTTAACTTGTAAGCTAGAAGATTTACTGAGTTTTAGTAGGAGGTTTGTAATTCCTAGCATTAAGTCTAGAGGACTTATTTGAGTTTAAATATGAGATTTTAGTGATTTTTGAAATCTTTAGCGATGAACTAAAGTAGTGGAGTAGGCTAATTAAGGCGAACCACTATAAATTTCTCGTGTCATTTTTCATTATTACTTTATATCTTTTATGCCTCTCATTTTCCATTTTATATTTGTTGTTCTGTTTGTTATGTGTGTGACTCAACAATTGATTGGGTCAAATAAGTTGGGTTGGGCCATTGGTGTTTGAAGCCCAAGCCCAAGTCAGTTAGTCTTTTATTTTAATGCCAACCATGTTTCTTGCCCTAAGTATATAAGCTCTATTTGGTAATAGAATCATCACTTTTGCACACTACGTACAAATAGATCTAAGAATTGAGAGAGAACAGAATGAGGAGGCAAGATCGGAGGAAGAACAAGGCAATCGGAAAGGTAAACGACATAAGGAATCATCTGTTTATTCTCTATAAGTATATCATGTGTTAGTTTGATTGCTTGAGTGAGAGATTGGTGAGATGAGAGTGCTAGGATTGTTCGGGTTTTGAGCGATGTACTTCGTTGTGGTGCGTTTTTGTTTATGCTTGATGATCGATTTATCGTTTTTGATTTATTGTGAGATCTTGTGAAAGGTTCTTGTATCTCTCATTGTAATTGATTATGTAAATCTATTGTGTACATTTTTAGTGGATTGACTAGGGTTGATGCCCTGCCGTGAGTAGGATCTTTTGATCCAGACACGTACATGTTGTCTTCTACTTTCTGATTTCTGTTTGTGTTGTGTGTTTGCGTTCGTATTTTGTTTCTTCATTTTTGTTCGATTATTTCTGGATTTTGGTACTGTCGTAGCTTGGTTGTGTGATTTATTTCACAGGATATTAACAAATGGTATCAGGCCATTCGAGGGCGAACCAGATTTATCGGCATTCAAGATCCAAGAACTCAATGATGGAGGTGATCGAAATAAATTGAAGGACAAAGTCGGATCGATCGAAAGATTAGAGGTCGCAATCGATTTTTTGATTCAATAAGTAAATATCATTTTTCTTGTCCTAATTTTTCTATCCATTGATATATATTGGATTGTTTTTAATTTCGTGTTGTTCTTGAACCTAAGTTAGGGCTATAGCGAGCATGTTTATTTTACCCTAATCCTCATTGTGTTCTTGAGTCTTTTAAATCGAAATCAAGATAAGTTTGAAAAGACAGTCATTGATTTATAGTGTACTGGATTAGATTATTTCTCTTATTTGTTCACTGTTGCTGTTGATTTCTTGTTGTTATCGTTTCTCTATTACAAGATTCATTGCTGATAGGAGTGTGTTTTACCTCCTATTGCAAGTGTATATCACTTGATTGTTTCTAAGAAATTAGTTAGGTTGATTGTATTGTTTAGTGTTCTTGGAGCTTTGCAATTTGATCCCTATATTGTTCTTGTGGCTGTAATTTTCTCCTTGCTGTCTATATTCTGTGTACATTGTTCATCCTGTGTTATTCTTGTTCCATTCTTGTTCTATTTTAAATTCTGTGTTGTTGTTTTTGGCTTTGGTTTCTATGTTGTTGTTGGTCCTTTGTTTTCCTTGCAATAACATAACCAAAGATGACACCTATGAAGATGGAACTTGAAAAGTTCGATGGCCACAGTGACTTTGGGTTGTGGCAGTAGAAAATAAAGGTCTATATGTTAAGGATAAGTCAAATAAGAAATCTTATTCTAGAGGTAAGGGTGAGTCTAAGTCTAAGGGTAAAGAGAATTCAAAATCAGTGACCTGTTGGTTTTGTAAGAAATACGGTCATCTTAGGAGAAACTGTCCTTTGAGGCAGAAAGAAGTATAAGGAGGAAAATGAAAATCTCTCAGAGGGATACGAGAGTAGGGAATGGTAGTTTATCTTTGGAGTCTAGGCATGAAAAGGCTAAGGCACATTGGTCATAAAAGGGTTGTTAGAGTTAAGCATGTTATGCATGATTGGATTCGATTAGGTTAGTAACCTAGAGAGTTTTATGAATCCTGTGTTATGGGTTGTAGGTTTTCATAGATGCCTGTGTTATAAGTGGTTTCCATGGGTTATAGGCTATTTTCTCTGTCTTTTGGGGTTTGTTCTTGTGTTCTTACCTAGGGCCTAATATTTTTCTTTTCT
This sequence comes from Diospyros lotus, assembly GCF_014633365.1. Lineage (NCBI taxonomy): Eukaryota > Viridiplantae > Streptophyta > Magnoliopsida > Ericales > Ebenaceae > Diospyros > Diospyros lotus. The sequence goes on from NC_068341.1 coordinate 3,807,081, forward strand.
TTTGTTGATAGATATTCTGTAAAGATTTTGGATATTCTTTCTTAAGTGTAAAAGTGAATCTTTTGAGAAGTTTAAGAAGTGGAAAATCTTTGAATATTGAACAGGAAAGAAAATTAAGTTTGAAGAACTGATGTAGATCTAAAAGTTGATGTGTGCCTAGCCTTGTAGAATTAGAAGAACCTGAACAAACTGATAATGTAGAGTTTAAGGTGGAAATGTGTCAGTCTTAAGGTGGAACCTTAAGAAATTTCCGTGTCTAATGAAAATCCAAGTGTTAGCCTTAATGTCTAGTTCATAAGAGTCTTGATAGAGGTTGTTGTTGCCCCATAGTAAGGCATGTATTAGTCCAATTTGTCTCAAGTCAAAAGTTTGAGCAAGCTTTGTCGTTGCTCAATGTGCTCCTGACATAATTGGGAGAGTTGCAGGGTCTTTAGTCAAATCCATTCTTGAGTTAAGGTGGAATTTGTTATGTGTGTGACTCAACAATTGATTGGGTCAAATAAGTTGGGTTGGACCATTACCCAAGCCCAAGTCAATTGGTCTTTTATTCTAATTCCAATCGTGTTCCTTACCTTAAGTATATAAGCTTTCTTTGGCAATAGAATTGTCACTTTTACACACCCAATTTGTTCACACACTGTTACGCACAAACGGATTTGAGAATCAAGAGAGAACAAAACGAGGAGACAAGATCGGAGGAAGAACAAGGCAATCGGAAAGGTAAACGACATAAGGAATTGGCGGTTTATTCTCTATAAGTATATCATGTGTTAGTTTGATTGCTTGGGTGAGAGATTGGTGAGATGAGAGTGCTGGGATTGCTTGGGTTTTGAGCAATGTACTTTGTTGTGTTGCATTTTTGTTTATGCTTTATGATCGATTTATCGTTCTTGATTTACTGTGAGATCTTGTGAGAGGTTCTTGTATCTCTCATTGTAATTGATTATGTAAATCTCTTGTGTACATAGATTGATTAGGGTTGATGCCCTGCCGTGAGTATGATTTTTTTATCCGAACAAGTACATGTTATCTTCGACTTTCTAATTTCTGTTTGTGTTGTGTTTGCATTCGTATTTTGTTTTTTCATTTTTGTTCGATCATTTCTGGATCTTGGTATTGCTGTAGCTTGATTGTGTAATTTATTTCACGAGATATTAACACTATTGTCTTAAAATCTCATTTCAAACAAAAAATTTTAGATTTTAAGTAATTTTTTATACACCTAATTCACTCTCTCGAGTGTATGGTGTCATATTTGTACAAACCTAAGGATTGTTTTGCAACAACAGTAGATTTGCTATTAATCCAACTTTCTTATGTTTTCAATTTGGTTCAAAAGGTATTGCCTAATGGTTCCACGTTTTATATTTGCGCAGATGATTTCAATGAGTAGGATGTTCTTTGCACTTTTATTTTATGTACACAAATGAATGGAATGTTCTTCGCATATTTTTGAAATGATTGTTCTTTTGTCGTCTCTTGTATTTGTATCTTTGATTTTATAAGGAGAGATAAATTTGTAAGATGTGTTTTGAAGAGATTAGAGTTCGAATTTATGACTCACCAAAATGATATCTTTAGAGTTCATTTTTTACCATTCAAGCTATCTTTGGAGACAATTCATACATATTCTTACCTCGTGAGGATAACGAGGAAGGAGGAGGAATTATTATTTTTTATGGTGTAATGAGAACGAACACAAAGGCCATCTGCTGAACTCCTTTGCTATATTGCATTCCAGAGAAGTCCAAGACTTTAGTAACTATTTGCTTTTGCTTATATCGAGCTAATATGGAAAACAAACACCTTCTTTGATGCTGCTTGTAATAGTGCTTCAATCCTTGTAGATGTAGAGGTTTAGACCCTGATCTCTCTTACTTGTTTTTAATTTTTAGTAGTGAAAATGTATTTATTTTTATATTTTAAAAAATATATATTTAAAAAAAAAACTCAAAATAACAAAAATATGATTTTACCTATTTTCATCACTCACGTTTAAAATTTGTAAAATAAAAAAAACGTTACAGACAAAAAGAATATATTTTTAATAATTTCAAAACAGATATTTAAAATATAAAAATAAATTCAAAATTCAAAACAAATATTATAAACATAACAACCCTTAAGTACTAAAATTGCTTCTGCTCCTTATGATATCTTCACTGCATTATGCAGTTTAATTTGATTGAGTCCAAGCTTTTTTTTTCAAGTTGTTTGGGTGAGTTTTAAGGGTAATTGTGAATACTGGATGGGCCAATGTAGCTATTTCACCAATGCATATGTGCTAGTTGCTTTGTAATGGAAAGGCAAATAGAAAAAAATTGAATTTGCTTAGAAAAATCACGTTTTATTTTTAAAGATTTCTTAATTTTTTGGTTCCAAAAATAAAAACAAATAAAGATAAAAATAAATAATCAAATTTACCCAATTAGAAAAAGTGAGAATTAGAGAGTTATTTTCTTCTTATTTTTCTTTTACATTATCTGATATTATTCTCCTAAAGTTCAAAAGAGAATTTGTTCCTATTCAAAAGAGAATTTACGCAATCGGTGCCGCCGTCGATTCACAACTCAGCGAGAACAGAGATGGAGCTTCCCATCTCAGGTCAGCTGTTGAGCTCTTCTTCTTCATCGTCTTTTTCATCTAAGTTCCCGGAAACTAGGGTTGGTATTTCAAAGGCCGCTCTCCTCCCATTTCTCTCCCGCAAACAACCACTCTTCTCTCCGTATCTCGGTCACGGCCTTAGTCCAATTGGTCGTCATCTAACGACAATCCCTCGTGCCTCCATCGGCGAAACCAACGGCTCTCCGGTAACATCCTCTCCAACTAACACCGGTAATTTGCCTAACCTCGTTTTTCTTCAGGGTCGGTTCCGGTGTGACGGTTTTCAGAATCATTTATTCGATTCGATTCGATTTCCGCAGGTGGTCGAATCGGAGAGGTGAAGCGGGTCACGAAAGAGACCAATGTATCGGTGAGGATAAACTTGGATGGTTCGGGTGTAGCTGACTCCTCTACTGGGATCCCGTTTCTTGACCATATGTTGGATGTTAGTGTCTACCTCTCTCGATTACTTCAACTTTCGTTTTCTGTAGTTCTCTTTGTTCTGAGGAAAGTTTTTTCTCCTTTCTTTTTTCTCTTATCGGGCAGAATGCGAGTGGATGTGTATGTCAAATTTGTGCCAAACTAGAATTAAACAACCTATTATGATAAGCGGGAATTATGTTCCTTCGGTTGCTGAGCCTGAAAGGGTGTAGGGATAGGAGAAAAATAGTAATTCGAATCGTATATGATATAGGCACCAATTCTCAGTGCGTGCGAGAACAAAGAAGAACCTTGAATAATAAAGTTTGTCCAAGGATTATGGTTTAGGTTGGTAGATTTTCCGCATTTGGTTTGTGGAACCAAAACAATGCATCTTTAGATTTTCAGTTTTATCTCTGCCTTCTTTCCCTTTCCTTTGTTTTCAAGGCATACTTCTGTCTATTTTGAATCTGATGGGATGCTCCTTTTTTTGGGGTCTCTTATCAGCAACTTGCGTCACATGGATTATTTGATGTGCATGTGAAGGCTACTGGTGACACTCATATTGATGATCATCATACAAATGAAGATGTTGCCCTTGCAATTGGAACGGTAACTTACAGTTTTTTTGTTTTTTTTATTAGATAATTACAGTTTATTAATTGCCCTTACTGCAATTCCATATGATTCAATTCAGGAATACCCATTTTCTTACTTATAGAACTTTATGTTCATATGCTTTGTAGAAAACAACATACTAGTCCACTCCCGTCGGCTGTAACTTATTATTATTACCATCTTTTTTTACTCACAGAATACTTTTCATAAAAAATAACCCAGCATACAAGATCTCCTTCATTGAGAGATCTAAGGAATGTTAGACATGGTAATATTATCATCTCATGTGAGAGGTTATTTATATGGTTCTTAATTTGTGAGTCAAGTCCTGGTCAAGCACTGTTTATTGCTGCTTCTGACCCATCATTTTCTAAGACATAAATAAAAAAACAAGTTAAAGAGGTATGAATGGGGCTGTTATGCGCTTATTCCATCAAATATCTAATGTATGCTATCTTGCACCACTAACTTTATTATTTTACAGACATATTCAAGGGTTTGGGTCTTGAACTTAAATGCACCATTTCATGCAGGCTCTGCTGCAGGCACTTGGTGACAGAAAAGGAATTAACCGATTTGGTGACTTCTCAGCTCCACTAGATGAAGCACTAATTCATGTTTCATTGGTATGTTCCCAGCACGTTTCACTTGGCTGCCAAAGTGCTTCAGTAAATGCTTAAGGACATGCTGAGGCACTTGAATATAACAAAGGGTCAAAGAGACAAATCTCCTCTTCTTTACATGTTATGTTACTTCTTTGGAGGCTCTTCTGAAAAAGTCACTGCATTTTTCAATGGAGAAATGACTACTTATATCATGTGGAAAAGTGAATATTGATGACATATCTAGTTAATTTTCCCCAGTGTCAGAATATATGCTATAACAATCAATATTACTAATTCTTCACTCTATCAGCTGGTAAACTCCAACGCATGTGGCTATGGCCACAAAACAGGATAGGGAGGTTCTTTTCCTTCTTGGATAAAATCTAGGTCTGTTTCAGTTATCTCGGAGAGTTCCACATAATTTTGGTATTCTAATTAGTGGGTTTTCTTGAGATAGTCATGCCTTGTGGAAGGCACTTCTGTATTTGAGCTTATTGGAATATGTAATTCTGACTCTGAGTTGGATTTACTTGGTCAACCAAGGCTTATGGTGTAGCATATTCTAGAACTCAAAATCTTGTGCATACATCCACTGGAAGTAGAAAGTATGGTGGGTCTTATCACGCAAATGCACAAATAAGTCTCAGAACCTTTCAGTAAATTCGCATATGATATTATATTGATGTGGGACCAATTTAATGCACCGTAAGATAAAGGATAAATAATGTTTGATTTGTTAATTTTTTTTTTGTAAAATGTAATTTTTTTAAATTCTTTGCAGTAGACACTAATGTTACCTTAATCAATGTTGGATATTTAGTTTACCTAGACGGCAGGGGTAATGGGTTATATTTATAAGAATCAAGAGAATAACATATTTTAGAACTCAAAAGATTGAAAAGCATGTCAATTTTATGTTCTTTCTTTTAACTTTTTAGATATAGTACGCATAAACTTCTGCCTACAAAAGCGTTATACTAACAAGAGCATTTGGATTAGTCTCTGCTTTCCCAGACACCTTTTACAAGCCTTGAGAAAACTGGCATACATATAGCACAGTTACATATAGCAAACGCAACTAGCATTCATTGAACAGTCAAGGTCTGCTTATGAATTGAATTAAGGAGGTAGTTTTTTCATCATAACCTGATGGCAAAAATACATATACATAGCCTAAACCTGGGTGGATTTGATTAGGAACTGTCAACCAATTCCAAGACTCTTCATGGGGACGGATGGATGGACTATGCCATAGTGATTTTATCTTTTACCTTAATGAAATGATATTATGGGCTCTACCTGCATTTGTTATCTTACTAAAAACTTGTCTTTTGAACAGGATTTATCTGGAAGGCCACATCTAGGTTATGATTTACGCATACCTACTGAGAGAGTTGGAATTTATGACACACAGGTAGCTTATTGCGTTGTATATTTCATTGTCTATTATTTGTCCCTCTCTTCTCGTCTACATTTTTAAATAAACCTCTTCATACATCCCACATTCTATTGGATTGTATTGCATTCTTTTCAACATGGTCTGCTATCTAATTTCTAGTTTTAGGAAATAGCAATTTTTTTTTCCCATTGGCTTCAAAAATCATTCCCATCCAAAAACAAAAGTTACAAGAAACCAATGGCGTTCGCATAGTTTTTATTGTTTTGGTTCCATAAAAAACAACAAAACAAAGAAAAAGAGAACATGAACCTATCCAAGTGTTTGAGCAATGCAAAAAAAGATCATCTTAAAGGTGTGGTAATATCAGGTTAGCCTGTGACTGATAATCTCCCATCCTGCCCTACCCTACTTGTGATGAGTCTGGGGAATAGTTTGGGATAGCATCTATAAGTTTTTATAAGTAATAAAGTTTAAAGTAAAAGGTGCCAAGGGGCACGGCTTAATAAATAAAGATAGAAGATGAGTTTACCATATACTTCAAGCACTGAACATGTTCTATGGCAAATTAGGACTATGTATCACTGTTTCAATTTTAGCTACGTCAGACTGTTCCTGCTGCTTTCTCTAGAGCTCTTTAATGAATTCAATTTGAAGTGGACTTTTTGTGCACAGCTGGTGGAGCACTTCTTCCAATCTTTGGTTAATACATCTGGTATGACACTTCATATTAGTCAGGTGATAGTACTCAAAACCTCTTATGTCTGTTTCCATGAAATTTTCTTTTATATATATTAGACAATACATTCATTCAAGGTTTCTTCCTTTGGGAAGAAACTCTTTCCTTAAACCACAAAATGTAATGGCATCTTGTCTTCATGTTCGCAGAATGCTACACAATCTTGTTCTTGTTTCTTTTAACCCTTTTTCTAGGTTCAATGAAGTATATTCACACTGATTTCTTTCAATCTGATCTGAATACTTTAGTCTAATATCTTGGCTCTTATAATTATGCCATAAGTTAATATTGGCAATTTTGTGAACAACAGCTTGCCGGAAAAAATTCTCACCATATAATTGAGGCAACCTTTAAAGCTTTCGCTAGAGCATTACGTCAAGCAACAGAATATGACTTGCGCCGTCGTGGGACTATTCCAAGGTTTGATGTCATTTTCTCAAGGGAATTGCTTGTTATTGAGCGCCTAGAGGCCCACACAAATGTGAAAAACCATCTAGTTCAATACTTACTCATTCCCTTCTAATAGCCTCCACTTGGATTGTGCTGCAACTGTAGTAGCTTTGTTATTAATCCAGTTTCTTTATGTTATCAATTTGCTTCTTAAGGTATTGCCTAATGGTTTCAAGTTTTATTTTTGCACGGATGATCTCAATGAGTGGGATGTTCTCTGCACTTGTAATTTATTTTACATTTTTTTAAATTGAAACTATATTAGAAGATATTGAAAATCCTCGTTGACACCAATCCTCTATTAATATGGAGTATGTAGGATGTGCATCACATATATAACTTAAATAACTCTGCCTGTCTGCAGCTCAAAAGGGGTTCTCTCACGTTCTTGATACATTTAAAGGTCATCAAGCCGGAGGTGAATCAGGTAGGCATGAAAATCTTCCCTTTTTTCAATTTTTGACATATACAAGTTGAAGCTTTGCTCTCAAGGTTTCCCATATTTGCAGCTGCAGTTCATCCAGGCACAGTTATTGTAATAAAGCCAAATTTGTTCAGATGTTTGGGGCAGTGAAACCTGGACATAGCCAGATGCTTGTGTATTTGATCATTTTACTCTGAAGCAATTAAAGCAATGTTATTTATATCCTTAACAATATAGCATACTTCAAATTGTTGCAGATATATAGTGCTCCTCATTTGCTAGCCTCAGGCCTGCGCCTGCCATTCTTGAAATTCCTTATCTAGAAACCAATGGCCAACTACGGCTTCATGAGGTTTTGTTACATTTGTTGAAACTTGAGGCTTGAGCCAGCATCACTCCGCACTTCCATTGGGTTACATGTTCTCTCTTAGAACAACATTAATAATTGAGCTGAATATCAATGGAAGCTAGCTGATTTCTTTTATGTTTCTCTTCGCAACCTTATTGTTTGCATTTTCTTAAAGTAACAGCCCCTTCCTCCAAACAGAAGGCACTTTGTTCTGTGTGTAGTGCCTATGCTTGGCTTTGGACGCCATAACAGAAAAACTCAACTTTTATTGAGAGGGGGTAATTTAAATTACAAGAAATCGGATGCAAATTAACTATCTGTAACTCTACCAGTGAACTTCATTCATCTGATATATGTTACAAAAATAAGCTCAATAATGGTCTCACACTCTCATGTTACAAAAATTCTTCTGCTGTCTTTAGGTCATTTAGAATTTCAGATTTAACCACCTCTGGAAGTGGTGCAGATGGACCTGCCTTGGAGTAGAAGCTGGCCAGAGATCTGATTGCTTTCTCAAGCATAACGTACGACTCCTGCAAGTGAACATAAACATGTCATCGTCCACGTCAAAGATCATTATATGATTTCTGTCTTCCCCCCCTTTGGTTCTTAGACATATCTTCAATACTCATCACAACTAATGAAGGAAAAGGGTTCAATGCTCTATCAGAATCTCAAAACATGTAACAAAATCCCCGAAATGATTCTAATTTTTCAAATTAGTTTGAATCCATACAAACTATCAAAGAAGGTTACCTCATTGATTACTGGCTTTTGTCCCCTCCAACCACTTAGATATTCGCGGATTGACTCCTTTGCTGCATCTGCAGTCCGTCTAAATTTGGTAACATCCTTGGGGTCTTCCTTGAGTGATTCACGCAGTGTCTTCACCACCTCTCTTGCCGATTTCAAGTAAGCTTTTGGCAACACTTTCCCGGATTTAGTTTTCTCATTAGGATCAAACAATGACTTTACGGCTCCAAGGACACCCTCGTCCATGTCCTCCTCATCCCCGGCCCCAGCCACGGCCCCAGCCCGAGCAAACAAACGTAGTTGACCATAGTTGAAGGCAGAAGTCATCAAGACAGTACCACATGCTAAAACGTGGCGCCGGAGAGATGATGTCTCTTGAGAGCAAGGTAATGCAACATTATTACACCTGAATTGCAGTTTATCTATTGCATTAACTATGGCATAGTCCATCCATCCTTCTCCATCAAGAGTCTTGGGATTGGTTGGCAGTTCCTAATCAAACCCATCCAGATTTAGGCTATGTACATGTTTTTTTGCCATCAGGTTATGATAAAAAAACCACCTCCTTAATTCAATTCATAAGCAGAGCTTGACAGTTCAAGGAATGCTAGTTACATTTGCTACACGTAACTGTGCTATATGTATGCCAGTTTTCTCAAGGCTTGTAAAAAGTGTGTGGGAAAGCAGAGTTAATATACCTGAAAGACTAATCCAAATGCTCTTGTTAGTATAACGCTTTTGTAGGCAGAGGTTTAGATGTACTATATCTAAAAAGTTACAGAAAGAATGTAAATTGACATGCTTTTCAATCTTCAAGTTCTAAAATGTGTTATTCTCCGTGTACTTATAAATATAACCCATTACCCCTGTTGTCTGGATAAAATAAATATCCAACATGAATTTAAGGTAACATTAGTGTCTATTGCAAAGAATTTTAATAAAATGACATCATTCAATTCTTTTTTTAGCAAATCAAACATTATTCATCCTTTATCTTACGGTGCATTAAATTGGCCCCACATCAATATAATATTGATAGGATACTGAAAATGGAGAGAAATACAACTGGAAAATTAAGCAAATGAAAAGGAAAGTGGACTTTCGAGAGGTCCACACTCTCCCAATATCGTCACTAAAATATTCCCCCCTTCTACTCTATTTGCTTCTCTATTTATAGGAATCTGTTGCCCTCACATGCCTCTCCCCCCCCCCCCTCTTTGCTCTTCCCATTCTATCCCTTAATTAAATTTGTTAGTCTGCACATGCACCAATTGGCCTTCTTCTATTTCAATTCCTATTATGTCCTTATTGTTTTGGTCTTTGGTAGCAGAATGTTATGGGCTGCCTATCAATACTCCCCCCACGGAACTCACCTTGTCCTCAATTCTACCCCTTAACTGAATTTGTTAGTCTACACATGCACCAATTGGCCTTCTCCTATTTCAATTCCTATTCTATTCTTATTGTTTAGGTCTTTGGTAGCAGAATGTTATGGGCTGCCTATCAATACTCCCCCCACAGAACTCACCTTGTCCTCAAGGTGAAAAACAAGGAACTGTTGTAGGGTTCCCAGGTGGTCCAAGACCCACTTGGGCTTGGAGTATGTGAATCTTGTCTTCAATTCGCTAGGCTGTCTCCACGTTTTGCAATAGACCCAATGGCTGTAACACCCTAACTTCTGCCATGATTTTTGGGTTCAACCTATTAACAAATGTGCCCTCCAATATGGCCACTGAAACTTCTCCCACCAGGGCTGCCAAGTCTCAAAAAGGAGGCAGTATTCCCGCATGGAGTCATCCTGCCTGAGGGCCAAAAGCCTCTCCTCCATTGATCCCTCCTGTGAAGATCAAAATCATTTACTTAGGTGGATCTTCAAATCCTCCCAATTTCGAACTCCCTTTCGTCGAGTCTCCCATTGAAACCACGCCAAAGCCCTTACTTCGAAACATAGAGCAGCCGATTCGATTTTCTCCTCCTCGGACAACTGATTGATAGAGAAATATCTTTTGGCTCGAAAAATCCATTCATCTAGATTTTCCCCTTCAAAATTTGGCATCTCCAGCCTTCTTTCCCGCACTTCTGACTGCCAATTCCACCCTCGAACTCCCTACCCATTTCAATTCTAGGTAATCCCTCGAAATTCTGGGTAAATTCCGAAGGTCTATCTCCCTCATTCGCTTTGCTCTTCCTCTCCCGTTCTTGATCCTCTCACTTCGTCCTCAAGTATGCGAATTGGTCCAGCATGATTGCTACATTCCTTTCCATCGATTGCACCTCCCTTCTTATGGTGTCGACTCCCTTCTGCATCCTCTCCATCTTCCCCTCTAACTCCCCAACTCTATTTGACAAATTTACCATTGGGATTGTTAGCTGGTTTCTCAGAGAATTGAGCCCTTGACTTCTAGAAACATGCTGCCCTTCCACCATCATGACTTGCTTGGACGAGGCACCCACCCCCTCATGATGGTGAGAATACATGGGGGCTCCTCCATTATCAACCCACCCCATGTGAAATCTCTAAGAAACTGGGCTGAGAATCAAACCAGCTTCCCAAACAACATGGACCGTTGATGGCGCCCCAATCATTGGTAAGATGCTCTCCTTGGATGTCTCTGGATTGACAGTCCTCGGCATTTTAAACGGATTGATCGTCGGCTACCCTTCTACCTCGCCAGTGAACTCCCCAACACCACAAAATTTTACCTTCATCGTCTATGGTGGAGTTAGGCCTACTACATAATTTAGCGACAATTCTACCATCTCACCCTCCTTAATCATGTCCTCCAACTCGTCCGACTTCTCCACCGTGCCTTCCTGCGTGGATCCTAAGTGATTCCTCAGCAGCCCTTTTAGCTCTTCACAACTTCTCACTCTTCGTCTCCGTTGCTCCCACTGAAACCATGAAAGTACAGCACCCTCCAAACACAATACTGATGTGTCCATCTTCTCTTCGTCAGTCAGCCCATTCACTGCAAAGTATCTATCGACTCGAAATATCAAGTTGTCAAGTTCTTCACCTTCAAAGAGCGGCATCTCCAACCGTCGCCCTCGGATCTTCGACCGCCAACCCCTCTCGGACTCCCCAGCTTCAGCTCGCCGCACTCCTATTTCCAGCGTCGCCTCGGAATCCTGAATGAATTCCGGAGGCTGGCCCCCCAACTTCTCCTCGTTCTTCCTCTCCCGTTCCTGCTCTTCCCACCTCGTTCTCATCCAAGCGAACTATTCCAGCAAGCTCGCTACCTTCTTCTCCACCAATTAAACCTCACTCCTCATGGCATCAACTCCCTGTTGCATGCCTTCCATCCTCCCTTCCAATTCACCTACTCGGTCCGTCAGGTTGACCATTAGGATCGATGATGCTCTGATACCAATTTGATAGGATACTGAAAATGGAAAGAAATACATCTGAAAAATTAAGCAAATGAAAAGGAAAGTGGACTTTCGAGAGGTCCACACTCTCCCAATATCCTCACTAAAATATTCCCCCTTTCTACTCTATTTGCTTCTCTATTTATAGGAATCTATTGCCCTCACATGCCATGCCCCCCCCCCCCCCCCCCGGCTCTTCCCATTCTACCCCTTAACTAAATTTGTTAGTCTGCACATGCACCGATTGGCCTTCTCCTATTTCAATTCCTATTTTGTCCTTATTGCTTAGGTCTTTGGTAGCAGAATGTTATGGCCTGCCTATCAAATATCATATGCGAATTTATTGAAAGGTTTTGAGACTTATTTGTGCATTTGCGTGATAAGACCCACCATACTTTCCAGTGGATGCATGCACAAGATTTTGGGTTCTAGAATATGCTACACCATAAACCTTGGTTGACCAAGTAAATCCAACTTAATTAGAATTATATAGTGTTATTAAAAGCTCAAGGCACACTAAGGCACAAAAGGAAATTGGAGCCTGAGACGCAAGGCGAGACGCGCGCCTGATAGAACTAGGCATATGCTTACTAAAAAAAAAGAAAAATATATATCCTACTTGAAAAATAAGGTATAAAATAAGTCATAACTCCTAATGACATATTTACAAGTATGTTATCAAGGAAATTAAAAAATTCAACATATACTAATGAAAAGAATAATAAAAAATGCCAAAAGATATAATCTAAAAGTCTTTAAATCAACTTAAATTAAATCTTAAAAAAAATTATAGGTCTTAAATCTTAATCAAGATTAACTAATTATACATTTTAAATAATTTAAAAATTATCCTCATCATCAAGATCAAACATTTCTATATTTTCATCATTAGAAACATCATCTCTAATATTTTCTTCCACATCATCTACTCCTCTTGTTAGATGATTTCTATGGTTTAGAAGTGTGATGATAGTTTCATACATTTTTTTGGCAGGTAATATACTAGACTTGAATTTGCATTTTTCTTTGTTTTGGTGACTTAATGTTGCATTTTGTTATTGCATGCCTTGAATTTGTTCAATTCTCCCTATCCATCTTCATCTAGTTCAAATTCAATTGGAGCATTTGATGTAGTAGCATTTTTACTTATTGTCAAATTTATGGTTGAAGCAATAAATTTAAACCCTAAATAGTAAAAAATTAAATAAAGCAACAAACAGTAAAATAGAAACCTTGAACAATAGCTAAAAAGCCTAAGGTGCGTGCCTTTGCCTAAGGCGCGCCTTGTCGCACCTTTTGGTCTACACCCGCCTGGAATGCTTTCAGGCACCCAGGATGCGCCTTGCACCTAGGCGCGTCTTTAATAACACTGGAATTACATAATCCAATAAGCTCAATTACAAAAGTGCCTTCCACAAGGCATGACTACCTCAAGCAAACCCACTAATTAGAATACCAAAATTATGCGAAACTCTCCAAGATAACTGAAGCAGACCTAGATTTTATCCAAGAAGGAAAAGAACCTCCCTATCTTGTTTTGTGGCCATAGCCACATGCGTTGGAGTTTACCAGCTGAGAGAGTGAAGAATTAGTAATATTGATTGTTATAGCATATATTCTGACACTGGGGAAAATTAACTAGATATGTCATCAATATTCACTTTTCCACATGATATAAGACCATAAGTGGTCATTTCTCCATTGAAAAATGCAGTAACTTTTTCAGAAGAGCTTCCAAAGATGTAACAACTATAACATAACATGTAAAGAAGAGGAGATTTGTCTCTTTGACTCTTTGTTATATTGAAGTGCCTCAGCATGTCCTTGAGCATTTACTGAAGCACTTTGGCAGCCAAGTGAAACATGCTGGGAACATACCAATGAAACATGAATTAGTGCTTCATCAAGTAGAGCTGAGAAGTCACCAAGGTGGTTAATTCCTTTTCCGTAGAAAACTGTGTACAACAAATAGAGGCAGTTAGGTAGTTAGACAAACTATAGGGACAAATTTTTATTCATTATACATTTATTTATTTTCTAAGTGACAGTTTTTTCTGTATGTAATTGCCACCATATGAGCATTTATTATTTGTATATAAATTTGTCCAATCCAAATAATAAAGTGAGGAGTTTTTCTATATAAAATCAACATGGTATCAAAGCATTTCTAATTAGAAAATTCCTCCATCGTCCCAATGATGTCCTTCACCACATCAGTCTCTTCTTCTTCCTCTCAAGTACCCGTTGTTCCTAGTTCTAATTGACATTCGGTTATGATGTTCATAAGTGATAGAGGAAAAGATGATTATCTTAACGGTGAAGCCCCTAAACCAAATTCGACATATTCGAAGTATAAGACATGGAAGGCAAAAAAACAATATGGTAATGGCTTGTCAATTCCATGACTAATGAAGTCCGAGTAATTTTCATCCTCCACAAGATGGCACAAGAGAATGCCACAAAGGAGAAGTATTCTAACCCTGGAGACACCTCAAATTGGAGTAAATTTTACCCTCCTTGGGACGACACAAGAAATCTAGGATGCCGCAAAGGAGAAATATTTCGATACTAAAGACACAACAAAGGCATGTCAAGGAGACCTCTCAAACACCCAATATTTTAGTCATAAAATATTAGTAGCAACTCGACATGTTTAAAGTGACTTAAATAGACAGACACCTTATAAAAAGAAAAATTAAAGGTGGATTTCCTACATACTAAGAATCTATCGGAGACTACCTATCAAAGGCTCAATTTGAAGATGTAAATACCCAAGCTGAGCTTCTTTAATATTTATAGCCCAACTTGAAAGGGCGTGTAGAAAACCATGTACAAGAAATAGAGACAATTAGATAGTTAGGAAAACTATAAGGACAACTTTTCATTTATTATACATTTATATATTTTCTAAGTGGCAGTTTTTTTTGTGTGTAACTGCCACCATATGAGCAGTTACCATCTGTGTACAAATTTGTCCAATCCAAATAATAAAGTAAGGAGTTTTTCTGTCTAAAATCAACATTTTCTATCACCAAGTGCCTGCAGCAGAGCTTGCATGAAATGGTGAATTTAAGTTCAAGACCTAAACTCATGGATATGTCAATAAAATAATAAAGATAGTGGTGCAAGATAGCATACATTAGATACTTGATGGAATAAGCGAAAAAACAGCACCATTCATACCTCTTTAACTTGTTTTTTTATTTATGTCTTAGAAAAAATGATGGGTCCGAAGCAGCAATAAAGAGTGCTTGATCGGGACTTGACTCACAAACTAAAAACCATAAAAATAACCTCTCATATGAGATGACAATATTACCACATCTTACATTCCTTAGATCTCTCAATGAAGGAGGTCTTGTATACTGGGTTCTTTTTTTATGAAAAGTATTATATGAGTAAAAAAAGATGGCAATAATAATAAGTTACAGTCCACAGGAGTGGACTAGTATGTTGTTTTCTACAAAGCATATGGCCATAAAGTTCTATGCGTAAGAAAATGAGTATTCCTGAATTGAATCGTATGGAATTGCAGTAGGAGCAATTAATAAACTGTAAGTTACCGTTCCGATTGCAAGGGCAGTATCTTCATTTGTATGATGATCATCAATATGAGTGTCACCAGTAGCCTTCACATGCACATCAAATAATCCATGTGATGCAAGTTGCTGATAAGAGACCCCAAAAAA
Organism: Diospyros lotus; assembly: GCF_014633365.1. NCBI lineage: Eukaryota > Viridiplantae > Streptophyta > Magnoliopsida > Ericales > Ebenaceae > Diospyros > Diospyros lotus. The sequence goes on from NC_068341.1 coordinate 3,822,497, forward strand.
GGAGCATCACATCAGATTCAAAATAGACAAAAGTATGGAGTAAGGAAGAGCAAAGATATACCATTTTCTACCATTTATTTGCCTTGAAAACAAAGGAAAGGGGAAGAAGGCAAAGATAAAACTGAAAATCTAAAGATGCATTGTTTTGTTCCACAAACCAAATGCGTAAAATCTACCAACCTAAACCATAATCCTTGGACAAACTTTGCTCATTCAAGGTTCTTCTTTGTTCTCGCATGCACTGAGAATTGGTGCCTATATCATATATGATTCGAATTACTATTTTTCTCCTAGTCCTACACCCTTTCAGGCTCAGCAACCGAAGGAACATAATTCCCGCTTATCATAGTAGGCTGTTTAGTTCTAGTTTGGCACAAATTTGACATACACGTCCACTCGCATTCTTCCCAATAAGAGAAAAAGAAAGCAGAAAAAACTTTCCTCAGAACAAAGAGAACTACAGAAAACGAAAATTGGAAGTAATCAAGAGAGGTAGACACTAACATCCAACATATGGTCAAGAAACGGGATCCCAGTAGAGGAGTCAGCTACACCCGAACCATCCAAGTTTATCCTCACCGACACATTGGTCTCTTTCGTGACCCTCTTCACCTCTCCGATTCGACCACCTGCGGAAATCAAATCGAATAAATGATTCTGAAAACCGTCACATCGGAACCGACCCTGAAGAAAAACGAGGTTAGGCAATTTACCGGTGTTAGTTGGAGAGGATGTTACCGGAGAGCCGTTTGTTTCGCCGATGGAGGCACGAGGGAGTGCCGTTAGATGACAATGAATTGGACTAAGGCCTTGGCGGAGATACGGAGAGAAGAGTGGTTGTTTGTGGGAGAGAAATGGGAAGAGAGTGGCCTTTGAAATACCAACCCTAGTTTCAGGGAACTTAGATGAAAAAGACGATGAATAAGAAGAGCTCAGCAGCTGAGCTGAGATGGGAAGCTCCATCTCTGTTCTCGTTGAGTTGTGAATCGACGGCGGCACCGATTGCACCGAGCAACCGGGCGGCAAGGGGGAACGATGATAAGGGAACGGTCAGGGAGATAGAGACTAGGGCAACCTCCGAATCAGGAGTTAATATTATTATGCTCATTAGTGACGAATTTTTTCGTTTCTAACTCGTTTCTGACATTATTCTAATTTTACGGTATAAATATAAAATATTTTTAAAATTATAAAAATAATCTGAATTTTTTTTATACGTTTTAATGTCGAAACATGCCTATGAAACATTTTCATAGGAGGAGAGAAAGTGGTATTTGAAAAGAGAGAAATTTAAGAAAATTTAAATCAAGATGAGTAACCATCACATTAGGAACAGTATGACATGATTTATGTTAGAAAAAATTACGTAATTTTTTTCTTCTTTTTTTTTTTTTTTCATAATTTTGTGTAATTTCTAAAAAAAAATACAAGTTAAACTTTAAAAAGGAATACCAAAAAATGTAAAAGAAAAAAAAATGCCTTTATTCTCACTTTCTCCTCTCCGGATAATTTGGTTGTTTACTTATTTATTTATTTAATTTTTATTTATCTTTGTTTTCAGAACCAAAAAATTAGAAAATCTTAAAAAATAAAATCTTTTTTTTCTAAACAAGTTCATTTTTTGCATTGACGAATCTAGCATTCGCTACTGCCGCTAAATTCATCCAAACAACCTAAAACAGAGCTTAGAGTCAATCAAAGTAAACCGCATAATGCAATGAAGATATCATTAGAAGCAGAACAGGAAGAGGAAGCAATTTTAGTACTTAAACTTCAACTGCATCTACAAGTGTTGAAGCACTATCACAAACACCATCAAAGAAAGTGTTCGTTTTCCATATTAGCTTTGATATAAACAAAAGCAAACAGTTACTAAAGTCTTGGACTTCTCTAGAATGGAAAATTACAAAAGAGTTCAGTAGTATGGTCTTTGTGTTCGTTCTCACTGCACCATAAAAAAGAATAATTTGTCCTCTTTCCTCATAAGATCAGGATGTGCAGCAACTAGAGTGAATTACACAAATCATGGTAGCAGTTCCACAACTTCTGAAGGATGGACCTCTCCCAACAACTGCCCTACTCCACGGTTTGATGACTGATATACTGTATCAAATGACAAGGCTTCAAAAGAAGGGCATCTCTAGTGCATGAAGCTCAAGCTCCCCGTTTTGTGTGGGTTGAGGGAGGTCAATTTTGTCAAAAGCCTAATCATTTTCTGCAAAGAGATTGTTTTACAACTCGTGTCTAAATATGTACATAAGAGAAGCTAATGCAGGGTATTCCCCCTTATAAACTCAGAATGTCATTTGCTGGGGAACCTTCTGGTATAATTACAGCAAGGACACAATTACTAACCTCTTTCCACCTTTCAGCACATAAACTTCGCCTCTGATATTGCCAAACCACAAGTAATCGTGTAGATGCAGCAAGGACATAATTACTAACCTCTTTCCACCTTCTGGAACAGAGAATCATCGAGCATTGTCAGCAACCAGAAGCTGGAGTTCACACTTGGAACCAATGGAACATTGTTGCCGTATGAACATTTATGTGCTCAAAGCAGATTGAGACCATACAAGTCACAGCAACAGAGCCCTCAAAACCAGGCAGTAAGCTGCATTTCAGGCTTTATGATGGGTGAAAATGTGGTAATAAAGATGTAGCAAGGTTGTCAAGATCATATGAATCACGAGCAGATCCAAACAGCATTGATCCCCCACTTTGCATGAGATAATGCCTGCCAAATATTTGTTGCTTTATGGCACTTATAAATCAACGTTGCTACATCCATCAGTTAATTATGCTTCTGATCAGTTTCAAAGTGAACTGTATGGCCATTGGATCCATGAAATTTTGAAACTGAGACATTTTCTTTGACATCCTTGGTTGCATTCTCTAGAGAAGTTTCACCTGAAGAAGTGAGAACAGGTTCAAACGAGGTATTTATGATGTTTACATTGTGAGCATCTTTACCCACATCGTCCTCCACCTTAAAAGGAATATTACTTCCAACTAAAGCAATTTCTTCATCAGTCGCAGCTTCTGATGCTACAAGCAAGTCACTTTTCTCCTCAATTGCATCGTTCTTGTTCACATTAGAGTCGACTTGAATAGTACTCTTATCAGGAACTTCATAGATAGAAACAGAAACAGGATCCTCATCTTCATTGATCTCTTTATTTTGCGCACAACCTTCCCCAAAACAATCAAAATCAGTTCCAACAGTAGCAACTTCACCATTAACTTCATGAACACCACCAATGTTACCTGCTGAAGAAGACTGAATACTACTTTTTACTAGTCCTACTTCTGCTTCAGAAGAAACTTCTGAATCCACAGGAAATTTACCTTCCAACTCAAATTTACTCTGATGAATCAAATCAGAGTTACATCCTCTGAGGCTCTGACCAGTACCATGTAGAGAAGAAAGAGAAACATGATTGAGATTATCATTCATTTCCTCAATATGGCTTTGTCCTGAAGTGTCAATGGAGCAATCTGGCACAGGTTTAACACAAGCAGCAATACAATTAGTTTCAGCATTATCACTGGAACCACTTGCTGCAGAAGATCGAACATTAATTTCAACTGAAGTGACCATAGCATCAGAGGCAACCTCGGCGTCAGAAGCTTGTGAAGCCACATTTAATTTGCTTTCAACCCCAAGTGCATCTAGCAGAATGGAATCAGATGCAAGTGGCACAGAACACTTATCAGCACCATGAGGAGAAGATGCAGAAACTTGATCCTGGTTTACATTGATTTTTGTAGTACTCTCTGCAGAAATCCCACCTGAAGATTTCAGAGCACATGCAACACAGGAAACTTCGGATGTCACATGATGGGGATCATCCTTATGGCCATTTAAAGAAGACTGCATACCTTCAAGAGGTTCCACTTTGGCTTCAGAAGCACCCTCTGAACTAGCACTCAACTCTCCTCCCATGCTAACTGCACTGTGATGACTCAAATCAAAGATTATTTGCTTGGAAGTCTCATCAGTTCCATTCAGAACGTCAAGAGGAGGATTTTGATCTCCCTTTGTCTTCTCAGCAGTGTTCATGGTTGATGTTTCACCTAATACATATTTAACTGGTTCGGTAATAACAGATTTAACATTTGTTTCATGAAAATTATCCACAACCCCTACTTTGGAAGACTTACCTTTTACTGAGAATACAGGGTTTTCCATCTCAAGGACACTATTTGCATCCGAGGTAGGGGAGCACCTTAAATCAGTAGATGATTCAGTTAACTTCTCTATTGACGGCAAACTAAGAGTAGTCTTCTCAATCAAGGGTTGAAGTTTAGACTCGGAAGGAATATCAAAATAACCATTTGGACATGAATTCCCATTAGAGGTAGTGGCTGTGACTGGAAGATTGGAATCTGCGGTAGCAGGTTTTTCACTCATCTCCTCAGCTTTTTGCAAACCAGCATCATCACAAGTGTCAAGTCCACGCTGAGCAGAGGAATCCACATCACAATTTTTCACTGAAACAGGGATGAGATCATTGTTGTCTTTGATTACAGCAGAATTTTCACCTGAGATAAAGAGTACAGAAAGTCAACGAAGGAACCCCCCAAAAAATATAAAGCCAGGGACAAGTAATAAAACAACAGGTACCTGTGTGAGCTGTTATGTTTCTGTCAGTAAGATTTTGTTCCACTAGCAGCTTCTGTAACATGTCTATCCCAGGAAACACCAGCATATTCAACAACCTCATTTCTTGCTTGTGAGACTCCTCAAGGGGGTTGAAACCAAAAACCGTGGTCCATGTATGCATGTGCTCAGCTATGGCAGGAATAGTCAATTTTTCAACTCTGAGAGACCAAAGCGCCTGAAATAACAATGTTTACAAATTATAGGCATAATGATCAAATCATTCACATAAACAGACCACATAGATACTTCCCCACAATTAGGGGAGAGTAAATAGTTGATAGCGGAAACTAAAGACACATGGGCCATGGCACACGTGTGGGTATATGTATCACATTCAGCAGCATCCTAGACCACTTCCATGCCGACTATCTACTCCATAACCTAACCCTTCTTAAGTGCCCATATGTATCTCCAAATGGGAGCCCATAAATATGGCATACTAATCTCTAATCTCTGCGACAATAATTGAGCTTGCAATGTCTCTCCAAGAGTCAGCACTCTGGGGTGACTCGTGAATCTCCCTCTCTAGGGATTTAGCTTTTAATGATATTTCTTTTGAGAGACAGCCTCTTGAGCTGGCAAATAGATCTCTATAACCAGATCAAGCTAAATCTCCAAGTTCTCTCTCCTGGGATAGAGCTGAGTCTCCATGATCTCTCACTTTGGAAACTGCCCTCTGTGACACATCTCAAGTCTCATCCTCATGAGGTGACGCATGAATTCCATAATCTCTTCCTCCAAAGATCAAGCTCTCTACATCTCCCCTTAGCGGTCAAGTTCTCCAAGATGTTTTATCCAAGTGCTAGCCTCATGAGGTAGCACTTACATCTCCATACTCTTTTTTAGGGGATTGAGACTTGACAATCTCAAGACACATCCTCAACTTGGCCAATGAAACGCTTCAGCCGTTTGGACTCTGGACTTGGAAATTCAGATTCCAGAGCTTTAATGGATTCTTGTGTTTGGAATTTAAAAAGAGTCTAACAATCAGAATTCTATTTACCCTCAAACCCTAGAATTAGAATTCTGGTCAGAATTTGCTGGAATTGTTAAATAAAAAAAATGGAAATCTTACCACACTTATTTACTTATTTTATTTCCACAAATACCCTTTCCTATTATGTTTATATTCCCATGGTTTTCTCATCTTTGTAGGGTTCTCTCTTATTGCCTTTCTCCTTCTTCATCTTTGTGATACTAATTTTGTCATCAATAAATGTCATGGACTCGTGGTTATATATGTGATGCCATATACGTAATCTTATTTTTGATACTTAATATTTTAATTAAACTTCTTCTACAATATAAAGTATATAACTTGATGTTATTTATTTTGTAGAGTTAACATTTAAAAATTAAAATTCTCTTTTTAATGCAGTATACTTACCTTTTATTTTGATTAAGTTGCTAAGGGTAATACTGCCAAACAACTTACTTAATTCCATTTCCATATTGGCAAACATAAGAATTAGAATTCAATTCTGATTCTTAATGTTTAGTTCCAAATGGAATAATCAAAATTCTAATTCTGTTGAAATCATTAAAATTATGAAATTAGAATTCCAGTTCTATAAGAATTGGTTCCAAACAAGCTGAGTGTCTTGCCATGTATCATGTTGCCATGCAAAAATAAGTCTCTAATATCATTGGAGGTTTCTAGAAGTTAAATCACCAATCTTGATAGCCTAAGCTATGGCCAGTCCTAAGTCTCCATCTGTATGGGACCTTTAGGAGCTTATGGTTTTCTTAAGGCCTTTCTGTACCCTTGATCCAAATCAATAATAAGAGAGTCCAACCATCAACCATGGCTCCTTCCTATAACTCCTAGTGATCCCATAACAAAGACATGGGTGTCATTACCACTATTATATCCATAGTTGATCATTACACCCATTTAATGAAGTGAGTGTTGGGCAATATTGCCCACATCCCCTGGACTTCGGCATTAAGGCCTAAGACCTCCACTATAATAGGGGTCAATCCATCAAACAAATTATTGTGATTCTCTCACCACTGCTGCTCTCTCTATCTGTGATTGTCCAGCTCTCTCCCTTCCAAAGCTCTAACAAGTCTCTGTCTCTAAGTTCTTGATGCCAGCAATAATTCCTAGCTCACATGAGCAATCTCTCAACATTATACTCCAAAGCAGCCGGCAGCAGAATGATACTCGATTAACATTAGCCTCAGTCAGAGTCTGTTATATGCTCCCCGGACTCCTGTTAGTCCACTTCTTGCAGACCCTCAACAATATGGGTGCAAATGAAGATGCATTTGACTAGGCACTAAATTATACAAATATTCAACAGCAATTCAACCCATTGAGCAATGTCATGCCTTTCCCAAGGGAAATACAAGAACATACCAAGCATTTATCCCACTGTGTGGGGCCCCAAGGGAAACATGACAGCAAAATAAAAGGGAACAGAAACTCCAAAAAAATAAGACAATGGATCTTAACTGCATCATTCAACATACTTGCGCAAAGCATAGCATATAATGGTTACTTGAGTAACAGTAATTCTGAAAATGGCAGAGAAATCAAAGAATCGAATTATATTTTCTAAGAAAAAATTACAAAAATATTTTTAATATATCAAACAAAGGTAACCATAACCACTAGAATGAGTTTCATATAGCATTACCGATTCAATGGCGCAAAAAAGACGACGGCACATCCCCAGGCGTCTATATATAGGACGTGTCCCAATGAATGGCATCTCTGCTAGTGCAGTCCCATGGATCCTAATCAAACAACAAATAAGCAAATAGTCAAAATATTTGCAACTCTGGTTAACAGATACGGGTATGCAAATAAACAAAGCAAAAGTAACTAGATCATCTGCATCAACTACACCTTATTCTAAACAAGTCAGGATTACTTCCATGACATTGATAATGTCAAACGGCTTCTAAGAGTCACAATGACGATATAAATCCAAGCAGAAGAACATTGTGGCCAAATTTTACACCGGATACATGTAACTAGATCTGTGTTGAAAATTGGGTACCAAATAAAATGATCTAGACAAATGATTGACAAAAGTTACAGAAAAAATTGACCTCCTTTTCTAATAATAACAAAGCCATTTCACTTGGATCTCATTCAAGTGCCAAACAAAGAAAAAAGAAAACAAAAAAAAAAAAAAAGAAAGAAGGAGAAGAAGAAGGAGAGATTAAGAAGAAAATGGATTTTTGAATCACAAACTTCTTGTTTTAGGTACAATATGAGTTACAGAAGATAAAGCGACATAGAAAACATTGGTGAGCTAGAACACATCCAGTCAACACCACATAGTGAAATTAAGGCTTGATATGTTATTCTTGTTTCTGAACTTCCTGTTTTCATGTTCCAAAAACTAAGTTACATAATTATTTTTGTTTTCCTTCCAAAACTGTTGTACCCTTCAGAAAATGAAATTCAAGTCTCCTAATAAAGAACGACCTCCTAATTTTCGCAGACATAAACCAGAGATTAAGTAACCAAATTGGTCTTATTAAGGAAGAAATGTGTGGTTACAGAGGTCTACTGGTTCACTATAGAGATTAGCCAACATAGCAAGCCAAACCTGAAAATCAACTAAGCAGAACATGGAGCAGAGGTTCTCTGTTAAAATGTACAACTAACCCAGATATTATAGCTAATATAATTATACCTTAAATAAATACCTGCTTATGCCAAATCATACTTCCATAAAGAAATGGATCAACTGATTACCTACATATCAACACGTATACCTGATGGATGCTGCTGAAATGATTTCATCACCCCTTTCCAAGATGGCAGTATAGAAGCCACTATAGTTCAACCGCCTGAAGTTAGATCTGCAGAAGGAAAGAGCAAATCAGTCGCCGCTATGTGAACTAAAGAGAACATGCAGGAATTTTACCGAGACAATATTAAATGTCCAAAAGCAATAGCGACTGTTTTAAGGTGGCATACTTGATCATCACAGTATGAGCTAAAGAAAATAAAAAACCAGTATTAAAAGGCCAAATGAACATAAGCATCCAACTTCAAATCTCTGGGTGGGAGGCCATAAAGCAGTATAAAGTAGACATAGAAATTGCAAACAAAATTACAAACTAGATCAATTGATACTAACACAAGCAAATAGCAGGAAAGGAAAAACAGGTTTTCAAAAGCGCTAAGTAAATAAGGCCTACAGAGCTGAAGTGCAAAGTGCAAAGTGCAAAATGAAGTGAAGCATGCATAAATGAAATAGAGTATAAACTTGAATAAGCATAAAAACTATAAACTATTAAAAAAAACTAAATAAGATTGTGGGCCACAAATTTAAGAAATTATGAGATACCATTTTTCATTTATATTTTATACCCATATACAAGTTCATACAATCATAAAAAAAGCATAGGGGAAAAAAATCATGCCTAATTTACACCTATCACCAATCAATCAATCCATAACTTACAATCAACCAACAATCTATAATTTACAACAATTAGAAATCAATCATTAATCCCTAATTCACAACAATCAAGAATATATTAGCAATCCCTAATTTACACCTAATTACATGCTTCCATCAATATTTTTTGCTTGGTAAATACAGTCAAGTCTTCTTTAGTTTTTTTTTTTTGTTAAACTATATATATATGATTTTATCAATTCGTAAAAAGCTTTTTTTGGGTAAGGTTTCCATTCAAGCAGCCACAACATTGCAATAATTTAAACAAATCCAACCATTCATGTTGTCTGATAAAATAAAATAAAAACAAGTGTATTTCTGTATCACGCTTTAATTGCGCTTAGCTAAAGTTGTTGAGCTTCACACACAAAAAGCCCGAAGCATCTCGTGCTTTGCATTTTGCACTTAAAGTGCACTTTTTTAACATAGAGAAAAAGCACCAAAAGATACATAAATATCAATCACACTACAATCAGACTGCTGATCAATCCACTCAACACAATAACATGGATAATAATAATTCTTCTATAATGTGGATATACAAGTACAATATATATGAGTGCACAGAAAAGAAAAAATAACAAATGTTTCGTTCATCCTAGTGCTCATGCCATAGTTATCAATCCTGTACTTTCCGATTTTGCTTACAACTTTAAAAAGCCTAATCACATGGGACCCCAAGTACAAGCTTCCTATAGGAGTTCACAACAAGTTAATCTGTGCTTCAGGTGCCATCAGAAATAACACAAAACAAGAGAAATAGCCTGGAACTGTTAGCAGCGGCCAAAATGAAGAAAGAATACACAAACAGAAAACAGATGATATTTATTCCATTTTATAGTAAAAAATAGTGTTTATAGCAGCTGGTATACACGATTATAACACAGGATTAACTATTACACTCATGCAAGCATCATCTTTAGATGCACAAAATGTAGAAGTGCAATGCATGAATAAGCAATGCATGCCTCATGTAAGTGCTCCAAGAAAAGTAACCTCTTAGGCAAACTGGCAGTAATATAGAGAAAAGTTGCATGAATAAGGATCATGGAGGAAACAATGTCATGTTGTATGTCCTTAGAGTATCTGAATTTTCCCAACCATACTTGATAACTGCTTACCCACAATTATAGATAACATTATGGATCAAATTGATCCCACTCCTCCTATCAACAATAGGCAAAAAGCATTCGTCCATTACAGAGAGCGCAACAGCTAACTTAGAGTTACATTCCACCCTATGTGGAAACCCATGGAGCAAAGCATCCATGTCCAGATCTGTCCGATGAATAAGGTACCAAGAGAATCCTCCTTCCAGTTCATGTTTCACCCCAACAAGCTTGTGTAAACAATCAAAGAGCTGCAGATAGAAGGGTTCAGAATCAATTTGTTTTCCTTCCAATACAAATAGGAGCATGTAACATCAATTCAAATATAAAAAGAGTCCAGTTATGAAATAGAACAATGCAACATTCAAACTAAAAGAAATTAGAAAGGATTAATTCTCAAATTACATAAAAAAAAAATTGTCATGCAGAATTTCAACATCATACGCCAGTCTTTAGCTAGTTCTCAAAGTATTTCCATATGAATAAACAATCCAATTAGACCATGATGATTGACTGGGGTTTTTAGGCCATGGAAGTGGACAAGTAATCCCATGGCCCCTTAATAATGCTTATATTGCCAGCATTAGTTTCATCACCAAATACAACCTGGAAAACTTAATAGATCGGACTAATATAATACCTCTTGGCACTTCCGCCCACAAAAGGAAGTGATTGAACAATTTGAATCAGCAGATAAAGCATCCATATCCTGCCTGCAGGATTCATGATCTGGGAGGAGGAAAAAATCACTTCAGGCAAATTCCGACATTTGAACAAAAACATTCAAAGGGAAATATCATGAGAACCAAATATAGAAACAAGAAAGGGATGGTAGGGCAATACATTTTTTCTCACACAGGTTGCACGTTGGAAGTGCACCTACAGTTGTACATTTTCCATGCATACTACCACCAGCAACCCCACAAAATTTACATGTACAGTTTGGGCAGTGCCAATCACCAGGAGGAAGCATCTGAAACAAGGAGAAAATGTGAACAAACTAAGTCCCATGGAAGCAAAAGAAGTCAAGATGATTTAAAAATCAATTGTGCAGGATTATATTTTTACATCATCCACACTATGTTTTTTACTAAACTTACATTTTATATATTTGGTTTTCAATAGGCTTAATGTAACACCTCTTGATCTTAAAGTGTTCCTCCATATCCAAGCTTAGTGTTTACACCTTTTGTCTTATCCACCATCAACACAGTATCATCTATAAATAGCATACACCAAGGCACCTCTGCTTGGATATGTTTAGTGAGTTCATCCATTACTAGAGCAAAGAGGTAGGGCCTTAATGCAAATCTTTGATGTAATCCAATAATAATTGAAAAAGCCTCATTATCTCCTCCACGCATTTTAACATGTATTTTTGCTCTATGACGCATGTCTTTAATAACATGCATATAAACAATTCAAGCTCTTTTCTTCTCTACAACCATCCATAAGACTTCTCTAAGAACTTTGCCATCATCTTTTTATAAACTTATAAACACCATATGTAAATCCTTTTGCTTAACCTACAAGGTGCAAAGCCAAATTGGTTTCCAGGCACCTTAGTGGCTGTCTAGTTGTAGAAAATGATTTTCAATTTTCTATCTCCAATTTGAGAATGTTAAATATTGTCTCGAGTATATGGTGTAAGAAGAAGAAAAGTGAAAGCAGTGAGTGATGACAGTGCTCTAGAGGGCCATTGAAGAATTAGATAGAAGTTTATATCTCAAACTGTAATTAATGGAAATAAGGGGAGGGGGGGTAAACTATAAATATCTAATGTCTTTTCTAGGGATAACCACCAACTCTATAAATAGAGTGCTAGGAAGTGTGTGCAGCCATTCGATTCTCTTCTATTGTAACGAGTGCATTGTATTCTCTGAGATGAAGGCTAGAGTTCTGATTTTAGCTTTGTAATCTTAGGAGAGAAGTTGCAATTTTTGTACTCGGGAATAGGGGGGAGATCTTGCTGTTGTACTGGTAAGTTTTCTTTGCTTTAATAAGACTACTCGGGGTGCTCTTTGAAGGCTGGATGTAGTAACCAGGATAAATCTTTGCGTTATGTGGTTTGTTTTTTTGTTTCTTGTTCTTATTTTCATTCTGTTTGATAGCTTAAGTTTTCTGTTTCAATTCCTATTATCACCGGGAGGATTTGGGAGTGTTGAGAGAGGCCTATATCATCTAAGGGTAATTCCGCATAGTCCTAGGTTAACCCTATGAAATGTGGCATGGTCATAAGCCAAACTTAGCACATCTAAGGGTATTTGGCTGCATTGCTTATACACATGTTAAGCAAGGGAAATTGGAGCCTAGAGCCAAGAGGTGCATGTTCATAGGTTATCCTAATGGGGTAAAGGGATATAAGTTATGGGCCCTAGAAGAAGGACTGCCAAGGAGTTTGGTCAGTAGGGATGTGACTTTCAGTGAAGATTCCTTCTTAAAGGATGATAAGGTAGGTATTCAAAAGGATAGGATAGTAAAAGGGAAGGCTGTTGAGATGGAACAGCAAGTCCAGGATGCTGCCATGCAAAATCCCATGGACTTGGCAGCAGATCAGCACAATGACAATGCCGATTATCCAATGCATATGGACCAGCATGATGCTGAATCTTATTCTCCTACCTTAGAGAGTTTTCCGCAGAGTAGCAGTGATGATCCCTCTAGTTCTGAGAGGTTCCAGCCTTCTGGCGGTGCTGGACCTTCAGGTTCAGATAGTTCCCCTAGTGTAGGTAGGTATAATGTGGCAAGGGATAGGTAAAGGAGGGAGGTTATCCCTCCTATTAGGTATGGATACTCTGATTTAGTCTCATATGCACTGTTAAGTGCAGCAGAGACAGCTGGTGATAGGCTATGAGATCAAAAGATTCCAAGGTATGGTTGTATGCAATGAGATCAGAAATGGATTCTCTAAATAAGAATAAAACTTGGGTTTTGGTTGATAGACCCTTAGGTAAAAGGGTAGTAGGCTGTAAGTGGCTCTATAAGATTAAAGAGGAGGCAGGTAAGGAGCAAAAACCTAGGTATAAGGTTAGGTTAGTAGCAAGAGGATTCACCCAAGTGGCTGGGGTGGATTTTAATGAGGTTTTCTCACCAGTAGTGAGACATACCTCTATTAGAATCTTGCTTGCAATGACTGCCCATTTGGACTTAAATCTAGAGCAAATGGATGTGACCACCTCATTCCTCCATGGTGAGTTAGAAGAGGACATCCTAATGGATCAACCTAAGGGATTTGAAGTAAAGGGTAAGAAGGAGCAAGTATGCTTGTTAAAGAAGTCCTTATATGGACTTAAGCAATCCCCTAGACAATTGTATCGAAAATTTGATACAGTTATGATCAACCAAGGTTTTAAGAGAAGTGCCTTTGATTGTTGTGTCTATCTTAAGCATATTTCATCTAAAATTTCTATCTACCTCCCTCTATATGCGGATGACATGCTGATTGCTAGTCAATCAGATGTGGAGATTCATAGGTTAAAGCTGAAATTAAATTCAGCCTTTGAGATGAAGGAGCTAGGAGAAGCTAGAAAGATTTTAGGGATTGAAATAGAAAGAAATAGACAAAAGAGGTTAATCAAATTATCTCAAAAAGCATACCTAGAGAAATTGATTAAGAGATTTCAAATGCATGATGCAAAAGAGGTAAAGGTTCCTTTTGCACAACATTTTAAGCTATCCCACAACCAATCACTTAATGATAAAGAGAGCATAAGAGAAATGAGCAAGATACCTTACTCTAGTGCGGTAGGTAGTCTCATGTATTGTATGGTGTGTACTAGGTCGGACTTAGCTCATGCTATGAGTGTTGCTAGCAGGTTTATAGCTAATCCAGGTAAGGAACATTGGGCTGCAGTAAAATGGATATTTAAGTACCTAAAGGGATCAATAAACATGACTTTAGTTTATGGTGGAGCTTGTGTTGAAGATGAGCCTAATATACTAGGATTCACTGATGCTGACTATGCAGCAAACTTAGATAGGAGGAGGTCATCTACTGGTTATGTATTTAAGCTATGGAATGCTACCATAAGCTGGAAAAAAAAAATTGCAATCGGTAGTAGCTCTCTCAACCACTGAGTCTGAGTACATAGCGGTTACAGAAGCTATGAATGAGAGCTTATGGTTGAGAGGTTTAGTGAGTGAACTCCTAGGTAGAAAGGTTAAGGCAATCTTAAATTGCGATAACCAAAGTGCTATTCATTTGGCTAAAAATCAAGCACATCATGAAAGAACTAAACACATTGATATTAGGTATCACTTTATCAGAGAAATCCTTGATAGGAAGGAAATAGATTTGGTAAAGGTAGCAGCAGAAGATAATGCTGCAAACATGTTTACTAAAGCAGTTCCAATGTCAAAATTACATCATTGTTTGAGACTCTTACATATTTTTATTTGTGAATGATTAGTTGTTTTGCAGGTCCAAGAAGAGATCAGATTGATGGAGCCGGATTCTAGAATATAATCATGCAAAAATGGTGGAGATTTGTTGGGTTTTTGCATGGAAGATTATTTCTAGAAGTTAAAGGAAAGAATCTGCCAGAATGAAGAATGAAGTCTGACTGTTTTTATTCTAAGTTAAATTAGTTAACTTAGTTATTTTATTATGAGGGATAGGTTAGTCTTTTGTACAAGCTAAGTTCTTAACCTTGTAACTTCCACCTCCCTATAGTTTATAAATAGGAGGCGAGAGGCTCAAGTCGGGCATAACACAAATCATTCTGATTGTTCTCTGAATTCAAGTGATACTGCCGAGAGAGAGAAAGGCTTAGAGATGAAGTTAGTCCTTGTATTGTCTTGAGTGAGCAGTAAACCTGTGTAAGGGAGAGGAAGAAGCTTCTTGTATCTTGTTTCAAGCGGTTTCTAGTGGATTCATCTCTCGGAGAGAAGGCTGGATGTAGGATTGCGCTTTGCAGTCCGAACCAGGATAATTATGTGCTTCTTGGATGGTTTGATTGCTCTGATTCTTTCATTTCTTTGTTGTTTACATTATCTGTTATATATATTCTGTTGTGGGTTTGATTTCCGGGTGAGGAGTGAAGAGAGATTGGCAAAACCTAAGTCTTGAATTGGTTTCTAAGAGCTCCTAATCATAACAGAGAAACATGTTCAAATATGAAAAGAAATTTAAAATTTTGAAATATATCTTCAAAAAAGATAAGAGATTTGGGAAGAAGCTTTTGTAACTTATTGAGAAGGAGATGGAGATGATTTGGAAAAAAATTTATAGAGAACAACATTTTCCAAATCTCCAAATTAGCAAGGACAATGTAGAACTCATTTGAGGAGTTTTCCAAGTTCAATACAATTTTGGAGAACTGCATTTTACAAATTGCCTTTTTCCAAGTTCAATTTTCTATGAAGTAAGTTTCTGGAAAATTTTTACTGTTTTCCACAACCAAACAACCACTTAGTTTCTCTTCTTAATTTTTGCTCGATCACTCTCTCAAAAGTTTCACAATGTGGCTTATTAGCTTGATTCCTCTATAATTTTCACAACTTTGAGCATCTCCTTTATTCTTGTAAATAGGCACTGAAGTGCTCTTCCTCCACTTGTCCAACATCCTTTTCAATTTAATGATCACATTAAATAATTCTGTTAACCAAAAAATGTTCTCTTCTCCCATATGTCTCCATGCTTCTATTGCAATATCATCTGGTCCAACTACTTTACAATTTTATACATCCAAATTTTCATATATAATATACAAAGTTGTAGTAAAAAATTTGGTTAAACATCCAAAGTTTACCTATACAAAATTTTATGTACAAAAATTTTCATATAAATTTATCAGAGTTTGCTCATATAAATTTTTTGAATAAAATGTGCTTAGGCCATTTGAAGATGGCATAG
The DNA here is from genome assembly GCF_014633365.1 of Diospyros lotus. Classification (NCBI taxonomy): domain Eukaryota; kingdom Viridiplantae; phylum Streptophyta; class Magnoliopsida; order Ericales; family Ebenaceae; genus Diospyros; species Diospyros lotus. The sequence continues at coordinate 3,838,553 of NC_068341.1, forward strand.
ACATGGACAGTAGGATTGTTAAAGGACAATCTCATCCTTTTAACTAAGAAAAAATATCTACACCTTTTTGAAGGAATTATTAATTAGTAAAATGGTATTTTAATGCAGTCATTAACATCCATTAGAGATAAATGCTAACAAGGGTAGTCAACGTAATTTCCAATACATGAGTGGCATTTTCTTTTTTTAACTCTTTCCTTGGGGTCATCAATTTAATTTACCCCAAAAAGTATTATAAATCTTAGATACTCCCAAAAATATCCAATTGTTTGACACAAACACTGGAGTTTACACTCACTTGTCAAGTCACAGATGTCTATTGGAATTTTTTCCTGCATCTTTTCTTTTCTCATTTTTTTTATGGGCCACCATCCAATTTTTTTTAAAAAAATTTGAGACATGATATTAGGAGTTATGATGCATTAACATGAGATTAGTAAACCTAACAAATCATTTGTGATGCCAACACCCATTTAATTTGGTGGTAAACTTCAATGAGTTTGATGTGTGTTTTGGACAAAGATAGCAAGCACCAAATAAGCTACCAAAAATCATCCGTCCAGTGGACTTCCCTCCTAGTTAATGAAGGAATTTCCAAATAAATTTTGTGTCTTGTTCAGTTGTCCACCTTTTTGTATCTTCATTAGCAAATTATGGCATTTCATTCACACATAATCCATGTTGCATATAATAACTGATGTCCATTTTCCTCCTTTGACTGGTACAGAGGGAGATATTTGAAATGGTACACACTCTTTCACCTTATAGACCTTTTATATTGTAGACCCTATGGCTGCACAGTAAATTTTGTAGACTGACAAAAGTCTACAAACAGCTGGTGGTCTTCTCTTGTATGTAAAGCTACTCCATCCAAGACTAAGAGGGACTCACTCTTTCTCTGTTTTAGCTTTATTTAGGCTCTCTTAGTGTCTGTTTTAGTTGTATTTAATTTCTTTACAATTTTCGAAGTTATATTATAGAAATGAGCAGTTAAATTTTTATTAGAATCTGGAACTCAATCATAGTTACCAGAACCTCAATTTTGGTAAATTATGTTCCTCGTATGATGGGCTGATAGATCCTTGACCTGACCCACAAGAACCCTCCATCAATTCTACATGAGATCCCAATTGTGACTACGATGAATATAACCCTACAGGTAACAATAAAGTCTCCCTCCAAGGCATATTTATTACCATGCTTGCAAATATAAACATAGAGATGCACATGTTCACCACAAAGGAAAGATTAAATGTTGTCTCAAGACTGCAGAAAACAAAATCACATCAAGCCTTAATCCCAGTATGTGGCTACATGAAATATATCTCACCAATCATTTCTGCATATGGCCTTATCTTCTATAAGGTTCATACAACATGTATCAATATCTAGGAGTCTCCCACCAAGTTTTTCTTAGTCTTCCTCTAGCTCTTAGACCATAAAAGTGAAAAAATCACAAGCAATCAATTTATTGATTAATGCACATGACAGAGTAATGGCTTGCAACATTTGCTATGTGCTAATGATTATGTACCTTTATATCTAAGCAGTTCTGGTGAAATGTTGATGGACAACTGTCACAGCAAATTAAATCCCCACCATCACCACAGAGGCCACATGTATCATCATTTGGGTCATCACAAATAATGTCCACAGTATGAAAACCATGCCGATCAGACTCCTCTTGCATATTCCATGCATCAATCTGACACTGTAAAAGAGAAATCCCAGACTCCAAATGGATGTTTTGGAATGGCTGACGCAGTTTACTTCCAGCATGAATCTCAAACTTTGAAACTGTAATGATTTTGCTACAGCAACCACAATGTATGCCATCTCTTGTAATCCAACCCTCTAGCATCACCCGTGTCTGTCTACGGTTCATGTAAAGCACTTTTTCACTTAAATGCACCGTGCCAGAGTCAATCAGCCAGGACAACAGGGTCCTTTTCCCTCTATATGGAACATAGCCATCACTATCTGAATTTGGCACATTATCAGAACTGCGAACCAACAAGGTACATCTGCCAATTTTTCGACGACTTCTAGCAACCATCAAACGAGAATTGGTTGCAGTAGACAATTTTTTTTCCCTCTTCTTCTTGCGTGATCTCTCGTGTGAAGTACCACTTGAATCATCACCACTCACATTTGCTCTTTCATGTGATCTCCCTGTTAGCAACTTACCATTCTGCTTTGTGGAACTACTTAGTTTCTCATCATTCTTTTCACTGTCAGTGCCGTCAGCAAACTCTTCCATGCCAACTCCATTAACATTTTTATTCCTACTACTGTCCCTTCGCTTCATCTTCATTTCCCTTTTAATCTTCTTCCTAGTTTTCCTTGTCAATTTACTAAGTAACTCATCCGATAATGGAGTAAGTGGGGAGGGGTGATTGCTAGGTTCTATATCTATATCCTCTTCCTCCAATTGCTTTTGAAGTGCATCATAAGCCTTTATAATGGACCAGTATGCTGTTCCCATGGGACAAATATACACTGCATCTAAGTAGTCTCTGTTCCTTCTAGGTCTATAATCAATCGCCCACCCAGCACTTACAAGCATGTTCCTTATCTTCTCACGCAATAATTGCTTTTCAGTGCCACGACCACGGTTACCTTTTCCTTTCTTCTTTCCTACAGGTGATATTTTTTCAGCTGATGGGGCTTTCCTTCCACTGTTTAACTTTGAAGAGCCAGGAGATTGTGTGCTTGCTGATGCCAGCATTAGTGATGTGTTCTTGTCCTCGTTTTCTGAATTTCCAGCCTTAGCACTCGCAGTCACTGCTTTTTGCAGTTCTGGCTCACTCTTTTCTGTCTTAACAAATGACTTTTCTTTTTTAGGAAGTTTAGAATCCGAGGGAAATGATGGTCTAACAGACAGGTTCTTCCTGACAGCTTTTTCAGACTTTGAACCCTTTCTATCCTTAACTTCCAACTGATGGTCATAGAACTTCTGAGGCAGATCCATCTTCTTCTTTTTGTTTACTAAAACCTTCAAAACACCATTTTTCCCTTGCAACCTAATGGAATCGTTAGATTGCACATGAATCTTCTGTCTCAAGGCTGAAATGGGTAAATCAGCTTCATCATCATCCACATCTAACCTATTTTTCCCGGGCATGTCTTTCCTCCCACCCGATGAGTTACCTGCACTATCTATATAAGAAAGCTTTCTCTTGTTACTCACTGCTTGTCCACCAGTCTCATTTTTAAGTTTAAACCTATCCTGCAAATCGCCCTTCCTCATCCTCTTTCCATCAATTGCATCATACTCATCAAACTCGAACACGTCTAGCCTCCTCTTTCTATCACTCTGTATTTCTCCATCCCGATAACATTTGCTATCTTGCACGCAGCTGTTTCGGAACTTATCAGTTCTGGAAACAACTTTCCTCCGAAATGGCTCTGACAACTCACCACTTGGTTTCGAGTCACTGACAACCAAGCGGGACTTTTTCTTCGCCTTATTGGACTGGTAAACCTTTATTGATCCCGGAGTCCCAACACCGCCCGCTCCATCCCCTTTCTTCTTTATGATCAAACACCCAGAAGAACTCTTCTTCTTTACAGAAGCCCCACCAGACGTCGCTCCCTCTTCCATCTCATGCATTGACCCTAATCAAAACCCCATAATTGAAAATCAAACTAACACGAAATTCGGCCCTAATTAACCATCAAAAGAACCGGCAACATCTCCCCAAAACAAACTTCGCCAGATCCATACCGAAACGAAGAATACCCCCAAAATTTTCAGAACATCGAGAACTTGCCCGGACTGTGTGAAAGGCAGAAAGCGGAAGCAGAATCCTTACCTCGCCGAAAAAATTCACCGCACGCCCAATATACACCGGCGAGACTGCTGATAAATTTGCGGCGGACGGTTCCGATCACGGATGAGAGAGAGAGAGAGAGATTGTTCTGTGCGCGTACCCAAGCATGTCTGCAGAATTACGAAACGGAGCTGACAGGCCTTGGGTTTTATTGCAAATTGCAATTAGCGTCGTAATTTCTGTATATTTACGTCTTGTGCATCTGTAGATTGTAATTTGCCTTCATTTAAGGTAATTTGTTATTAAATTTCTTATAATTTAATGTCTTCAAAGGTTTTTGTAATTTTGTTTTTGGTTCAACCACCCTAAGTTAAATTAATCTAAATAACTCTGGTTAAATTATATTTAATTACAAATTAAAAGACTTATTTTCCAAACAAACTTTAGCTCAATGAAATCACACATAAGATAAGATATAATTTAATGGTTGAGGTAGTTTTTAAAATTATATTAATTTATTTTTATAATAATAAATAAATATTATTAAAAATTTTAAATTACTTAAAATGCTCCTTCTATATCCTTTCTCCCTACTTTATCTTGTTTAGGGGCTAATAGCTTATCTTTATTTTCTTCTCATTCGGGGATTTTTTTTGAAACTTCATTCAATTTCAATAATAATGTTTATCATATTTTTTTTATATAAAAATAAAAAAATTAGTAGATAAAAGAAAAACTAGAGACACTTAGATGCCATCATTAATTATTATTAAAGGAGAGTAAAAATTCAATTTATCATAATTAACTAAGTCGGTTTAGTTTTTTTCTTGCATTGATTCAGTTTGATTATTTTTTCTAAAAAAATCACTTTTTGATTTTCAATGTAGTTTTTTGGTTAAAAGAATTAAACTAACAGAACTAATCAAATTTTAAAATGATATTATTTTGATATTTATAAAATGAAGTCGTTTTATTTAATTTTGTGTGTTTTTTTCAATTTTTTTTTATATTTATTCAGCTTAATTAGTTCGGCTTGTTTTATAGGGTTTGTGTTCAATTTTTTGGCTATCAATTAATTAAGTTTTTCAAGTTAATTGGTCGATTCGGTTTAATTTTCTCCTCGATTTGATTTAATCGATTAAAGAATTTTGATTGATTTGATAATCGAACTGACCGTTTATACACCTCTAACTATTATTATTAATGAATTCTAACAATTCTAAGTTTTATGTATGTTCATTTCATTTTGTCACCTCTAATTTTTTTAATTTTATCTTCAAATTTATCTATTTTAATATGTGGTTAGAAAAACTAAGAGTCAGGAAAGAGTTTGAAGGAATAAATGTAAAATAATTATTTTATTTTACTTTTTAATGTCAAAAAAGGTCTTTATAAAAATATCAAATTCCTTTGCAACTATAATTACTCTAATTTATAACTAAAAAATATAGTTATTATATTAATTTAACAATAAATTTAAATAACGTTTTGTAAAAATATCACTTTCCTTTCTCTAAAAGTTTTCTAATATTTTGTGTTTTGCCTCTGGGAAATTATCTTCTAATATACACGAACCCACAACCTTAATATTCAGAACAAGCCAACCTAATATTCTCATATTCTTTTTAGCAAGCAAAAACCTGTTTTTTAGTTTCCCCTAATTGTTCTAGCTTGCATCATAGTTTCCTAAAAGGCCCGTTATCTTTGAAGCTCACTACATTCCAACGGACCAAGAGAATATTAATGGAAGGTTCATGTTAGGATTTATGATTCAAAATGTATTTTTCATATAATTGATATGTGCTATTTGTATGTTTTCTTTTATATATTTAGATTTCATCTTATGTTCATTTAGCTAACATTTAAATATATATATATATATATGATTGATCTGGTGATTATTTTGTAGGCCAAATAGCTATTGGGCCGAGATTAGTTCTTATGAGCCAATCCCATTTTCATGTGGCCTATGTGATTTGCCTCAGCCAAATCGGTTGCCTGCTGCTATATAAAGGCAGCTTCTTGCGCTAACTGCTATCAGATCTGCTATTGCTCTCCCTTGAAACCCTATGTTCGACGCATTCAAAGTGAGACTATCTCTCGCTTGTAAATCTTTCTCTCGTTTGATTAGCTTCAGTTTGTTGGTAAGATCACACGGTAAGGTCGTATTGCTTTAATCTCTGTTGTTGAATCGCCTGAGGCGTGAGAGATTTGGTGTAACTGATAAATCAGATTCTTGACACGATCTTGAGATCGGTAGAACAGATTATATACTTGTTCTTGTATTTTGTTTCTGATTTCAGTTGATGTATTTGCAATACGTTTTTGTTCTTGTTGTGATCTTGTAATCCAGTTGTAATCGAAAGTTATTAGTGGATTGACTAGAGGCGGAGCCTCTATCGTGAGTAAGATCTATTAATCCGAACACGTAAAAATTTTTGTGTTCTTGTGTTCTTTACTTTTCTTGGTTTTATACTTGTTATTGCTTGATTTGGCCGATTGTACAGGTTACAATACATTAACAGTTCACTTGAACTCTTCTTCCCATCATGATGTCTTGTGTTGCATGGCAAAGGCCCTTTCAGATAGGAAATCTCTCCACATGTTTCCATCTCTCACACGCACTTCATGATGGAGAAGAGGTTATTTTGCTACAATATATATATATATATATATATATAGAAAGGTTGACGCCTGATCATATCATTAATGCGATCCAGGAGAGAAACATGAACTTGATAATCTCACATTTTCTTGGAAGAAACTGTCTGTCTCCTGTTGTCACCTAACATACTGTTCTTTTGGTGAACTAATTCAAATCAGAAAATTCATACAAAATGTTGAGGACCCATAATGTGGCTGAACGATATATTTTTCTTTGATTCAAAGCATTCCCAGGTTGAGAGCAAAATGGTCGTGCATCATTCAATCCCAAACTAGGATGCATTGCAGTTCATAGCTCATATCAGAATTCATTAAGGATGTCCACATTTGAATGATCAACACATGTTTATATGTTACACAATAACTACCTGTTTTTAAGGTTTCTACAAGTAATAATGTAATACCCATCACCCTATTTTCCCCATCGATAGAGATGGGCAGCCCGCTAGTTAGCTCGAGCACATGAAGATGCCTAACAACCAACAAGGAATCTCCAGTATGTCTGAAAATTCTATATATCTACAGCATCCACTGGAAGAGAAGTAGCCCTGTGAAGTGAGTTTGGGAGCAAGGCCCTTGTGTAGAAACTCTTGGCAGTGACATTTTGCTCTGAGCCACTACTTTCATAAGCGGAACCACAGTCAAGAGCCTTTTGGTTTGCACAGTTCTTTGCGACATCAACAGGAAAATATGAAGAGAAATGCTTCTCAGAGGTACACGACTTCTGCAGAGCTTCATCGCTTGCTTCCTTCAAGGGGGTTGAGATGGATGACAACGAAAGTCCTCTGTCGTTCTTTTCTTTTTCTTTATCAAAATTGGGAGTTGAAGATTTTGAGGCGACTCCTAATTGTTGGTCTCTAACTTCTCTCAACTGCATTTGGTACTTGGCCTTGAGCCACCTCAGTTCCTGCCTTATCTCATTCTCGCAGTCCTTTGCATAGCCACTAGCTGCTGAATGATCCTCCAATAGGGATCTGGTTGTGCTCCCACTGTCCACAGGTATACCTTTTGCATCTGTTTTAGGTTGCTCATCGTCGTATTTAGGTCCATCATGCTGTCCCCAGATATCAGTATACTGCATTCCTTTGGATTGACTTGATGCTGCTGATTCACCTTCTGAAACATATTGTTTAGACCCTTTGAACTGGTACATGATCTCTTCGAAGCGGCCATGGACAGCTGCACATCCGCGTTGAGAACACTGAAGAACCTGCAGGTTCTTGGTGCCAGGACCGTTTGGAGATATGTAGTCAATAAGTGAGCCATTCAGAGCACAATTTTGACAGTAGGTAGTATTTGTGCAACTGGGAGATTCTTCCCCACATACTTCCCTCTTCCACTCTGGTACAAGTGAAGCAATCTCATCATCTATCATATCTGCTATTGCGTTGACATCTTGGTCAGTAATATCCAGCTCGGCCACCATTTCAATAGCAACGCTAAGTGCAGTGTCAATCTCAATGTCGAAATGGAAGTATATATTTCGAATCCGGCCTGCAAATAGATTAGGAAGTGAAACTAAGGACAATTGAACTGATTAAAAGAGAGAGAGTGCCATGAAGAAACCTTCTTTATCTGCAATTCTGAGCCTCAAAAATATGCCATCATCTTCCCTTCTCCTCCCATTGATGGTAATATTAAGATTGGCCAAGTGCTTATCATATTGACCCGAGAACAGATCATTTGGCTCACATTCAGCTGGAAGGTGATTCGAATTATGCGAAGGTTCATAGCCATTGATCAAAGAGTTGCTGCCGTTGTGATTTCGTAAGAGAGGTTGTCTCAGAGGAGGGCCTACAAGTTCAAAATCTCTGCAATACCCTATCGGCCTCAAATCACACCCATAATCATCGATTTGGAGAAAAGGATCGTTCAGAAGCAGGTTAGCAGGTAGCCTAAGTGACGCTGTCACCAAGCATTTCTCAACAAATTTTCGTACCTCAGGGTCCCCAACTTTGTACAAGGCATCTGGTTTTTTCCCCTGTCCACAAAATGTATCAAGTTAATGGACAGATAACCAAATGTCAGAAGGCAAAAATTGAGAGTTCTGAGGCACTACAGATATAACTTTCTTGTAGATCTGAGCGGGGTGATTGCATTCACTGTATGGATATTCAAAGGTCACCATTTCCAAGATGCACATCCCAAATGAATATATGTCAACTAACTCATTGTATTCCTCAGCATAAACCTCTGGTGCCATGAACTCTGGTGTTCCTGAGATGAAACATTGGATACCCATAATATGAAACAATCCCAAAATCAATTCAATCTACTGGAAAGTTCTGTTTGTTAAGTGGAATCCTATATGCATGGAATGCCCATCAAATTTGCAACTTTGTAGCCGTAATGAATATTTGATCATTTTATACGAGAACCTGGAACTGTTCCAACTCACCAACACAGTGGACAGCATGGGATTTATGGAGGATTGCAGCGAGGCCGAGATCGCCAATCTTCACTTCGCCTTGGTGTCCATTTATGAAAATGTTGTCACATTTTAGGTCTCTGTGGATTACGGGGGGCTCATGGCTATGGAGATATAGAAGGCCTTTCAGGATCTGTCTACACCAATACTTTAGTGCTCTAATGTTGACCCTCTTGTGTTTTAGCCTATACCTACTCGAACAATTGAAAACGAGAATTACCCACATCAGAAAATCAGGAACAGGAAATACCCAGATGAAGAAATCAAAGAATTTGAAGTTTCAGAAGATCATTTAACTGTCTGAGAGTGCCAGAAGTGAACATTTCAGTCACAAAGTTGATGTTCCTGTTGGAAGTATCAATCCAAGACGTGTAGAGCCTCATGATGTTGTCGTGTTTTAAGGTCTTGAGCAGATGAATTTCACAATACAACCTCTCAAGATCTTCAGGTCTCTGCTGGAAATCATAAAGCTTTACCTGGTTCCAGGCTACTTCAATCCCTTCATACTCGTCAAACGCTCTGTAACTACACCCCAAAAAGTTCCAGGAAAATAAAAAAGAATAAACAGAAGGAGAGAATGCCATAAAAATGGCAAGAATTGGGAGGAAAAAAAAGAAAAGAAAAAATGACAGGAAAAAGGTTCATACACAGTCTTTGAAGCTCCTTTCCCAAGAATCTCATTGTACTGCAAAAGAACAGCAACTTGGGACTCAAATTATAATCGAATATGAGCAGAAAGTGAACCAAAAAGAAAGAGAAATTAAGCAATGGGCAAGCAATACCCGTCCGTATCTTCCTGTAGGATCAACTTCAACAAACTCGGAGTAATCCGGTTCACGGGCGGAAACACCATTCATTCTTTGTTTGTATTACTGGTTGATATCTCTTGTACTTAAAATTTATCACCCTGGAACGTCTCTTCTGTGCTTTTGAAGCAGAGAGAGAGAGAGAGAGAGAGAGAGAGAGAACTAGACTGCTTTTTGTCAAAGAAGAGGCTCCAGTAAGTCCACGAAAAGGACAAGGTTTGGCTCAACATGACCCGGACAGACAAGAAGGCAAAATATTAGGCTAACCCCATAGACAACTCATAAAATGAAAGACAAGCACCGTTCCCCTTCTTCCCGTCTTTGTCCAGTTTCTATCTCATCACAAACGCTCTGTCTGTCTCTCCCTCTCTCTCTCTCTGAAACAACTGGGGTACTGAGACTTGTTAGAGCCAACCAAATGTCACGCAGTAATACCTTATTCTCTGGCGCTGGAGGACAGGTGGGCATGTGGGATTAGCTCAATGGGATAGAAGAGAGTCACAAGACAGCAAATGAAAATGTGAAGAAAGCCCGTGCGATTGCCAAGTTGTTGAGTAGCTTTAAGCCTTTGAACTTGGAGCTTACACATACGCACGCACATCTGTAAGAAATTGTTAATTAATGCCTTGAAAGCATGTTGCTTCAGTATTATATAGATAGAGAGATAGATAGATAAAGATACATACCAGTAGATGGATATGCTTTTTGTTTTTTTTTTGGGGAGCTAAAAAACAACAATGAATTATTTGACACTAACGCACTATTTTATTTTTAAACTTATAGACTGCATGGTAAATGATTCTATCTAATAATTGGCATCAAATTTAACACATGAGACAACATGTTTAGGAAGTAAACAAAAAATGTCATTTTTTTATATATTATATATATATACACGTGTATATATATAATATATATTTTAATATATATAATATTTTATAATAAATAATATAAATATATTACATATATATAATATATTTAATATGTTTATATAGGGTTATAAAATGGTAAGGGGTGTTTTAATCTTTTATTTTGTTAAATACATTCTTAAGTTAATGAGAAATTTGGATTTCTAACTCTCAATGAAAATTTTTTTGTGAAAAAGTTATTTAAAAATTATTTTCGAGAATCTTATTTCTTAATATTCTTTTTACAAAAAAATTATATCAATATGAGAATGTAAATTTTCAACTTAACATTTTTAAGAATTTTAAAATTTCTCTCCTATAAAACGTCCCAAAGTGATAGATTTACTTGATCTTGCCTTTTAACTTTATTAAAAGAAAAAAATAGAATGATACATTGTGAAATAAAATAAAAAGTAAAGAAAGTATGTAAATGTTGTTATTTAATTTTTATTTGAGAAGAATAACACATAAAATGGTGTTATATAATTTTATTTTATTTGAACAAAGAGTAAATTGGGATGTGTTCTTTCTTGATCAAGAAAGAATGATCGGAGAAGGGGTGCAGGCTTCGACGATGGATTCGTTCGGGGGGTTGGCACCTGTAAACACTCCGATGGTTTAGTAAATAAAAGAGTAAGGAGAAACCGTGTATCAACATGTTATAGGGCAGAACATACCATGGCTCTGAAGAGAGCTGGTTAATATAGGAGGAGGAGATGTCTTTTTGCATGCATGCGTCGTGCGTTTGCAGGTGATGAGACTGATTATCCAACGCCGGTGGAAGTTCCCATATGGTAGTATGGTGGTGACGGAACCCTCATTAATGTGGATGTGATCTGTCATTAATGAGGGCAAGATCTAAGGTGTCCACGTGGATATCCAATGGAATTGTAATGATGTCGTGACAGGTTGACATTGGGTTAAGACTGTGTCCAGAATGAGGACCAAGATTAGGCCTAAAGAAATGGTCGAGATTGAGCTGGACGGTCCAGGATGATATAATAAAAATAAAGGGACAAATGCATATTTATGCTTTAAACTCTTATATATATATTTTATGAAACTTAAACTTTTTAAAATTTCAAATATGCCCCTGAACTTGTAAAATCGTTATATTTAAACATCTTTTAAGCATTTGCACAATACATGCCTGCTTTCAATGCTTGAGGAGCAAAAATCAGCCGACGAAGTCCAACAACCAAGCGAAGCAGCAGAGAACAACATTGGCACCAGCACCATTTCAAAACCTTTCTTGTTCTTGAATTATTGAGGAAGCATATAATGACATCCACGTTGCCGTCAACATTTTCTTTATCAAATTGGAAGATAATTAAAATAAACAATAATCTAAAAGAAAAAAAAAAAAAAAGGAGAAGAGGCAAATGGAATAGAGTGGGTTTCATAAAAAATTAAGGAGTTTATAGGGTCGGATGAGGAATGCCACAGAGTTTGTGATGACGACGGGGTAGAGTCCAAGACTTTCAGAGAATTGTGCAGAAGAGAAATCTTGGTGAAGCTACGAATATGGTAGTCGGATGAAGGATTGAGATTGATTTTTTTGAAGTTGGGTTACAAGGGAGAGGAAGACTACAATGTGAGTTTCTTTATGGCTCTGCCACAAGTGTTGCATTGCTTAATGAATGGGACTATGGCGTCCGTTGCAGCAGCGAAAGAGAAGCTATTGAGGCGAAGTTTAGTTTGTTTAGAGAAGAGGTTGACAATGGTGCTAGTGTCATTATTATTTTGTCGACAATTGAAAAAATAGAGAGGGTTTGAAGCAATGTTGGTGTCGTTCTCTACTGTTTCATTGTTTACTACTTTGTCTGATTATTGGATTTCATTGACCATTTTTGCTTCTCAAGCATTGAAGACACTAACGTGTGTTGCAGATGTTTAAAAAGTGTTTAAATGTAGCGATTTTGTAAGTAAAAAAAAAATATTTGGAATCTTGAAAGATTTAGAATTCTAAAAAAAAAAAATTAACAGTTTAGGGAAATAATCGCGCATTTACTAAAAAATAAAGTTATTTTATTCTTAAAAGATAAAATATATTTACTAATATGCCCTTTTTCCTCTGTAACTTCCTTCCAAACTTCGGGTTAAAGCATTAGAAGGGAAGAAATTATTCAGACTGGCAATCGGAGTCCTCGTACGGCTCGTGCATGATTCTCCATTTTTGGGATAAATGTATATTTTAATGGACCGAGATGGGGCCCACCAACATCGTCACGGGTACAAGCCCAACGAGACGACAGTGGGCCTCGTAATTCCCAGCCCACTTTGGACGCTCTCGTCGGCGCACGCAAGACTGTGCAGATTTTGAGATTTTAAATTATATAAATTTTAAAAATTAAATAGTGTTTAAGTTAATAATTTATTTAAATAAATATTTTTTAAAAATATTAATTAATAATTATATATATAGTTTAAAAAAATTAATAAAAAGATAAAAATAAATATATTATTAAATAATATAAATAAAAATTATAATTTCAAATAAATATATTAATTATACATTAATATATATATAATAAACGAAATTGTTAAAGATAAAGCAATAGTGAGAGGAGGCGATGGACGACGGAGACGACGAATTGAGGTGATGGTGATAGCTGAGGTGTCAAGAGCGATTAGAAATTAGTTTGGAGGTAGTAAAATTAAAAAAGATAAGATAAATAAAAAAATATGTAAATTATATATGTATGTTTAGTTTGAAAATAATTAAGTAATTTAATTAGTTAATAAAAATAAAATTTAATAATATTTTTAAAAAAGTTGGAGAGTTTTTGTCAAATGTTAGTAAAAAACTTTTAAATTTAGTACTATTTAAATGATTGAATTTAGCTAAATATTTTTAAAAAATAAATTACATAAGTTATAAGTTAAATCAATAAGTTATAATTTAGCTTATAAGCGGTCAAACGCAAAACCCCCTCGTAGTTGGTCCACTCTATACTTTTCCGGCCGACAGAAAAATCCGACGCCAACACAGCCACGTGCAACCGCACAACGTTGACGGGTCTCTCTCTCTCTCTCTGTCTCTCTGCACATATATCCACACAAACGTATTCTTCTGCATCCGAAGTTTACATATCACTATCGAATTGCATTTTGAGATGGGCTCTAACGATGACGACAGCAAGAGGCCGGCCATTATGGTGACCAACGACGACGGAATCGATGCAGCGGGTTTGCGAGCTCTGGTTCGAAGCCTCGTCTCCACCAACAAATACGAAGTCCTTGTTTGCGCACCTGATTCGTGTGTTCTCTCTACGCCACTTCTCTCTCACTCTCTCTCTCTCTATGTATACACGCATATGTATTCGAACTGCATTTGTGTTCCATGTATGAATTCCAGTCGTTTCTGCATGTGATCGGCTATGGTTTTGGCAAATTTGAGCTTTGATCTTGTGAACCGTGGCTTGGAAGTTGAAGTTTTAGGTTTAAGGCGGTATTAATTAGATAACTTGCAGCTAGTAGGACCGCCTCTATATTTTCATCAATACCGTTTTCCCCAAAAATCAGAAATCCATTAAGCGTTGTGACACAAGGCATGGTAATTTAAACAATTTTTTTTTTTTTTTAACTTCAGTTCGAATTTGCATCTTTGAATTTTGTGTCTCGTGGAAGACAAAAATAAAGAAGACTGGAAACAGTGATCTAAAGGGCTACACCTTCAAAAGGGTTAAGTTGTCTCATACAACCCAATCTCACATCTCAAGAACTTAGCTCTGTGAGTTAGGAAGATGGAGTGCTGATATTCCTATTCTTATTTTAAGTCAATGACTAGGGGCAGGAAGATTTACCAAGCTGACTTATACAAGATGACAATAAAAACAACATAATTTCGCACTTTGCTAATTGTCTAGCAAATTTGGAAGCAGTATTGATGTGTTGGCTGCTTTCATGGACGTGTAATACATGGTGGAAGAAGACACGTGTATATTGGCAAGTTTGCAGAACAGGATGAGGGGGAGAATATTTTCTTTTCTATAAATATTTAGTTGCAGCCTTAAGAGTACTTATTCTGCATCGACATCCTTTACCATGTCCAAGAATTACTGTTTCTTATATAGTTTTGTGTCTTTTTTTGTTTGTTTGTATTTATTCCTTTTCCAGGGAAAAGTCTGCTGTTAGCCATAGCATTACTTGGCAGAATGCTGTTTCTGCTAAGCAAGTCAGCATTGATGGAGCAACAGCTTTCGCAGTTTCTGGTTTGTTCCAACATCTACATCTTTTGAAACTTTTTTGACTTTGAGCTTTTGTGTTCTCTCTCTTTTTCTGTTTTTTCCCCGATTATTCAAGAACTAACATAAGAACTCAAGTCAGAGAAAAGGTATAAAATACCAACATGCAAAGATTTTTTTTTTTTGGGTCTTTTTGTTTTTGGTTTATGAAAGGTACCGAACCCAATTTGCTACCAAGCATTTGATATTGATAGGATGAAAAGGAAAGACTGAGCGTTCAGAAGATAGGGGTAAGCAATTGAATGGATTCACCTAAAACAGACAACAGTGGGCTCGGTTAGGAAGGAGACACTAATGACCTTTCTAGCTTATAGCTTGTTTTACTAGGCCTGGACCTAATGGAAAGCTTTCTTCACACATTAACAAGATAGGGGTTGGCAGCCCTGCTTATCTTAAAAAAAAAAAAAAAATGACAGCCCTGTTGGTTAGTAGGGTTGCACTATCTCTCTACTCTGGCTGTTGCTTGTTTTACTAAAAGCGGACCTCATGGTGAGCTTGTGAATTATATTACTCTAGATTATTGCTGCTAACATAGGCAAATATCTGGATATTGAGCAATTGATCCAATTGAATTGCACAAAACTAGTCTCATGACATTGAATACTGCATCAAACTTTTTGCACAGTTTGCATTGCTATCTGCCACTAGGTTTATTTAATGAAGTGGTTAAAATTTTATTGCTGATCTGCTCATAATGCAAAAAATATCACTAATTTTGTAATTTCAGTTGCCTAATTTTTATTACCCAATTTCTCTGATACCTTAATTTCAGTACATATTAAATTAAATATTATTTGCAGGAACCCCAGCTGACTGTACTTCTTTGGGAATCCGGTCAGCACTCTTCCCTTCGAAGCCTGATCTGGTTGGCCTTTCACTTCTCTGTTGTACGAAATGTTTAACTTCTTTACAGAGGCTATTCAATTGAATCCTCAATCATATATTCTCCTGTCATGCTTCCATTTGTTGGTGCACATGTGACTGGTTATATTTCTGCTTTGTCTGGCATCTGAACATAGATCCATGCATTGGAACTAATGCTCTGATATTGACTTTATGTTTATTGCTTCCAGAGACCAATACATTGAATTGCTTCTATTGGATAACCTGCTTCCTTATCATTATTTAATGAAAGGTCTCTTCTCTAAATTGTGGTGCAATCCATCTTTCTTTGTATGACTTGGTATTTCAATTCTTTTTACAGGTAATCAGCGGCATTAACATGGGTAGCAACTGTGGTTATAACATGTCAGTAGCTTCTTCTTGATGCTGCCTTTGCTCCTCTATGATTACATATCTTGTGTTTCTAAATTCAATATGTTTTGTTTTGACTTTTGCAGTCCAGTATACATACATACATACATACATACATACATACATACATATATATATATATATATATATTAGTGGAATACCTCCTTCAAGTTTATTTATATTGAACTATACAGAATGGAGCATGTTAGTCTAGCTACATTTATCATATTCTAGGGATTTTCTTAGACAGTGTTGATGAACAGTCTGGTTCTCTCATTTGTGCCTTAAAACAGTATGAAATGAAGTTCATATTTGGTTGAGTTTATGGTCCAAACTTTCTGTATTTGAAGGAAAATAATCTAGGCTTACGAGACAGCCATTGCGGTGACTGAAATTTCTATGCATATAAACTGCTCTTAACTTCATTATTCTTCCTGTTGTATACACCAAGGGGCTTTCTTGTAGCTGTACTCACTGGATCTCACTTGAATTGCAGTGTTTACTCGGGGACAGTTGCTGGTGCTCGGGAGGCCTTCTTCAATGGTGTACCTGCTCTCTCTTTATCATATAATTGGTACATTGACTTGCTCCTACACTCATACGCTTCATTTTAGGAAAAAAAAAAAGTTTCTTAAATCAAACGTGACTTGAAGAATGGAAAAAATGAATGTTTTATTAAACTAACTTGAAATAAGTTGAATGTATACTTTACTCTTATTAGCTTGATCAGGTTTTTAGGTAACAAACTTTTCATGGTCTTCCCTTTCAAACATGCCAAACATGGGTCAAAGTTATGTGAAAGTGCACTTTCTCATTTATCACACTCTGGCCTTTAATTGAATCTCTTTTTCTGGGCATTGACTGTTGATTGTGTGCGACCAAGTTATTTCTTGAAATACTTTTTCTTCTTCTTTGTTTCTTTTCTTTTCCTTTTATTGTCTTGGATGGATGATGATTATTTCCTGATGGTTATTTTGGTGATTGACATTCAGGGTCGGGGGTACAAGTAATACGGATGATTACACACTGGCTGCTCAGGCTTGTTTACCCATTATAAATGCCATGTTGGCTGAGATCAAGAACAAAACATTTCCCCAAAAATGTTTCTTGAATGTAGATCTTCCTACAAACGTTGCAAATCATAAGGTGAATCACATACTAGCATGTAGATGTTATTGTTGAATCATTTGCTTAAGAAATTTTGAAAATTTGCAATATTAGAATCTAAGCAATGCATTATATCTTCCTGTTGTGGTGGAAGGAAGGTGGCTTTCTTATATATATATATATATATCCAGGTGCCTTACCTTGCTTACTTCTGAAGCAATGGCAGTCTGCATATCCATGTCTTGTTATGTGTCTGTATCCGTGCTATGGAGAATGCCAGTGGCATATTTGTTTTCTGTACATAAGTTTTGCCGTTGGATGCATGCATACCAGGAAAGGAATAAAATATGGTTTTTGCAATTCTTCATCAAACTGGATATTGCCATAGTTTCAAACCTTACTACATGGCATTACACTGTAATATAGAGGGCTTATCTAGTTTGTGGTTTTAATGAAACTACTTACTCTCAATGAAAAGTAACAACTGCAATTTATTTTGATGGCCATCCTGGGTTTCAAGTTGTGGTTTTACTGTAATCTCCGGTTGTCCTACAGGGGTTTAAGTTGACCAAGCAGGGCAAAAGTATAGGGAAAATGAGATGGAGGCAAGTTAATTCTGATATGCAAGGCGGAAAAATGCTGTCAACAATGACAATGGAGACAAATTCATCATCAAGCACTGAGATTGATTCCTCAACTAAGTCACAGGAAGATCTTTTTTTCAAAAGAGAAGTGAGTCTCTAACTCTTCTCCAGCTGCCTAGTTTTTTTTTTTAAATATTTTCTGTTATCAGAAATACAAGTTATCTCTCTGGGAAAATAAAACAATATGTGCTTAAAATTTCGGGTAAAAGTCAATCAAGTCCCTATACTTCCAATTTCATCAATTTAGTACTTCAACTTGGGTAAACATCATTTAAGTTCTCTTGCTTTTCAATTCGGTGCTTGAAGTGTGAGGAGGTCAAAGTCAATTAAGTTCTTTTATTGTCAATTGAACTAATTTAGTGTCCTGACCCCAAGGGCATAGGAGTAATTGTTCTATTACATGTATTTTTCTTTGTTGTACCTTAGGCTGTTGTAATATTGTACCTTCTGTTAGTTACTAACTGAAAGGATATAACAGCCTAAAGAAGTAGAGAATGACAGCTTGTGAATGAATTTGAATTCTGTTTCTCTCTCTTAATTCTCCTAATTCTCCCTCCTCCTGTTTTCTCCCTCCCTTTCTATTCTCTCACTCCCGAATTCTTCCATAATTCCATTCTACATCCTTGGAAAACCCTAGGAATGTCACATTTAGTTGTTGAACTTTTTAATAATTATTAATTTAGAGCAACGCTAATACTGTATGTTGCAATTTAATAGATCTTATGGCATGGCACTCTCACACTGTTAATAGCTAAGGTGTATCCTACATGGTGTAGTGACACAGTTAAAAGACAAAAAGTGTGTGTGTGTGTGTGTGTGTTAGGCACTGGCATTTTAACCACACCAGGTGTCTCAAATCTAAAAGAGGAGGGGGAAAGCCTACAGAACTTTCCATTCTCACCTAAATCTAACAAATACTTGTCTTTAGAAAAAAACAAAACATGGTCAGATAAGCAAGAATAGTAGCAGAAAGAAAGAAAAAAGGTGTCAGGTGTTATTTATTTCTTTTCTGACTTCTGACTAATGTAATATTGTTGCTTTATACAAGCACATGTCAATTGTTGATGATTCTGAAGCATGACATCATAAGTTTGTTAAATTGAGACAGATAACGTTAATGGTTGCACTAGATTGATGGTTTTCAAGTAGTTAAAAAGCTGAATTAATTAAATTGAAAGTTGGATGACTTGATTGACTTTTATCCCAAAGGCACACAATTGACTGAATTGAGGGTAGAAGACCTTAGTTGATTTTAATCCCAAAGTTCAATCAATGAATTGATTAAATTGAAAGTAGAACCAGCTTTGACATTTACTCTGAACTCCAAGCACTAATGATTTTGTTTTCTCTACTTGTTTTATATCCCTCCATCTGCTTTATATATATATTTTTTGTTCTATATCCCTGATCTTTATTATTTTAAAGGAAAACTCTTTTTATTATCTTTTAGGTAATTGGAGCATACGTTGAAGATGATACAGATTCTTATTTTCTCCAAGAAGGATATGTATGTAATATTTCTATTGGTGAAGTTATTCTGGATTGGATACCGATGATTAACATGATGGTTACTTTTTTTTTCCAGATAACTGTTACTCCTCTTGGTGCCCTATCTCCTGCAGAGATAGAATCCCAGGCATACTTCAAAGAATGGCTTCCAGGTGTAGCCGAACGCTTTTCTTCTTCAGCATTATGATGGGGTGAGTTTCCTCTTGTGTAAAAAAAAAAAAAATAATCTGCATATTGTAGTTTCTCCTTTGAGACGCATCTTATTAAAGTTGGAGAAAGAATATTATTAACGGCATTTGCTTATATTTACTTATTGAAAATTTCATGATAGATTGGATTCATGTTCTTTTAACCAATAAATGTTGTCATTTTTATATCAATAACCAGTATTTTTTATTTATTCATTTTGACAGTATATATTTTCTATTTGCTTTTCAAATATTGGATTTTTGTTTTCCGAGTTTCTACCTTCTGGAGATTGGTGAAGGTTTGCACATTTCTATCATTTATGTTGTTTAAATATATGATTGCCTCCATGAGGTTGTGCGTGTTGAACCGAGCAGAAGACTAATAAACAGATTAAACAAACATTTTCAGAATCCAAAAGAGCTTCGGCAGAATAGAAACCATTCACACACTTACGCAATAAAATGAAACGCAAGCAAAACCAGAACGAAAATAAAACAGGAATAGAAAGAGGACACCAAGATTTACCGTGGTTCACCCTAAGTAGGGCTACGACCACATTGAGCTCAGGAAGAAAGAGCTCATTGCACTATATCGAGTAGGGTTACAAAATCCGAACATACAAACTGTACATCAATGGTTCCTCTAACAAAATAGCCTCTCAATCATCAAATATTGATTAGAAGCAAACCTAAGAACCAAAGATTACAACGAGAACAAAGAGCTACAAGAATGAAAACGTTGCTCACCCAAAAGAACCCTTTACTGATCGGTCTCCCTCTCCCCTTTTCCTTTCTGCGATATTTCGTCTACTTTCCATCCCGAGACACTGTAGTATTTATATGAGAATCGAGCGGCTGAGATTTGATCCGATAAAGGTAGCATCCACGGCCATAAGATGATCGTATAACACGATTAACAAAAAGCCAACAAAGGACAATCAAGAGGCGTCGGGCAGAGGAGCAGCCTTGATGGTTGCCAAGTGGCCCTCCATCAGCTGTCCAAGATGGGAAGCTGAGGTTGCCAACTTTGCCCTCCAATCAAGACGGCACCGTTTTTTGATGCTTCACACACAACAGTGCGGATACTGCAATTGGAGAATAAGATACTTCTTTTACAAGATTTAAAATGTTTACTTGTCTGTCTTTTGTTTTCTCTCGAGTAGAAAATGCTGCCCACCATTCTTTTAATAAGCAAAACTATATATTTGTTAGTGAGGTGCTGGGGGTATCATTCAAATACATCAAAGAGGATTTACAGGTCAGACTTGTACCTACTATATAAGAAGATGGCAATTTTGACACTCATTGAAAGGTGATGTTCCAAGTGGATATCTGTGGGCAATTTGGGGGACAAATGCGTCCATAATGGGAACATGGGTTTCCATCTCTTGAACAAACTGTGTTTATATTATAAGTTTAGACAATAATCAATTATAGGACAAAAATAAAATTCCTGCCTCTTTTAGACATTCTATTTTCAACTACTTGCATGACCAAAACTCTCAACTTGATTTTGAATGGAGCTCTGTATAATAGATGGTCAAGATTTTCTATTGGTACTTCTGTCCTATTATGTTATGTAAAAGATAATTTCATGATATTTCTTGTATAATAGAAATGTTTGTTTCCATGCTTTTCACTCTGTTAGTTTTACAATTGAAAATGGGTAATACTGCAATGCATTATTGTTAATTTTGGGTTCAATGTTCAAAAACAAGAGAATAGATTATTTTGCTCCTCCCTGTGATACTTAAAATTTCTGGTTATCGATCGTACTGCTGACGCTCAAAATACTGTGTTTTGCAGCGGAAAAGGGTTTTCTATCCTATTTATTTTAAAGTCATTAGGTGGATGGATTGCAGCATCATTCCCCCTTTGCAGTGAATTTTGAGTTTTCACGACGTTGCATTTATTTTCCCACAGGCATACTTACTAAGGCACCTGCGAACCTTTTATTCCAATGGTGGTGAAACACCAATTCCTGTAGCATTTATGGATTTATTTACCCAATTAACAGTGTATTTGAATAATTCACAAATTATGATGCTGTCTCACTCACAGCAACCGATTATGAATGAACATTTCCTATCTCTGCTAGTCGGATGTCATTTTTCAGAAATTTGGCAAGGTAGAGTAGGCAAATTCTTGGTTCACCTGCATATCAGGTAGATCAATGCCAGTTTGTTTTATTAATAAGATTGTAGATAGATGGTAAATGAACAACATTAATAAGATAAAAGATATGGAATCTCCCCAGGTGTGGAGAAAATGTCTATCGTAGTCGTCGTCAAAGTTCTATCATGGAACTCCTGTGAGAAACAACATTTAGTTGATTGTCACAAGTTTGAAGAGTGTCAATTTATAGAATGTCTTGGATGAAAAAGTGATCATTTGTTTTTGTTGATACAACAAATAACATGTGGTTTCAAGTTAATGTTGTAGAAAAGAATTGACAAAAAAAATGGAGGTGGAAGAATAATATCAATATATTCTATACTTGGTAGCTAATAGACGTGAAATTTGAGCTTAAATACCCTGAAGAAAAGTGAAAAGAACATTACCTTCTTATCCAGATTATCTTCTTCATCTCTATTGGGTGTGGCAGAATTGGAACACTGAACAGTAGATCGTTTTTGCTCCCTGTTAAGACAATTTTCTTCTTTCCTCTTAGATCATGTACAAATTTACAAAACAGAGGACTTAGTTTTTGTATCTAAAAATGGGAGGGGCGGTTGTGGTTTAAATTTACTTTCTTGAATTGGGATTTTCCATTTTCATCAGCGTTGATGGTTTTTGTTCTCTCTAGTCCCTTCACATGGCACTAGTCCCTTATTATTTCAGGTTAGTATATATTTCAGGCACTTCAGATTTTCTCTCTGTTGTAGAATCAGTCAAGGAGCATCATTAAAAGGCCCTGGACATGACATGAAAATGAAGGTGTTTGTCCCATCCATTCTTTGGTTTTCACAGGTCAACCTCCTCAATTCGTCTGCCACCTCAACTGCTGGAAACAGACAAACCAGCAACCAGAATCCAAAACTCTTTATACTGTTCCCATTTTACTTGAAATATTTGGGCACATGTAGAAAAGTATAACTCTTCATTTGTACAGAACTTAGAAAAAAGAAAATTTTATGCCACTGAAGATATTAGAATTGGTATTTTGGCCTGAAAGGAAGTACCGCAAATAGTCCTATCATTTGGGGTAAACAGTGTAAAGGAAATTATAGTTCTATTCCATAGAAATTGTTACTGTAGGAATCCATTTTTGATTATTTGCTTCATTCCTTGAACAATCATTGTTAGCTAGAGGATATAGGTGTGTGTATCAGTGTACTGTATCCATTTAGAAACTGCCGTTAGATTGTAAACATTCCATGAGCTGTTGACGGAAGTGTGTGGAATCAGTAGAAGCCAGAAAAAAAAAGAAGTCAAATAACTTAGAAATACATTATCTATGATGATAAGGTTATTGCTTAATTACAGTATGATTAATAGCTAAAAGTTCAGTGTGTTGCTCAAATTATAAAAATGCAGTTATTACTGCACCATCTTTTTTAGTCATATTTTTTATGCAAAAATGTTTATTGAATTATAATTTTAATAGAAGGTTTTTGGATTTACAGGGTGTAACCGCCATTTGTGGACCTCTCGCCGGCGACCATTGTGGTTTCGTCGCTAGACTTCGAAGAGTCCTTAGAATTCAAGGACTTCTCGTCGTACCCGCGAGCCTCGTCCCTCCTATTCGACCCTTCGTCGGTCCCATCAACGGCCAAGATAGGCTCTTGCTCCCTTCGTCGGTCCCATCAACGGCCAAGATTGGCTCTTGCTCCTCCTCGCGCTTCTCCTTCCGTCCAAACATCGGGTTAAAGCATTAGAAGGGAAGAAATTATTCAAACATGGCAATAGGAATCCTCTCGTACGACTCGTGCATGATTCTCCATTTCTGGGATAAATGTATATTTTAATGGACCGAGATGGGGCCCACCAAATCGTCATCAAGGTGATTGACGGGTACAAGCCCAACTGGATGACAGTGGGCCTCGCAATGCCCAGCCCACTTTGGACACTCTCGTCGGCGTACGCAAAACGCTGTAGTTGGCCCACTCTATAATTCTCCGGCCGACAGAAAAATCCGACACGCACCTGGCGACGCGCAACCGCACAACGTCGACGGTTCTCGCTCTGTCTCTCTGCACATATATCCACACAAACGTATTCTTCTGCATCCGAAGTTCACACGTAACTATCGAATTGCATTTTGACTGTACCGTCGCCGCCTGAGATGGGCTCTAACGATGACGACAGCAAGAGGCCGGCCATTATGGTGACCAACGACGACGGAATCGATGCAGCGGGTTTGCGAGCTCTGGTTCGAGTCCTCGTCTCCACCTACAAATACGAAGTCCTTGTTTGCGCACCTGATTCGTATGTTCTCTCTACGCCACCTGTGTGTGTGTGTGTGTGTGTACACGCATATGCATTCGAACTGCATTTGTGTTCTATATTTGAATTCCAGTTGTTTCTGCATGTGATCGGCTGTGGTTTTGGCAAATTTGAGCTTTGATCTTGTGAACCGTGGCTTGGAAGTTAAAGTTTTAGGTTTAAGGCGTTATTCAAGTCCTGTTATTTGCATTCTGATAGGTTGTCTTAGACAATTCCTTGCATAGTCTGTCAACTAAGTTTTTCTTTCTTTTTTCTTTTTCAGTTAATTAATTAGATATCTTGCAGCTAGTAGGAACGCCTCTATATTTTCATCAATACCATTTTCCCCAAAAATCAGAAGTCCATTAAGCGTTGTGACACAAGGCATGGTAATTTAAACAATTTTTTTTTTAACTTAAGTTCGAATTTGCATCTTTGAATTTTGTGTCCCGTGGAAGACAAAAATAAAGAAGACCGGAAACAGTGATCTAAAGGGCTTCTTCACCTTCACAAGGGTTAAGTTGTCTCATACAACTCAATCTCACATCTCAAGAACTTAGCTCTGTGAGTTAGGAAGATGGATTATTAGGCTGCTGAAGTGCTGATATTCCTATTCTTATTTTAAGACAAAGAATAGGGGCAGGAAGATTTACCAAGCTGACTTATACAAGATGACAAAAAAACCAACATAATTTCGCACTTTGCTAATTGTCTAGCAAATTTGAAAGCAGTATTGATGTGGTTGCTGCTTTCATGCACGTGTAATACATGGTGGAAGAAGACACGTGTATATTGGCAAGTTTGTAGAACAGGACGAGGGGGAGAATATTTTCTTTTCTATAAATATTTAGTTGCAGCCTTAGGAGTACTTGTTCTGCATCGACATCCTTTACCATGACCAAGAATTACTGTTTATTATATAGTTTTGTGTCATTTTTTTTTTGTTTGTATTTATTCCGTTTCCAGGGAAAAGTCTGCTGTTAGCCATAGCATTACTTGGCAGAATGCTGTTTCTGCTAAGCAAGTCAGCATTGATGGAGCAACAGCTTTCGCAGTTTCTGGTTTGTTCCAACATCTACATCTTTTGAAACTTTTTTGACTTTGAGCTTTTGTGTTCTTTCTCTTTTTCTGTTTTTTCCCCGATTATTCAAGAACTAACATAAGAACTCAAGTCAGTGAAAAGGTATAAAATATCAAAATGCAAAGAAGTTTTTTTTTTGGGGGGGGGTCTTTTTGTTTTTGGTTTATGAAAGGTACCAAACCCAATTTGCTACCAAGCATTTGATATTGATAGGATGAAAGGAAAGACTGCGTTCAGAAGATAGGGGTAAGCAATTGAATGGATTCACCTAAAACAGACAACAGTGGGCTCGGTTAGGAAGGAGACAATAATGACCATTCTAGCTTATAGCTTGTTTTAATAGGCCTGGACCTAATAGAAAGCTTTATTCACACGTTAACAAGATAAGGGTTGTAATTGGCAGCCCTGCTTATCTTTAAAAAAAAAATGACAGCCCTGTTGGTTAGTAGGATTGCACTATCTCTCTACTCTGGCTGTTGCTTGTTTTACTAAAAGCAGACCTAATGGTGAGCTTGTGAATTATATTACTCTAGATTATTGCTGCTAACATAGGCAAATATCTGGATATTGAGCAATTGATCCAATTGAATTGCACAAAACTAGTCTCATGACATTGAATACTGCATCAAACTTTTTGCACAGTTTGCATTGCTATCTGCCACTAGGTTTATTTAATGAAGTGGTTAAAATTTTATTGCTGATCTGCTCATAGTGCAAAAAATATCACTAATTCTGTAATTTCAGTTGCCTAATTTTTATTACCCAATTTCTCTGATCCCTTAATTTCAGTACATATTAAATTAAATATTATTTGCAGGAACCCCAGCTGACTGTACTTCTTTGGGAATCTGCTCATCACTCTTCCCTTTGAAGCCCTGATCTGGTTGGCCTTTTGCTTCTCTGTTGTTTGAAATGTTTAACTTCTTTACAGAGGCTATTCAATTGAATCCTCAATCATATATTCTCCTGTCATGCTTCCATTTGTTGGTGCACATGTGACTGGTTAAATTTCTGCTTTGTTTGGCATCTGAACATAGATCCACGATGTCCACATTGGAACTAATGCTCTGCTATTGACTTTATGTTTATTGCTTCCAGAGACCAATACATTGAATTACTTCTATTGGATAACTTGCTTCCTTATCCTTGTTTAATGAAAGGCTTCTTCTCTAAATTGTGGTGCAATCCATCTTTCTTTGTATGACTTGTTATTTCAATTCTTTTTACAGGTAATCAGCGGCATTAACATGGGTAGCAACTGTGGTTATCACATGTCAGTAGCTTCTTCTTGATGTCTCCTTTGCTCCTCTATGATTACATATCTTGTGTTTCTAAATTCAATATGTTTTGTTTTGACTTTTGCAGTCCAGTATATATATATATATATATTAGTGGAATACCTCCTTCAAGTTTATTTATATTGAACTATACAGAATGGAGCATGTTAGTCTAGATACATTTATCATATTCTAGGGATTTTCTTAGACAGTGTTGATGAACAGTCTGGTTCTCTCATTTGTGCCTTAAAACAGTATGAAATGAGTTCGTATTTGGTTGAGTTTATAGTCCAAACTTTCTGTATTTGAAGGAAAATAATCTAGGCTTATGAGACAGCCATTGCGGTGACTGAAATTTCTGTGCGTATAAACTGCTCTTAACTTCATTATTCTTCCTGTTGTATAAACCAAGGGGCTTTCTTGTAGCTGTACTCACTGGATCTCACTTGAATTGCAGTGTTTACTCAGGGACAGTTGCTGGTGCTCGGGAGGCCTTCTTCAATGGTGTACCTGCTCTCTCTTTATCATATAATTGGTACATTGACGTGCTCCTACACTCATACGCTTCATTTTAGGGAAAAAAAAAGTTTCTTAAATCAAATGTGACTTGAAGAATGGAAAAAATGAATGTTTTATTAAACTAACTTGAAATAAATTGAATGTATACTTTACTCTTATTAGCTTGATCAGGTTTTTAGGTAAGAAACTTTTCATGGTCTTCCCTTTCAAACATGCCAAACATGGGTCAAAGTTATGTGAAAGTGCACTTTCTCATTTATAACTCTCTGGCCTTTAATTGAATCTATTTTCCTGGGCATTGACTGTTGATTGTGTGCGACCAAGTTATTTCTTCGAAGACTTTTTCTTCTTCTTTGTTTCTTTTATTTTCTTTTTATTGTCTTGGATGGATGATGATTATTTCCTGATGGTTATTTTGGTGATTGACATTCAGGGTCGGGGGTACAAGTAATACGGATGATTACATACTGGCTGCTCAGGCTTGTTTACCCATTATAAATGCCATGTTGGCTGAGATCAAGAACAAAACATTTCCCCAAAAATGTTTCTTGAATGTAGATCTTCCTACAAACGTTGCAAATCATAAGGTGAATCACATACTAGCTTGTAGATATTATTGTTGAATCGTTTGTTTAAGAAATTTTGAAAATTTGCCATGTTCGAATCTAAGCAATGCATTATATCTTCCTGTTGTGGTGGAAGGAAGGTGGCTCTTATATATATATATATATATATATATATAAATATCCAGGCACCTTACCTTGCATTACTTCTGAAGCAATGGCAGTCTGCATATCCATGTCTTGTTATGTGGCTGTATCTGTGCTATGGAGAATGCCAGTGGCATATTTGTTATCTTTACATAAGTTTTGCCGTTGAATGCATGCATACCAGGAAAGGAATAAAATATGGTTTTTGCAATTCTTCATCAAACTGGGTATTGCCATAGTTTCAAACCTTACTCCATGGCATTACGCTATGTGGTTTTAATGAAACTATTTACTCTCAATGAAAGTAATTACTGCAATTTATTTTGATGAGCTTCCTGGGTTTCAAGTTGTGGTTTTATTGTTATCTATGGTTGTCCTACAGGGGTTTAAGTTGACCAAGCAGGGCAAAAGTATAGTGAAAATGAGATGGAGGCAAGTTAATTCTGATAAGCAAGGAGGAAAAATGCTGTCAACAATGACAATGGAGACAAATTCATCATCAAGCACTGAGATTGATTCCTCGACTAAGTCACAGGAAGATCTTTTTTTCAAAAGAGAAGTGAGTCTCTAACCCTTCTCCAGGTGCCTAGTTTTTTTTTTTTTTAAATATTTTCTATTATCAGAAATACTAGTTACTTGTCTGGGAGAATAAAACAATATGTGCTTAAAATTTCGGGTGAAAATCAATCAAGTTCCTTTACTTTCAATTTCATCAATTTAGTACTTCAACTTGGGGTAAACATCATTTAAGTTCTCTTGCTTTTCAATTCGGTGCTTGAACTGTGAGGAGGTAAAAGTCAGTTAAGTTCTTTTATTGTCAATTTAACCAATTTATTGTCATGACCCCAAGGGCATAGGAGTAATTGTTCTATTACATGTATTTTTGTTTGTTGTGCCTTAGGCTGTTGTAATATTGTACCTTCAGTTAGTTACTAACTGAAAGGATGTAACAGCCTATAAATAGGCTAAAGAAGTAGAGAACTCCTAATTTCTCCCTCCATTCTTTCTGAATTCTCCCTCCTCCTCCTGTTTTCTCCCTCCCTTACTATTCTCTCACTTGAGTTCTTCCATAATTTCATTCTACATCCTTGGAAAACCCTAGGAACGTCACATTTAGTTGTTGAACTTTTTAAAAATCATTAATTTAGAGCAACGTTAATACTGTATGTTGCAATTTAATAGATCTTATGGCGTGGCACTCTCACACTGTTAATAGCTAAGGTGTATCCTACATAGAGTAATGACATAGTTAAAAGACAAAAAGTGTTTTGTGTGTGTGGTAGGCACTGGCATTTTAACCACACCAGGTGTCTCAAATCTAAGAAAAGAGGGGGAAAGCCTACAGAACTTACCATTCTCACCTAAATCTAACAAATACCTGTCTTTAGAAAAATAGAAAAAAAAAGGTCAGATAAGCAAGAATAGTAGCAAAAAGAAAAAAAAGGTGTCAGGTGTTATTTATTTCTTTTTTGACTTCTGACTAATGTAATATTGTCGCTTTATACAAGCACATGTCAATTGTTGATGATTCTGAAGCATGACATCATAACTTTGTTAAATTGAGACAAATAACGTTAATGGTTGCACTAAATTGATGGTTTTCAAGAAGTTAAAAAACTGAATTAATTAAATTGAAAGTGGGATGACTTGATTGACTTTTATCCCAAAGGCACATAATTGACTGAATTGAAGGTAGATGACCTTAGTTGAGTTTAGTCCCAAAGTTCAATCAATGAATTGATTGAGTTGAAAGTAGAACTAGCTTTGACTTTTACTCTGATCTCCAAGCACTAATTATTTTGTTTTCTCTACTTGTTTTATATCCCTCCATCTGCTTTATATATATATATATATATTATTTTATATCCCTGATCTTTATTATTTTAAAGGAAAACTCTTTTTTATTATCTTTTAGGTAATTGGAGCATACCTTGAAGATGATACAGATTATTATGCTCTCCAGGAAGGATATGTATGTAATATTTCTATTGGTGAAGTTATTCTGGATTGGATACCGATGATTAACATGATGGTTACTTTTTTTTTCCAGATAACTGTTACTCCTCTTGGTGCCCTATCTCCTGCAGAGATAGAATCCCAGGCATACTTCAAAGAATGGCTTCCAGGTGTAGCCGAACACTTTTCTTCTTCAGCATTATGATGGGGTGAGTTTCCTCGTGTAAAAAAAAAATAATAATCTGCATATTGTAGTTTCTCCTTGAGACGCATCTTATTAAAGTTGGAGAAAGAATATTATTAACGGCATTTGCTTATATTTACTTATTGAAAATTTCATGATAGATTGGATTCATGTTCTTTTAACCAATAAATGTTGTCATTTTTATATCAATAACCAGTATTTTTTTATTTATTCATTTTGACAGTATATATTTTCTATTTGCTTTTCAAATATTGGATTTTTGTTTTCCGAGTTTCTACCTTCTTCAGATTGGTGAAAGTTTGCATATTTCTATCATTTGTGTTGTTTAAATATATGATTGCCTCCATTAGGTTGTGCGGATACTGCAATTGGAGAGTAAGATACTTCTTTTACAAGATTTAAAATGTTTACTTGTCTGTCTTTTGTTTTCTCTCGAGTAGAAAATGCTGCCCACCATTCTTTTTATAAGCAAAACTATATATTTGTTAGTGAGGTGCTGGGGGTATCATTCAAATACATCAAAGAGGATTTACAGGTCAGACTTGTACCTGCTGTATAAGAGGATGGCAAGTTTGACACTCATTGAAAGGTGATGTTCCAAGTGGATATCTGTGGGCAATTTGGGGGACAAATGCGTCCATAATGGGAACATGGGTTTCCATCTCTTGAACAAACTGTGTTTATATTATAAGTTTAGACAATAATCAATTATAGGACAAAAATAAAATTCCTGCTTCTTTTAGACATTCTATTTTCAACTACTTGCATGACCAAAACTCTCAACTTGATTTTGAATGGAGCTCTGTCTAATAGATGGTCAAGATTTTCTATTGGTACTTCTTTCCTATTATGTTATGTAAAAGAGAAATTTCAGTAATATTTCTTGTACAATAGAAATGTTTGTTTCCATGCTTTTCACTCTGTTAGTTTTACAATTGAAAATGGGTAATACTGCAATGCATTATTGTTAATTTTAGGTTCAATGGTCAAAAACAAGAGAATACATTATTTTGCTCCTCCCTGTGATACTTAAAATTTCTGGTTATCGTACTGTTGATGCTCAAAATACTGTGTTTTGCAGCCGAAAAGGGTTTTCTATCCTATTTGTTTTAAAGTCATTAGGTGGATGGATTGCAGCATCATTCCCCCTTTGCAGTGAATTTTGAGTTCTCAAGACGTTGCATTTATTTTCCCACAGGCATACTTACTAAGGCACCTGTGAACGTTTTATTCCAATGGTGGTGAAACACCAATTCCTGTAGCATTTATGGATTTATTTACCCAATTAACAGTGTATGGATGCTGTCTCACTCACAGCAACCAATTATGAATGAACATTTCCCATCTCTGCTAGTCAAATGTCATTTTTCAGAAATTTGGCAGAGTAAGCAAATTCTTGGTTCACCTGCATATCAGGTAGATCAATGCCAGCTTGTTTTATTAATAAGCTTGTAGATTGATGGTAAATGAACTACATTAACAAGATAAAAGATATGGAATCTCCCCAGGTGTGGAGAAAATGTCTATCGTAGTCATCATCAAAGTTCTATCATGGAACTACTCCTGTGAGAAATGACAATTGGTTGCTTGTCACAAGTTTAAGAGTGTCAATTTATAGAATGTCTTGGATGATAAAGTGATGACGTGATTTTGTTGATACAACAAATAACATGTGGTTTCAAGTTAATTTTGTAGAAAAGAATTGACAAAACAAATGGAGGTGGAAGAATAATATCAATATATTCTATACTTGGTAGCTAATAGATGTGAAATTTGAGCTTAAATACTCTGAAGAAAAGTGAAAAGAGCATTACCTTCTTATCCAGATTATCTTCTTCATCTCTATTGGGTGTGGCAGAATTGGAACACTGAACAGTAGATCATGTACAAATTTACAAAACAGAGGACTTAATTTTTGTAGCTAAAAATAGGTGGGGCGGTTGTGGTTTAAATTTACTTTCTTGAATTGGGATTTTGCATTTTCATCAGCGTTGATGGTTTTTGTTCTTTCTAGTCCCTTCACATGGCACTAGTCCCTTATTATTTCAGGTTAGTATATATTTCAGGCACTTCAGATTTCTCTCTGTTGTAGAATCAGTCAAGGAGCATCATTATCATTATTATTTCTTTAAAGTTTTGGATACTTCTAAAAGGTCCTGGACATGACATGAAAATGAAGGAGGTTGTCCCATCCATTCTTTGGTTTTCACAGGTCAACCTCCTCAATTCGTCTGCCACATCAACTGCTGGAAACAGACAAACCAGCAACCAGAATCCAAAACTCTTTATACTGTTCCCCTTTTACTTGAAATATTTGGCACATGTAGAAAAGTATAACTCTTCATTTGTACAGAACTTAGAAAAAAGAAATTTTTATTCCAATTAAGATATTAGAAGTGGTATTTTGGCCTGAAAGGAAGTACCACAAATAGTCCCATCATTTGGGGTAAACAGTGTAAAGAAAATTATCGTTCTATTCCATAGAAATTGTTACTGTAGGAATCCATTTTTGATTATTTGCTTCATTCCTTGAACAATCATTGTTAGCTAGAGGATATAGGTGTGTGTATCAGTGTATCCATTTAGAAACTGCCGTTAGATTGTAAACATTCCATGAGCTGTTGACGGAAGTGTCTGGAATCAGTAGAAGCAAGAAAAAAAAAAGTCAAATAACTTAGAAATACATTATCTAAATTCTAAAGTTCACAATGAAACAAGAAGAAAACGAGAAACACAAAAATTAATATAAAACCTGCTATGTAACTTATGTACATGACTGAAAACCTAGCATTTTGTGCTCGTGATCTCTGTGTGTATGCATTCATTTTATTGATGTAAAAGGAGGTGTATTGGATTCCACTAGTATTGACCACAACACATGCACATCTTCACAGGGGCAAGACTTCACATCCTCATATAGAAGGTATATCCCTCTCCCTGAAAAATTATTAGCAAAATGCAGTTATATGCAAGAAAAGATGAAGCAGTGCTCTTTAAAAGTATATACTTGGGCGCGCGCGCGCACACACACACACATTTATATATACATATATATATATATATAGAGAGAGAGAGAGAGAGAGAGGGGGGGGGGGGGGAGGGGGGGAGAAGAAGGAATAGATACAACAAAATGTGAGGAAAATATTGATCTTTCTAGTATTTTCCAGCAAAGAGAAGAGTTATATGTGGGAGTTGACCGAACACATACTCTTCTTGTGAGATGAGTGCAGGCGAAACCATAGCTTCCTCAATGGAGAGATGAGGGATTGGAGCCACCCCATTTGGAGAGATGTAATTCTGGCTCATAGTAGGTGAAAGTATGGAGGAAATAGGAGAAGGTGAGAGAAAGAGAGAGGTGGCTTGCTTAGGAGCAGGGTGAAGTTCAGGTCATTGTTCTTCTTGAAACATTTTACATTCCCTTGGTGGCCAATCATGCATATTATCATCACATTTGCTCTTCTGGTGCAATGTCTCTTTCACACCCCTTTTCTCTTGTAGAAGAAGGAGCCAACCCCACCAATCACCATTTCTTCTATTCTTTCCTCTCAAATATATAATCCTTGTGAGTGAGTTGTGACAGAATCTGCTGCATATATTGGGTTTCCACTGTGCATTATCTAAGTATTGAGATAGACCTCCCTTCTTTGTTTTCTATCTTTTGCCTTATTATATATATTTCTTTCTTTTTGGTCCACCTCTTGTGTTTTAAGAAATCAGAGCTCTGTTTGCGTCTGCCACAAGCATCCATCTCCTACCTCTGCTTATAAGCCAAGATGAATTTCAAGATTCTTAAAAGAGTTCAGTTTGGTTATAGTTTCTGTGTTATTACTTTTGCTGTTTTATTATTTTGAAACTGGAAATTATAAAAAAAATAGAATTTCCTTTGTGTTCATATAATTCTTATTTTCATACCTTCACAGTATCTGGAACCTCTTAATTTAGGTCTGTTTTGAGAGAATTTGTCGAAAAAATGGAAATTATTTTTGGAAAATGCATTCTTTTGGGCTTATTTGGTCTTAAAATTAAAAAATAATTTTCAAAAAATTATAACGAAATGGTCCCTGATTTTTTGATAGGATAGAGAAGATGACTCGCGAAAACTATAAAATCATTATTATATTCAATAAAAGAATAAATTAAAATGTTTAATAACTTAAGAACACATATTAATATCAAAATGATTTTGGTGACATGCCTACCAAATCTCATGGAAAGGCCAAGGCATGCTTCTGCTTCCTTCTAACATTTGAAAATTTGTCTTTTGATTTCAGGAGCTGAGAAAATTTAAGCGTGTTTGGGCTTTGGTGAATTAAGGCCTTCCATCCAGGCTCACAGCCCATTGGACAAAGGGCATGATTGCTGGAGAAGACCACAAAACAGAAGGCAGAGATTCCCTCTTGGGTTCTTACCATTGGTGTTACTATTGTTTGGTTCAATTTCTATTCCTTCCTGTCGTTCCAGAACTTTTATCCTCTAAAAATATATAAAACCTGACCCAATTTAGAGTATATTTGGTAGTCTTTATTTTTTTTTTTAATTTCAGTTTTCATTATTAATTGTCCTTTTTAAATTTGAAAACAAAAAACAACTATAAAAATAAAATAAAAATAAAAAATAAAAAATAAAAAATAAAAAATAAAAAAATGCTTTTTATTGGCTGGATATTATAACGGGGCTTTCATTTATGATTTTTGTTTTGTTCTGTTTGAATTGCAATCTGAAGAAAGAGACATGAACAGGTTGATTGTTGGGGTCTAATCAGTTTGACTAAATTGAGCTGTGAGTTAGGATGAATTCAAAACTTTGTGATTGATTGTCAAAATCAGGTAACTGTAATTTTCTCATTTGCCTTTTCATCTTTGCATCAGCTTCAAAGCCACTGGCTGAAGCTGAGCCCTGCTAGTTGCTAGTTGCTAGTACTCTGTTGTTGTCTTCTGTTCTTCATGTGACACTGCTCCTTCTTTTCCTTTCTTTCTTTAGTTTCTTAGTTACACCCACTCATATCACTCCACACATAATGATGCCTCAATTCCAATATATATATATATATATATATATGAATTGATTGATGCATATATACATAGTTATTGCAGTGCCTAAGGTTGTTCCTTTTAAGGGATAGAAGGTCCCATCTATATGCATGTGTTGCAAGGTGTTGTCCTTTGATCATATCTCTATTGAATCATTGACAGATCCAAAAGGGAACTTGCCACACTTTTCTACACCATGGGGTCCATATACATTGAGCACAATTGAGTTGTTGGTCAACTCATATCCACACCCTCAAGTTTCATCCACAATTAACAATTGCATGCTCTCCCTGTGTGTGTGTGTCTATATATGTCTGTCTTTTGCAACGGTCCCTTGAAGATGAAAAGTAGGTTTGGACAAAAAGAAAAAAAAAAATTCAAAAAAAAAGTTGTTTTGTTGTTTGGCCATGAAAAAGATCACAGAAATTTTGAATAATTTAGTGGTTGATTCTTGTTCAAATATGGGGCAATATAACTAAAGAAATTGCTATGCTCATCAGTGTTGATAAAATCATACTTAGAAGCACAACAAATTTCAAATTTAAGCAGACCTGACACACTCTTATTATTCCCCTATTCACTTGTTAATAGGGTGAAAAAGTCAAAGTGTAAGTGTGGCCTCACAACATAAATTTACAAAAATACCCATATTATCTAGCTTTATTTAATTTTAGAATTCAAAAGATCTGAATGTTAGAACAACTGCCCCCCTCAAAGAAAAATGGAGAGTTGGGCTTACATGTTGAATTTTTGGTTTGGCCACTTTGAAATGGACAGAGATGGGATGGGGACTACAAATGCAAAAACAAAACAAACCAACCAACCAACCGAGTCCTAACTTGGAAAAATTTACTCCCCCCACCCCCCTTCCTCTTTCACCTTGCATTGGCCCCATTGTTAATCATGAGATGCCTAGAGATATTATTCCTTATTCTAATCACACATCATTGCCCTTTTTGGGAGACGCAGAGGAACAACACATGCCGCTTGCCAGAGAGGCAGGCAACTGATGCAATTTGAAGACGTTACACAATTCTTGCATAAAGCCATATCATGCAAATAATGTAATAATAAGCCACTTAAAAGGGTTTTTTTTGTTTGTGTGTGCATGTATGATTATTGACGAATTTTGTATAATATTTTGATAATAGTGAAACTAAGAATAAAGAAAATGAATTCTAACGGTATACTTTACATTTCATTTTATTTAAAAAATTGAAAGGATTATCTTTTTTTTCTTTCTTTCTTTCTTTTTTTTTTTTTTTCCAAATTGAAGGGCGATGATTAAACCATGCTAGATAGTGGAACATATTGAGAGGTAATTGAGCAGCCACCACCACCACCACCACCACCACCATGTGGGGAGGAGGGAATGGTGGCCGTTTAAATTTGAAATCAAAGTATGTGCCATTGTTGGTAGGTGAAAGAATGAACCTACTTTATCTATATATATATATATATAAATATATATATGTGGGACATGCATGCATGCATGCTTAAATCAACAAAATCATATGCCAAAGTCATCATCCCATTGCCAACTAGCCATCTTAAACTTAGTTAGGGGAGAGAGAGAGAGAGAGGGAGGAGAGGGTTAAAGAGAGAATCTAGCACACATTTGAAAGAGGACAAACAAAACAAATCTTTCACTAAGCAGTGCTTTCACAATATTATTTTAATCATAACAATAAAGCTTACACGATTTGGCTTTGGGAACTCCAATTTTTATCAGCTTAATCTCATTTACCCAAGCCCCCACATCCACACCCTTTGCTTTTTCAAGATTAGGCGACGATTATTTGCTTTTCACTCGCCTTTAGCTCTGTTCATACATCAAGCGCATGAAATATAATATTATCATAATTAGGTGTTATATAGTTCTTATAAACTTTGGTTTATTAATGAGTCTTTTAACTTATCTTTTAAGTACGGAATATGATTTTTACATTACTTTGACTTTGGCATTATAAATAAACCAAACACAGCTACTTACTTCGACGTAAGTAATTTTTTAATTTCTTCCTTCTTTCTAGTTACATTTTCAATACTAAACTTAAGAATTGGGGAAGGAAATGATTATATATATATATATGTGTAGAAGGGGTGGGGGTATTCTAGTAGCTTGACACGTGGGGGGAATGTTTGCTGCAACTTAATGAAGTTTTCTTAATTTGCTTTTAATTGTATATAATAATGATTTAATGGTAACCCAGTCTATAATATTATATTGTAAGTGTAAAAACTAAAGATGGTCTACGCCGTAACGAGGACGGGAGGCAAATACCAAAGTTTTGACCTGAGACTCATGGGATTATGTGATATGTTATTTATGCACATACACGTACTGTCACTGTGTGTTATTTATGTATTAACGTTTGGTTTGTAAGGTCAAACAATTTTGATATTATCGACTACTTTTGATAACTTAAACAATCTTCACAATTAATTAAAAATGATATATAATTTATCTGCGAGCCGAGTATATATAGGTTTCTTTTATTACATACCCATCTCGTTAGAAATTTTTTTTCATTCAAACCGTTCTCTATGCATGTTAGGTGAAATGATAACTTATCTACAAGCAGAATATGAGTTTCTTCTGTTATATACCCATCTCATTAGAGAGATTTTTTCATTCAAAATGTATAAGATAACTGTCTTTTGTCGTACCTATTTACTAAGCACATATATATATATGCACATAACTTATGAAAACAAGAGGTGGTATAAATCAAAACTGTCTTTTTAAAATGCTATTCTCACGAAGAACAGATCGAAATTCTACAATGATATTGAAGAGAGAGAGAGAGAGAGCATGAGTAAACAAGGCATGATGAAAATGAAAATGAAATGAACACTCAAATGAACAGCTTGCTGCGAGACTCTATCGCAGGAGACAAGGATTCCCAAACGAAAAGGGGGCAGTTTGTCTGAAAATAAATATTAATGCACTGTGCAAACGTTATAGAGAGAAAGCGAGGCCAAGCCAATAGTCATAATAATGCAATGGAAACAGAGGACATGAAATCCCAATTTCACATCCCACAATATCCGTAAATGGGTCCAATTCTGCTTGGCCTCATCCCCAGCTTCTGGGCCCATCCAATCCCACCATCATTTCTGTTTTCTGCAAATGCGCCCCCAACCAACGACCCTACTTCCCAACCCAACATTTCACCACCAGCCTCCTCTCTCCTCAACTGCGATTTTGCTGTTGTACTATGAAAACTGGTTGCACTGCAACTATATCATCTATCTGTATCCTACACCCAATATTTATCTATTTTAACTTCCACGTAGATACACAGGGATGAGGCCAAGCTGAATAAATTTATAATAATAATAAATTTATTAAATTTTGTTGGATTTAAATGAAGCTTCAATGGCAACTGCCCTGCAGTTTTATCGAGGTGTGTCTTCTCTTGTCATTTTACCTACTTTTTTCTTGATCGTTGATGATGCCTTTATACGACTTCATCCTCACTGCTGCTTTCCTCTATTTATCTTCTATAGTAGTCTCGAGATCAGCAATGCACAGTCTCCGATTTTATTACCTAAGTTAGGGTTTGCTTCCATTCTCTGCATTTTACATTCTCTCTGCATAGATTTGATACGAAAGTTTTCTCTCTAGAGTTTTGCCTCTAATTTGTAGATTTGTGGTTACGGGAACTTCTTTGATTAGAGATTTGTTAGTTTGTATAATGAGTATTTGAGAGTGAAGTTTGTATATTGAGGCTGTAATTGTTACTTTCCGATAATGCAGTGAGCTATCTTTTTCGAAATTCAACGTGGATGTAACTCTCATTAACGGATAAACCACGATAAAATTATTTGTGTTCAGTTTATGCTTTATCTTTTCTATTATGTTCATATGCATGTTTGAGTTTATCGAATGATTTGTGTAGGTTTTGACTCTATTTTGGTTTATGTTTTTTAGTGGTCGAGAGTTGTCTCAACCCAACAAATTTATTTATCGAGAAATTCATTGTCTACGTGCTCAATATCTACAAAAAAAGAACGATCAGAGGAAGTAAAGTGTTTTACGTATAAATATTTTAATATTTAAATCAAACACTAGAGATTATTGAAAAGTTAAATACAAAAATTTAATTGATATATAAGACGTACATTTTTTGAAATAAACACTCACTTATTTATAAGAAAATGTGAGGAATTTTAAGAAATAAACTCTTATCTTCTATGAAATTCTTGAAGGAATTTTTGACTATCAAAATAATCTATTTGTGTGTTTTTACTGAAAATACTTCATGACAGAGGTCTCTGGGGGCTTTCTCTCTTTTTCTTGTATGGGTATTTCCAAACCTCTATCGACTACTTTTTTTAGGCTTTTAATTCTTTTTTTTGAGCTCGGTCCTCTTTGTACAACAAATCGTGACTCATTACACATCATGTTTTATTTTGAAATTATGCATAAATATGATAGTTATAAACTAAAATTTACTTTTGACTTATATTAATATGAGATTATCACTTTTCATGTGTGTGTATATATATAGTGTATATATATGTGTATTTCTTTTGAGTTTTAAGATACAAAATAAAACAACATTTCATGTATACATATGATCATTATAAACTAAAATTTACTTTTAACTTGCATTAATACGAGATTATCACTTTTCATGTATGTATATATATATATATATATATTTCTTTAGAGTTTTAAGATGCAATTTGTCGCGACTATCTACAAGCATCTTATATATGAATGTGTTTAGTATTATTGTAATAACAATGTTCTAACAATTGGATAAGAATAAATAACAATGTACTAAATATGAAAACTAGGTTGCACTGCAACTATATATCATCTATCTGTACCCTACACCCAATATTTATCTATTTTAACTTCCACGTAGATACACAGGAAGATATATATCATATCTAAATTGTCTACCTTCAACACAATAATAATAATAATAAATTTATTTATTGAAAAATTCGTTCTCAAGGTGCTCGATATTTACAAAAGGAAAACGATTAGAGGAAGCAAAGTGTTTTCTGTATAAATATTTTGATATTTAAATCAAATACTAGAGATTGTTGAAGAGTTGAATATAGAACTTTAATTAGTATTTAAAACGTATATTTTTTGAAATGTGAGGACTTTTAAGAAATAAATTCTATTTTCTGCGAGATTCTTGAAGGAATTTTTGATTATCAAAGTTATTTGTTTGTGTATTTTTACTGAAAATACCCCATGAGAGAGGTCTCCAAGAGACTCACGAGTCTCTTGAGGCTTCTTCATTTTTCTTTGTATGGGAGTCAGTTTAGGAGAAGTCTCTAATAGTCTTTCGAAATCTCTGTGG
This sequence comes from Diospyros lotus, assembly GCF_014633365.1. Classification (NCBI taxonomy): domain Eukaryota; kingdom Viridiplantae; phylum Streptophyta; class Magnoliopsida; order Ericales; family Ebenaceae; genus Diospyros; species Diospyros lotus. The sequence continues at coordinate 3,878,614 of NC_068341.1, forward strand.
ACTATTTTTTTCAGGCTTTTAATTCATCTCTTTGAGCCTAATCCTCCTTATATAGTAACTCGTAACTCATGACACATTATGTTTTATTTTGAAATCATGCATAAATACGATCATTATAAACTAAAATTTACTTTTAATTTACATCAATATGAGATTATCACTTTTCACGTGTGTGTATTGTGTATATATATATATGTATTTCTTTTCAATTTTAAGATACAAAATAAAACAACCATTCATGTATAAATATGACCATTATAAATTAAAATTTACTTTTGACTTGTATTAATATGAGATTATCACTTTTCGTGTGTAATGTATATATATATATGTATATCTTTTGAGTTTTAAGATGCAATTTACTATCTACAAGCATCTTATGAATGTGTTTAGTATTATTGTAATAATAATGTTCCAAGAATTGGATAAGAATAAATAAATATAAAAAATACCCATAACATCAACATTTCATTCATACTTTCATCAATTATTCATCTATTAAAAATAAATAAATTCAACTAATTATTTTTCCTTTCTCACCTTATTTCTTCTCAATCAATGACCACTAATGTACAAAAACATCGAAAGAGTATCGTTTCGATATTTTTAAAATGTATCTTATCTCAAAATATCAAGAAACACTAAAACTAAAAAGTTAAGGTTGTTTCTATAATTTTAAAAATATTTTAGAGTCATTTTTTAATATTTTATTCCGTGATCACGTTAAAGATAAAAATAACTTATATTTATATATTTTCTTAAATAGATAATGTAATTTATATTTTTATTGGATTAAATAATTATTTTTATAATATTTTATATTAAAAATTATATTTACAAAAAGATGTTTATATATTTTAATATTTTACTTTTTTAAAAAAACATTACTATTTCTATTTTTCGTATTCATTTCTAATTTCGGTTTACATGCAATATGCAGGGCAGGGCCAGGAGGAAGAAAACGAATAAAGAAAAGGGCAAAGAGGGAAAGTTAATAATAATTGAGTGCGTTCGCTGAGTAGCCGACGTTTCCCGTTACGGATGTTGACATTGACTCATGATCTGTAAGCATCAAACTTAACGGCTTCCGTCACGTCTATAAATAGCATCAGCCCCCTCTCTCTCTCTCTCTCGCACTTCAAAAAAAAAAAAGCACTACTCTTCCCCCCCCCCCCCCTCTCTCTCTCTCTCTCTTCTGCAAAATCTCTCTCTCTACATCTTCTCTCTCTTTCTTGAGAGGTTAGCTTGTAGCTGAAGTTTGATATCTCTGTGTTTTCTTGATAATTTACACCGTTTTCTCTGTCCGCTGGAATCCCTCTCGAGAATGGGGAAGAAAGATCAAACCCAGAAGGACAAAGAGAGAATTCAAGCCGTTCTTTCTCTCCTCTCCAAACAAGCCCCTCTCTCCCTCAAACAGGTATAATATATGATCATATATAGTTTTACAGAATTTTCATCTTCTATATATATAAGTATATGTCTAGACATATATTTGATATTTAGTTTCATAAAAGTTTGTATTTAATGAATATCGTTTATTCATTTATGGCAGGAGAAGTTCTGCAACAAAGCTTGCGTGGAGAGGTTTTTGAAATCGAGAGGTGATAACGTGAAGAAAGCGGCGAAGCATCTACGAGCTTGCCTTTCATGGAGAGAAAGCATTGGCACCGGTACGTTTTGAAAGACTCTTCTACTCTTCTTGTTTGGAAAAAGCCAGCATTTTGAATGTTGCTTCGGCAACTTTTTCGTCCTTAGCTTCTCTTTTTGTTTCGTTTCTGTGGAATCTTGCTTTCCAACGTTTTTGTTCTTTTCTTTTGTTTTTGAATCTACTGTTTAAGTGTTCATAAACAGGCAATGATTTAAAGTAACTGATTCCTTAACGAAAAAAGTTTGTTCCACACTTTGAACTTTCTCGAGTGCAGACCATTTGATAGCCGATGAGTTCTCCGCCGAACTCGCCGACGGCCTAGCCTACGTCGCTGGCCAGGACGAAGAATCCCGACCCGTCATGGTAATCTTCTTTCTCCCTCTATCTTAATCTCCCTTCATTTTCTCTTTCCCATTTTTTTCTCGGAAAATTATTGTTCGATCTCTTTTTTCACTCAGATTTTCCGGATTAAGCAAGACTACCAGAAGTTTCACTCCCAGAAACTGTGAGTTTCCTCAAAATAAAATCTTATATATTTCCATGGATTTACTTACGTACATATGAATGATTTCTGATGTGTTAATTTGGAAACCAAATCACAGGTTTACTCGGCTCCTGGTTTTTACTCTAGAGGTTGCCATTCAAACCATGCCCAGAAACGTTGAACAGTTCGTTCTTCTGTTCGATGCGAGTAAGTCTGCTTCTCTGCTAGAATTACTATTCTCCCTCCTCATTTCATCTGCACCCCTTAAGAAATTTGAAAATAATCGGGGCAAAACAGTAATCCCACATCTCTCTCTCTCTCTCTCTCCAAATCTCAACACAGCCTTTTATTCTCATCAGTAGGGCAGAAGCAATTAGTGTACATTCCATCGCAGCACTTTTCAGTGTGAAATTCATACCCATCTTTCTCTCTCTCTGATCTCTCTGATTCCCTAAGCCACGCCTAATCACTACAATCAATGAGTGCTTTGCTTAAACCAAATAAAGAATAGAAAAAGAAAAAGAAAAAGAAAAAGAAAAGAACAGAAAAAATGGTAAGCTGCTAGCCAGCCATGTCAGACATTGTCCGCAATGCCCCCGTGGTGTCGTCGTCGAGGTCGTGAGGCCGCTCTGAGAGGCTGTGTTCCAATTCAATTTTATGTTATCCTAAAGTTCCCAGATTTCTACTTTTTCATGTCGGAAAAACCAAGGTCCTGTTTGGCCGTGAATCCAATTAATTAGGGCGTGTTTGGGAAACTTGCAGGCTTTTACAGATCGGCATCAGCTTTCATGAACATGCTGCTGGCGACGCTCAAGATAATGGGCGACTACTACCCTGGCCGCCTTCACAAGGCCTTTGTCATTGATCCTCCTTCCCTCTTCTCTTATCTTTGGAAGGTAAGTAATTAATTTGTTAATTATCATCAGGTCTAGCTAGGGCGCCTTAATTATGATTAATTAGTTGTTTTTTCAAATCAAATTGAACAGCCTTGTAAATTTCGATGTTAAGTTCTGTTTGGTTGCACTGCTGGAGCCCGCAATTGGCGGTGTCTGTTTTTCAAACTGTCTTATGTTGACTTGCTCATTTCCACTGTACCCTCCCCCATGTTTCTAAAGGTTGCTCAATAAATTCTTGTCCTCCAAATCTTTCAATTTTTGTAGCACTTATCCCTGAAAAGACTTTTACCCATAGCATACATTATTCCTTTATTACTTTACTTATAATTAAGGTAACGGTAATATAATTATGTGACGATGATTTATTCATCAATACATGCAAAATCTCTAATTAATTAGATATAGTCTTTAGATTTGGGTTTGAACTGCGCTTATATATATATATATATACTTGCAGACTAACGGTAATATTAATTTTCTTGGTAGATTAACATTTTAAACTTTATTAATTAGTCCTCTCGAGTGAAACTTCAAAATGCTGTCTTTATAAAATAAAGTTAAAGACCATATATATATATGTGTGTGTGTGTGTATTTAACTTTGATTTACTCAATTATATATATCTCATAATTAACATGATGATAATAAGGTTATTTCTTAATTACATTATGATTATTAGCTATGAAGTTCAGTACTGTGTTGCTCAAATTATATATAAAAATGCAATTACTGCACCATCTTTCTTAGTTATATTTTTTATGCAAAAATGTTTATTGAATTATTATAATTTTAATTAATAGAAGGTTTTTGAATTTACAGGGTGTACGGCCATTTGTGGACCTCTCGCCAGCGACCATGGTGGTTTCGTCGCTGGACTTCGAAGAGTCCTTAGAATTCAACGACTTCTCGTCGTACCCGCGAGCCTCGTCCCTCCGATTCGACCCCTCGTCGGTCCCATCAACGGCCAAGATAGGCTCTTGCTCCTCCTCCCGCTTCTCCTTCACTGTCTCCCACCACTTCGACTCTCTCAAGCCCTGGTACCTCTCCTTCACCGACACGCCGACATCCAAAGTCGGCCCCACAGCCGCCGCAAATTCTCTTCTCGGCCCGGCGCTGATCTCCCCACTCAACGCACGCTCCCTCTCCTTCGCCTCGCCAGTCGCCCGGACGCCGCCCTGCAATCTCGGCGCCGGTAAAAAGGGCTTCTTCCCGTCGACGCCACTCCCCCAGAAGACCCAGAAACTGGACCCCGCGATGGTAACCCATCCGAGGACCCCGAAGCCGTCGTTCCTCCACTCGCCGGCGACGTTCTTCAGGAGGGACTGTCCGCGGTCTGAGAAGTCACGTGACTCGTTCCTCCCCTACCTCAAGTTCTACCGCCGGCCGTACGACGAGATGACTTACCGGTCGAAGATGAGGCCGCCGCTGGGTGGGCTCATCTCCATTGTGTCGCCGCAGCTCCGGCGGCGCCACGCGTCGGTGTCCCAGCGGTTTTGATGTGATTGAAACAGTACATACATCAATATGAATCATCCGACAAATTCATTGAAAAATTTTATTACAAACTGGGCCGTTGATTTGGATTACCGATGCCATCAACCTAGAAAGGTTGACTCCGTGCCAAACGGGTTGTGAAAAGAAGATAGCGTGGTCGAGACGGCGAACATTGCCTTGGAAATTACTATTAATGGAGAACTGAAATCCTCGAAGGACAAGGCTTTGGAGAAATCTTTGTTTCAATATTCAAGCTCTTAGCTAGTATTGTTATTATTATTATTATTATTATAATCTTTGGTTGCTGTTAATGTGAAGATCTTAGTCAGTTTAAGAGTTTAATTTTGGGCCTGTGTGGCCTCCATGCATGGTTGGACTTTGTTCATTATGTTGACAATAAAATATTAGCTAATTGCAGAGTTTGAAAAAGTTCTTGACCTTATGTGTTTGTTCTTGCATTAGTTGGTGACTCCATTTCTATATATATATATACATATATATATGCAGAGCTGTTAGGAATATGTGTCGTGGATTCTTTCTTCACAAAGTCAAACTTGGTCTGAGACTTTGCAGAGTTGATTCTCAGTTTCTTCTTCAGATTATAACTAATCTAATTATATCGCTGAATTATAATTAATTTTTAAAGATAATACTGACATATATATATTTATATATATATCGTCTCTTATAGGAGGAGAGCAGAGCAGATGGCATTATTTTAAGAATGTAGAGGAAATTGAGTTGTGGCCGTGTGGTTGTGGCCTTGGAAATTGAAATTTTGCATATACTTACATGTAATTGTGAACAATCATGCATATATATACAAATATATTTCTATACACACAGATGATGAAGAACCGTGCTCTGTGCTTTGTTGGGTGGCCATTTGTCTTCAAGTGATCAAGGTTCTGTTCCTTAATTAGGGCTGACGTAATCTCTATCACTTTGTACGTATAGATACATATGTGTGTGGATGTATATATATATATATATATAGATTATAGAGAGAGAGAGAGTGTGTGTGTCTGTGATGTTTTTTTTTTTTTAATTAATTTGTTGGGTGGCCTGTGGATGGGATCAATGAGGACAAAGGGAGGTGATGGCAGCGATTGGAGTACCAAGGCATGAGAATTGGAGTTTATTCTTTGTTGGGTTATGGATGGGAAGAGTCCATTCAGTACTGAAACTATATATTCCCAGTTCTTGAGGAGGATTATGACCTGGAGATGGTGATAGATATACAAGGAATTGTCATAGTCATCACACACACACAAGTGAGATTTTCCTGCACCATGCATGCATGCATGCTGCATATGTAAACAGGAGAGAAATAATATAGGACCGCCCCCCATAACCACAAAAATAATTCAGTAGGGCAGTAGTACTTCAATATGAGATAGATCAGATCAGTTAATAATTCTTACAGTACTATCTTTTATCTATTATCTATATATATACATATGACTCCCCCATCAGCCATGGTAATGGAGGTTAGCACATGCATCATGCATGACAACTATCTGACCAAGTGGTAATTATTGTCCCAAGTTCGAATCTTTTATATATGAAGGTATGATAAGTTTTTTAGTTATACGAACTACGCTTTAAATTGGAGGAGACCTATATATATATTGCTACTAATTAAGAAGTTTAGGAGACTATAGTGCTATCAAGAAATTTTATTATGGGCCTTTGATTGCAAGCACTAAACTTGCATGGAAAGGAAATAACTTCTAGACAATTCAATTGTATAGAAATTATTTATATTGAAATTATCAATTGAGTATGTTTGATTGATTTAATTTTTAATTTAAAGATTATCATACTTTTTAATTTTTGATGTTTGATTACAATTTTATTTTCTATGGAATTCTCTTCCCAAACCCAACCCCGTCTCCTCTCTCTCTTTCTCCCCCTCCCTCCGAAACCCACTTCTTCTCCCTGCCTCCCTCCATCGCTGCTGCCATCTTCGCTGGCTGCTGTGTGCTGCCATCTTTGCTGCCTGTTGCCACTGCCCATCTTCGCTGCCATCCTCAATGACTGCTGCAACCATTGATGGCCGATTTCACTGCTCTTCGTTAGTGAATGGTGGTGGAAGAGGAAGCAGCTGGGTGGTGGGTGGATTTTCCATTTTCATGGAAAATCAAATCTAACCCCCTCCATGCGAAAATCAATTCCAGCAAAAGTGGGAAAAGCTAGTCACATGATCATAAGTGAGAAAATATTTTTCATTAAAAATTTGACCAAACAAAAACTCCAAAAACTAGAATTTGGGTAGAAAATGATCATTTTTCATGAAAAAGATGGTTAATCAAACAGTCCTTAGAGATTTTGCCCAATGCATCCAAGTGGAGGAGACCTATAATACTATCAAGAAGTTCTAGTAGAGATTTTACCCAATGTGCCCAAATGGTTTGGCTACAAGGAGTGTGCATGTGGGTAACGCATCCAAGGCAAACCTAGAGACAAACAGTAGGTGTTTTTAAGTCCTTATTGCCCCGTTGGTGTCCATTGAACGTGGCGTTTCCTCCTTTTACCAGGAAAAAAAAGAAGGGAATGCATGCATGCATTCATCATTTGCATAAGTACGTACATCTTTAGGCTCTTATATGCAGAATGGAACTATCAACATATCATGAATACATATTATATAATGTTCAAAATATTGATCTTATCTTCAACGATCATTAGAAAAAGATGGAACAATATATTCGATCTAATTAAGGTCTGAGAATTCATCATTCTAGGTGGAATCTATTAGTTTACAAGTTACTTTTAATATCTATCAGCCATGATACTGTTTGTATAGTAGCTTCCATGGCACATCGATGAGGACAAATGCCTTGTTTGTACCATCACTGCGATTGCCTGTCCCTTTCCTGCAGCAATATGCAGAAAGCCGACTCTCTTTCTCTTTCCTTCCATTTTTTACATTTCTTTTTTCCTGGTTCGCTTCTCAGAGTTTCTGTTTGGAGCTCCTCACACGGGAAACCAACTGGCGCGAGGAATTCTCATAATTGTGAATAAATGGGCCCTCCTCTACTGTGAGTTGCAGACATGCACTGTTAGCTAGTGGCAGTGGTAACATTGCTAAGGCCAAGGTTGGTTTTTGAGTTTGGGTTTGTGAGAAGGGAAAATGTTGAAAATGGAGTGGACACAGACCCAACTAAGCCCAAAGTAACAAGTATGGGCCTTAAAATAGAATCTGCAAGGCTCAAATACGGAAGCCTATTTGCAGGTGACAGAAGACCCGACCCAATTAGTACATTTTGCCAAAATGGGTCCTTACTACTACTGGGCAACAGGCCCACCCCAACCTCCAAGGCCTAAAAACATTTATTTGTTAAAAGTATCATTACCATATTTCCCACAGTATACAATTCTTTGTTTTCTTTTTTTCACATTACTTTTGAAGCCCACAAAATGGGCCCAGTGATTAATTAAGCAAATGCATGTGTTGGAAAAGAAAAAGTGGCAGTAGATCTCTCAAGGGACCTCATTGCGCTTTGTTGTGGCATAAATTAAGTCTGTCTTCACCGACGCATAAAACAACTCACAGTTTCGGAGTAGTTGATTAAAGGCCAATATGCCTTGTGACAGAAGATAGTGAGATGGCCTGCCGAGATTTTATTGGGTATATTTAATAGAATTATTCTATTTTATCCGAATTGACTGACGTACAGATGATTAAAGACATTAAATGTCAAAAATATTCTCGTCTTGAAATTACCGCATCGCCTCAAAAACACTACAGACACATTTAAATAAAATTTGAGCGGATTTCATCTATGAACGGGGCAGACTTCAACACGACTTCAACTATGTTGAAGTCCGCCCAATGAATTTCATCACAGATGAAATCCATCCATATAGTGTGGGCACGCGTAATTTTTCGATAAATTTGTACATCAATTTCTTTCAGATACTATAGCACGACTATATTTAATATATATCACGTATGTATTGCTAGTCACTTGTAAATATTTGTGCATATTGGACGAGTTTATTCGATAAGACTCATATATATATATCATATTAAAACTTTATTAAGGGTGTCATTTATCCCCCATTTAAACCCGTAAATTAATTATGCGTCTAAGAGAGAGAGTCCATCCATCCGATCGAGAATTTAGTGCAGAAGAACGCAAGCCACGATCAAATAAACCTGTGAACTGCATCTGCATGTGAACAGAGAGAGAGGGGATGAGAAGGGTGTAGTGAGTAGTGAGTTGGGGTTGGGTGGTGATAGGTGAAGACATGGAAGAAAGGGTTCAACTTTGGGGACAAGCAATAAGTTTCACTTGAAAGCGCTTTGATGGATCAGATAAATCCTATATAGCCCAATTCTTATTGTAAATTCTCATCATTCTAGTAATGATGATTTATGATTATCCCATAAACGTGCATTGTTGTACATTATTATTATTCATAAAATGTAACCAAGAAGATAAGAAATGATATATGTCTAATTAATTAAAACCCAACGTTAGTCTTCTTTCAAATAATTCTTTTAACTTAAATCTTGTAACTTATTTGGCTTAGCTAAAACTTTTGGTATGGAGAGAGAGAGAGAATTGTTTATGTGAAAAGTGGTTTTGCCAAATATGGGGGGTCTAATTTCTTTCTTTCTTTTTTTCTCACAAATAACAAATTTAATTAATATAAATTCCATTAAATTAAAAATATGCCGAAATAGATAGCTAGTAAGAGTTATGGCATGTGGGTCAATGTGGAAGTGGGGGACAATTCAAGCTTGGAGATGATCATTTACCCTTTGCATTCTTTATGAAGGAAAGGAAAGGAAAAGAAAAACGAAATTATGAGTATGCAGCAGAGTGCTTCCACATTTATGAATTATGATTTGCAATTGCTGGGTGGAGGAATAAGAAAAGAAACATAATAATAATAATAAGAATAAGAATACGTTTTTATACTACTACTACTGCTGCTGCTGCTACTACTACTAATAATAATAATAATATTCTGGGGCAGAATGAGGACAATGGCACCTGCCCAAAAGCTACATCCTCTCATTGCCCAACAGCTTTCATCCCAAGCTTTTCCAGATGCCACCCACTATAAAATTACTAAATCATTGAGGGCAGAATTGGGATATGACATGACATTCTCACTAGTATTAATACAATCTTACTGCCTTTGGTTCTAAACAATATTGTAATACTAATAGGTCTCACTCACAAGCATATACATATATATATATCATAAACACTCTTCATGACCTGGAAATATCATGAATTTGATTTTAATTTTGGATATTAGGAATTAAAAATTTTCACTTTTTTATTTTATTATGAACAAAATTGTCAAATGAAGGTAATTCTTTTTCCTTGACAAATTCAAAATGTCAAAAAGATATTATGACACCCCCATTATTTGGTTTCTCTTTTTTATTTATTTGAGTACCCATTTGACTAACTCAGAAGATGTTTCCTTTTGTATTAGATATTTATTTTTATTGTTTAACAAAGTGTATATATATATATATATGATATGATATGATACCTCAACAATAAACTTTCTTATTAGTTACCATTTAATTCAAGAGAAATACTAAAAAATAATTCTTTTGTATGGCCTCTGATCATTTGGGCTTTTTTTTTTTTTCCTTTTTTGAATGAATTTTCTATATATGATATCATGTCTAAGTCATAATTTTAGCTAAAGAAAGTATTTTTGGATTTAAGTAGATATTTATTCTTTTTACCAAAAATAATTTAGTTTGAGCAAAGCTTGTAAGATATTAATTATTGTTATTTTTTGGGGTCAATATTTAGGGGTAGCTTGTTTAGGTTTAGAAAGGCAATTAGGAATCTTTGGGACCACAAAGTTAAAATGGAATATTTTCTAAAATGGGTGTGTTCTGTTGCTGAGTTACTCCAATAAGCAAACAAAAGAAAAGGAAAACAAAAATTTAAATTTTCTTTTGTTAATGATACAAGTACATTGCAATACACAGTATTTGTCACTCTACTGAATAAAGTTATTAGAAATATAATTAGCACAATAAAGTATAAATTTTCAAACTTGAGTTAGCTAACAATAAGTTAGGACTAAGTTACAATGTTACAGAATCCACAAGAAGTTGGATAAATCACTAAATAAGTACACCTTTCACATATTAATGGAACCTGAGAAACTTAGTCTTAAATAATAGCAGCTCTTGACTTGAAAATTGTAAATTAAAAAAAGTTTAAATTTTAAAAATTAATTATGTGAAAATGACCTAAATTATAGGGGGTGTGAGTGAAATTTATCAAAAAAGATTAGGACTAATTAAATGCAGAATTTTGGAGGTGAAAATTAAATACATGATTTGCTGAAGGATACAAAAAATAATATTGAGAGAATGATGGGATGGGGGAGCGAATTGCAATTACTGCCATCTTACTCAAAGCTTTTGTAAACGAAATCAACATGGGATCCCCTGCTTTTGCAAAAGTGAAAAGACAAGAGATTTCATCTTAATTCTGCAGCGTCCACTCCACTCCTCACAAAAGTTTATATGGCAGTTAGCTCAATTTCCTACTTTCAAATATGCTTTAAACTTTGTCTCTCTCAACCAAATCTTTTCAGGGAACTCTTCTCTCACTCGTGAACTAATCAAGATTTTGTGCAATTAACACTGCCCAAACAGAAAATCGAAAAAGGGCTGAAAAGGACTGACAGAGAGTCGTTTTTTATTGTTTCAATCTTTTTATTTCGGTTTTTTATGGTTATGTATGTGATCTATTCTTGCGTGAGTAATGATGTTGGCTTGTAACAGTGAGTGTGAAATTGTGAATATATATATATATATATATTTTATTTGAAACCAAAAAGACTACTTCTTTTTCAAATTTTGAGTTCAAATTCTAAACATGGAAATTCTGCAACAAAGCAATAGAACAAATAAAGAAAGGAAGGACAAGAAATTACGGACAGTGAGACTGTGAGAGAGCGCCTCTCTCTCTCTCTCTCTCTCTCTCTCTGGCTACTTTTCTCCAAAGTCCAAACCGGGGGTGATTTACCGCAAAATTTGCCTATAATTAGCACTGTCACTTGTCCTTACCTTAAAAACAGTAGATTCCCGGGACATTAAAACCATGGTCGAACCAAGCAAAAGGAAACTATATCAAGATCCACTATCTCCACTCTTCTTCCAAGCCTAGAGAAGAAGAACCAAGCAGATCTCAGGGCAACTTCTTCTGCAAATGGGTTTGTGATTTCGTCCCTCATTGATGCAGTCCTCCACCTTCTGGTACGATGAACTTGTAATTTCTCGTTTCTTGCTCGTTCTCCTACCCCCTCTCCTTGTTTCTCATTACATACAATGCTCGAAGAAAGAGACCCAGAAACCCAAATTTTGTTTAGCAGCCTGCGGAAAGATTGAGCAAAAGTTGGTTTTCTTTTTTTTCCTAATTTTTTTAAAATTTCCCCCTTTCTTCTAGCAAAATGAGGGATTTCCCTTCTTGTTTTGGTGAAAATGGGGTTCAAGTAGCCGATGCTTCATGTTCAAATGTGAGCAAAGTCTCTCAAAATTTGGTCACTTGCGTGTACAAGTGCAAATTGTTTGGCCAGTCTTGCCTGATCACAATTACGTGGAGCAAGAATTTGATGGGTCAATGCCTGAGCGTTGAAATTGACGACTTGTCCAGTCAATGCCTCTGTAAAGTTGATGTGAAGCCTTCTTTGTTCACCAAGAGAAAAGGGTCGAAGTGCTTGGAAGTAAATTCTCGTAAAATTGACATGTTTTGGGACCTTTCTTCTGCCAATTTTGGGTCCGGGCCTGAGCCACTGGAGGGCTATTACTTGGCAGTGGTTTGCAAGACAGAGATGGTTCTTCTTGTTGGGGATCTAAGGAAAGAAGCATTCAAGAAGACTAATGCAATCCCTGCCCTCTCCAATGCAGTGTTCATTTCAAAGAGGGAGCACATTTTTGGGAAGAGGGTATATGGAACCAAGGCTCAATTCTGTGATAATGGCCCTGTTCATGGCCTCACAATTGAATGTGATACAGTCGGTGTCAGTGATCCCTGTCTAGTCATAAGGGTCAATAGCAAAATGGTGATGCAGGTGAAGCGGCTCCGGTGGAAGTTCAGAGGAAATCAGACCATTTTTATCGATGGCCTCCCGGTGGAAGTTTTCTGGGATGTGCATAACTGGTTGTTCGGTACCGCTTTTGGGAATGCAGTATTCATGTTTCAGACTTGTTTGTCATCTGAGAAGTTGTGGACAAGCCAAATTTTCTCTGATCCATGTATACCACCTTGGCCTTGCTCACACGAGTCGAAATTACCAGGTCTTGGTTTCTCGTTGATTTTGTATGCTTGGAAGAATGAATAGATGGTGTATTGTCTCCAAGTAATGCTAACAATATCTTTGGTGGGATGGTTCTACTAAAGAGATGATCATGAATGAATTATATTTAGTATGGTGCATAAATGGGTATTGGGTGCGTTTTTGCTCTTTTTTTTCTTCAATTCATTTACTCAAAGTATAAGATGGAAAATGGTTTAATTGTTGTTCTACATGATCCAAATGGAATGTTTTTGTTCTAATGTCTTTTGGCCAAAATGATTTTGAACTTGGCTCTTGCACATGAACACCATGAACAAGTCATTGCTCATGCCGAAGTCTTCCACGAATCATCTAGGCTCCTGGCACTACTTAGCTGGAGTGGATATACTTTGTATAAAGTAAGATCGCATATTTGCATTTGAATTATTCAAGTTTTAATTTTTCTAGCAGTTGCTGGATAGACACCAACAGGATATAAGCTTGCTTTTGCAGTTTGCTGCAGGAAATTAGATTGCTGAAACTGAATACCCTTCTTTGTGAGTGAAAAAGGATGGAATTCAACATTGGGGTACTCTTGCGGTATCCTATCATTGTGAGTGAATATTGTGACATTTCGTTTAAATTATTTCTTGCATTATTAGTTTATGGGTAGCTCATGTTCATATTTTGCCATTTCCTCTATTCTTGTTCTGGTGAAGGATGATAACCCCCATTTGACTTGCAAAACCAAAACCTTTCAACCAATGGTAGCACCGATGCTTTTGTGCTATTTACTTCGTTTGATACTAGCTTTTGCTAATTCATGCATAATGATGTCTTATTTATTGGGATTCTTTTGGCCTTGGATACTTGTTCTTGTGGTGCTTTCAATTTGCCCCCCACCCATTTGTTTGTTATTGTTTTTTCGGTCTGTCTTTTGTTTTAAGCAGGAAACCTTCTTACTTGAATTAACCTCTTCACGTTCACAATTACTGTAACCTGTTAGAATTACCTTCACTTTGCACTCTATGTTCTCTTTCTATTGTGCGATCCATCCCACTTCAAAAATGAGACGAATTGACTTTGAACTTTTTCTCTATTCTCCTTTTCCCTTTTCTAAATATTAAATTTTCTCTTCTTTATGGTTGACCGATCCAGCCACTTCGATTTCTTTTCTCTTAATCTTTTTAAAGGTAGATGTTCCATATACTGTTGTTGCATTGGCCCCTTGATTGTTTAATGTTCACTGAAAGTAAATTTTGATGGATTAAGAAGCATGCTATCTTTCTTAGTCTTCAAAGCAATATGGGGCACATATTAGTGGTTGCTGAGTGTCAAAGCGAAGGTAAATTTTGTGCAAATCTTTAAATTAAAATGCAGAAGTGATTATGAGTCTCTGCTGATTAATGGATGTGTTTTCAATCTTGGAAGTAAAATCCCTCAAGTGTAAGGGATTCCCTGCAGCATACTCGCAGAAAATTGTCATTTGATGCCTATAAATGTCAAAATGTGGAAAGAGCGGTATATATTATGTCAAAAGTAATCATGCTATGAAACATGAGCTGATGTGGAAGTCAAGTGCACTTCTGCTTTTCTTTTCACCTTTATGCTTTCTGTGGTGAGGAGTAACTCTTAAATTATCTAGTCTTTTCTTTTGGCCATTCTCGTATTATCTAGTCGGACTTTTATTCGCAGTACCATATCCATGTTGTGTAAATAGTAAGATACACAGCTAATAGTTTTAATTCTGAAATGAGAAGAAGGGGTGGCCTCGATGCATGAGGCTTCTCACTCTGTGAGAGTTAAGAAAGGGTCATTTTCGCAAAAGTGCAAAGGGGCCGTCTCTGCAACTAAAATCCGAGACCTTTCAGCATGGAGGAGCAAACATACACACAAACATACGTACATGCACACACTAACAGACATGCAGTTTTCTTTTGCAACTTTTAAGTCAAGCCATTACCCCACTGAAAGTTCACATTTTCTGCGAGAGTAGATAGGTCTTTCCTTGTGGCTCACAGAAAAGCTTCATAAGTAAAACCTGACAAGAGAATGTACGACCCAACCTCGTGCGATTAACCAGCTGAACACAGTTCGTGCACACAGGCTGCTGGTGTTGCAAGCCCAAAGTTCAAGCAAATTTCTATGGATCCATGAATGGAAGTGTTATGTCCTGCCATTCCTGTTCATGTTTCGATGTGATTTCTTTTCTTTGCCTTCATATATGTTTCAACGCATTACTCTCTTTCCTCTGCTTCTATCTCTTTACCTTAGCAGCTGCAGTTTGCCGGGATGGCTTGCCCCCAGTGATCAAATTCTTGGCTCTTCTTTGTTTGGCGAAACATCTGATAACTCGAGTAAATGGCTGAGCAGAGTACAAAGTTTCTTTCGACTTGCAGCCACCGACAAGAATGGCATCTTTGAAAACCAAAAAGGTAAGGACTCATTGTTTGCAAGTGGCATGGCATGCTGGATTTTATCGATGAAAATAGCTTTCTTTGAGAAGCACAAGTAAGGCTGCTAGTCCCCCTTGGGCATTGTCTATTGCTTCGTCGGATTTATAAGCTTGACGAAGTGTTTCTTTAACTAATATATATAAAAAAAGTAAGTCTGCTTGTTTGAAAACACATTTGTCAATGCAATTAGAGATACTGCTGCATCTAACTCTGGCACGTTGATTGAATTAGTCCATCGATAAGGGCTCCATCGCATTGTTTCTGCTTTCTTTTTGACATTCTCTGTTCTCTGTGAAAACTAAGAAGCAAAACATATTCAAACCATCATTATTGTAAGGATAATGCTACACGAAGAAATGGGTTGACAATTTTATTGACAACCTCTATTAACCGTGATATTTTGAGGGTAAAATATCATGATAAATTAAACTCAAATTTTTAAATGTCCGCCCAATTATTCCTCATACTTTCTTTATCCTTCCTCCCCCTTCCCTCCCTCTCTCTTTCTCCTTCTCCTTCCCTTTTGTCTCACTCTTTCTCTTTGCTCATTCTTGCTGACGCATCTGCCCTTTTCCGTTCCAGCCGTTGTCCGCCTTTGCCTCCACTGTCCGCCTTTGCCTTTGCCGTTCCAACTGTTGTCGACACCTCTGTCTCGTCATTCTACCGTCAATGCCTCCATCTCCCCCCCTCCCCACTCTCTTTCTTTCTTTCCTCCTCTCTCGCCTCATTCTCTATCTCTGTTCATTCTCGTTGACACATCCGACGCCTAGGGTTGGCAATATGGATTGGTGGGTCGTAATTGTGTCGTGTTGAGATACACATATAACATATATCAGGCTAACCCGAACACGACCCGTTTAATAATTGTGTCAAATTCCTTAAAACCGAACACGACACGTTTATTAAACGTGTAATACAACACGACCCGTTTAACTAAATGCGTCATGTCGTGTCATCTGTTAACCTGTTTAATTTAAACGGGTCATGCTATGTCACCTGTTAACCTGTCTAACCCGTGTACCTATAACATGTAAAAACTTATTGAATGCATAAAAAAACATATTCAATACACATACAAAATCTTATTCATACACATACAACCGGCAACTGTCGTGACCGAGCACCATCGAAATCGAGCTATGAGCACCAGCAACAGCGAGCACCGAGAAGCACCAGCCACCGAGAATAGCACCGAGCCTAGCGGCGAGCACCACCGGCACCGATCAATGAGGGAGAAAAAGAACGGCATCGAAAGAGTGAGCACCGAGCAGCGATCAATGAGGGAGGAGGAGTAACCAATCAACGATCGAGCACCATCGGCACTGAAAGACCGACCACCGAGCAACAACGAGAGCCGCGAGACAAGGGAGAAGGAGAACGACGGCCGAAGAAAGAGGGATAGTGGGGAGATAGAGAGAAATTGAAAAGGGCACCAGGCGCGCGTAAAAACCCTAGGCGACGAACATTATGAAGCTTAGTTACTTAGTATATATAATATAACATTAATATTATATATATAATAATATTAATATATATAATATAATATATTAAACAAATTTATTTCATATCTAAACGGGTTAGATAGGTTGACTAGTTTAAGGCATATTTTTTTCGTGTTGTAAACGGGTTCACCCGTTTATGACCCAAACTCATTTAGCCTCGATCTAAACCCGCCTAATTTCGTGTCGAGTAGTGTTGTGTAATCGGGTCGTGTTGAAAATTGTCAGCCCTACTTGCTTCTCTTTCTGGGCTTCCATCTCCATCGACACCTCCATTGTCTGTTGTTCGTTGCCGACACCTCCATCTCCCCTTGAATTATTAACACATATATAAATATATAATATATTTACTGAAAATATATTTTAATATAACTTGGGTTAAATATACATATTTTCTAAACAAAAATATAGATTAAACAAGAATAAAAATAAATAATATATTTTGAGTTAAAATATATTTTTATGTTATTATTTATTTCTTTATTTATTAATATTGTTTGTATATTATGATTTTGTTTAATTTTATATATAATTTTTGACCTTTTAATTCAAATAATATAAATAAATAATGACATAAAAATATATATAATTATTTATATATAAGATAATTACAAAATACATAAAATTTTATGTTTTGTATGAATGATAAAAAGAAGAAATATAATTGTATTGTGATGGATATAAGAATATATATTTCTATTAAAAATAAATATTATAATATTATGTTTTATAGTTTGATTTGTATTTTATACCTTAAAAATTAATACAAAATTACAAAATAATTTTTAAAAATAGCAAGACAAAATTTTTAAAAGTAACAAAATAGGTGGAAGATAAGAAAAGACCACTCTTAAGGGAAAAGCTAAATGTGTCTATCAAAATTGCATCAAACAATTTTTTTTTCTTTATTCACTATTCTACACTTGTTTGGAATAATTGACCTTTTTTAAAACTCTCTCATTTTCTCAAACAGGTTTAAATAATTTATCATCCCAAATATATTTTTTCTCTTTATCATTTATACAAAACATAAAATTTTATGTATTTTATAATTATTTTATGTATAAACAATTATACATATTTGTATGTTATTATTTATTTATATTGCTTGAATTGAAAGATCAAAAACTATATGTAAATTTGTACAAAATCTTAATGTTATATTTTACAAAAACCAAAAATCATATTTAAAGTTAAACAAAATCATAATATCATATTTCAGATTTATGCAAGTAATATAAATAGATAAAAAAATAAATAATATGCAAATAATATATAATATCATATATTATATATTTATATATGTTTAATAGAAGACCAAAGAGAGAGAGAAGTTGGAACAGTGGAGGCAGATGACGGAGAGAAACGAAAGAAGATCTAGAGAGAAATAGGAGATGAAGATATCGGTGGATACTAGAATAGTGGAGACGGGTGGTGATGGAGGTTGGAATAGAGGTGAACGACGACTGCAGTGGAAGTTGGAGAGAGAGAGAGAGAGAGAGAATGAATGAATGAGTGTGAATGGCGGTAAAAGAGCTTATGAGAGATGAGAGTAAAGAGTAAAATAGAAAAGTGAGAGTGAAAGAGAGACTGAGAGGTGAGGTCAAGGATAAAGTTGTCTTTTACAGGGTTGATATGTAATTTTCTCAGAGTTGTCCTCCACAAGTTTGTTTGTCTAACATTATCCTTATTGTAATTGGCGGATGCAAGCCACTGTGATTTGAAGACATTATCAATCTATTCTATTGAAATGACTGTCAAGAGATGGCTGTACCGTGAAATGCCACACAAGCCCATCTTTCTTCTGCTAGTTTGTAACGTTATGGGCAAATTATTCAATTAATTATTCATTTTTCTTGTTTCTACGCCGCCCTTAGTCGCACTATGTAGCACACATGGATGGAAATTTCAGCCTTTTATTTGGCAGCAAGTGAGCAAGCCGACCAAACACATCATCTAATGCGAAAAATCACGTTATAAAATTGAAGATTTTATACGAAAAAGAACCATATAAATATTTGAGTCTCCCTGTCTCATCCCTCAAGGGTCGATCCTTATTCCATCGTGTTGGTTGCAGCAACGCATGCATGGCCATGCTTGTAATCATCATCTTCTTCTCCTTCTTCATCTGTCCCCCGCAATTATCATTGCTTGCTTCAGCCCACCCACTGGACCCTCTTTCTCCGGCGGAGCTCTGGCGAGTCCGGGCCATAGTAAAAGAATCAGTTCCCAGCCACGGCAAAAATCTAACCTTCCAATACGTAGGTCTGCAAGAACCAGACAAACCAGTTATTCTCTCATGGCTCTCCGGCCACACAACCAAAAGCCCACCTCGCCAAGCCTTTGTTGTAGCCCGTTTGAATCGTAAAACCCACGAAATCATCGTCGACTTATCGACAAATTCGATCGTTTCCGACCAAATCTACCGTGGACATGGCTTCCCCATTCTCACCTTCGAAGAACAAGACGCTGCCAGCGACCTGGCACTGGCATATCCTCCATTTTTGGACTCCATTAACGAGAGGGGGCTTAAAGTCAAGGAAGTTGTGTGTGAGAGCTTTACTATTGGGTGGTACGGAGAGAAGAAGAGTAAAAGGGTGGTGAGAGTGATGTGTTACTACTTGGATGGGACGGTGAATTTGTACATGAGACCAATAGAGGGAATCACCGTCACCGTTGATCTTGATGCCATGAAGATCGTTGGTTTTCGTGACAGGATGAAGATTCCGGTACCCGATGCCGAGGGGACGGACTACAGAGCATCGGAGCAGAAGCCGCCGCTGGCTCCAAGCTTGAAAAATATCAGAGTGATCCAGCCAGATGGTCCCAGTTTCTCCTTGGATGGAAATTCAATCAGGTATTCGTATGGAATAATTTTAGGCTGATTTTTCGAATTGAATAACGAACTTAAAACAGTTGCTCTTTACACTCTTATTATAAGTGCGAACGACAAAAGCTCGAATTCAACAAATCGAAACAAATATAATTTCAATGATTAAACACACTAACAAAGGAAAGAAAACACACACGAGAGAGAGTGCATGTGAATTGTGATTACAAAAAATTAATATATCATTTTAATAGTGCATATATGTATATTTTTATATAAACAGAGCAACCTTTCTTTTTTCTTTTTGTGAGTTCTTCTATCCAACAGGTGGGCAAATTGGAAATTTCATCTGGGATTCGACATGAGAGCGGGTCCAATAATATCCTTGGCGTCAATCTACGACGTCGACAAAGATGAAGACCGGCGAGTGCTATACAGAGGCTATGTTTCGGAGCTGTTTGTGCCGTACATGGATCTCACCGAAGAGTGGTACTATAGAACCTTCTTTGATGCTGGAGAGTTTGGATTCGGGCTATGCGCCGTGCCGCTTGAGCCGACGAAGGATTGCCCGGAGAACGCAGTGTTCATGGATGGCTACTTCGCTGCACAGAACGGCAGTCCAGGCAAGATTCCGAATGTTTTTTGCATATTTGAGCGATACGCCGGCGATGTCCTCTGGCGCCACACCGAGGAAATGGTTCCCGGCCAAGTGGTTAGTTAGTTCTCGTTGTTCTTGAACTCAAAATTCAAAAATATTTTCTTACCATTTTAGAACTTGGAAAAATAATTTTTGATATATATTTATTTATATTAAACTTGTAGTGTTTTAACAAAAGCTGCTTCTTGACAATGTGTAGATCAGAGAAGTGAGACCTGAAGTGAGCTTGGTTGTGAGGATGGTTTCAACCGTCGGCAACTATGACTACATTGTCGACTGGGAATTCAGGCAAAGTGGCACCATTAAAGCCACGGTACAGAGCACAAGATAACAATCTATGATTAAACAAAGTGTTCGTCGGTTACTAAAGTTTCTCACTTTATAAATTATGGGTTGTGTTTACTTTCTTCTTGGTAAATAATTAAGGTTGTACCTTTGCTTATCCACATAATTCCCTCCACAGGTTGGTCTAACTGGATTGCTCGAAATTAGGGGATCATCCTATACCCACAGTAGCCAAATACAGGAGGAAGTCTACGGTACGTTGCTAGCACCGAATACAATTGGCTCCTACCACGACCACTTCCTCATCTATCACCTTGATCTCGACGTGGACGGTGATGCCAACTCCTTCATCAAGTCCACCTTGCAGACCACGAGGGTGCGTGGCGCCGGATCACCCAGGAAGAGTTATTGGACTGTCCAAAGCGAGACGGCTAAGACCGAGTCAGATGCAAAGGTTCGGCTCGGTTCTAAGCCGGCAGAGCTGTTGGTGGTCAACCCCAACAAGAAGACTAAGATGGGCAACCCTGTTGGCTACCGTCTGATCCCGGGATTATCGGCGACGTCCATTTTATCCGACGATGATTATGCGCAGATACGAGGAGCGTTCAGTAAGTACCATGTGTGGGTCACACCGTGGAACAAGTCCGAGAAATGGGCTAGTGGTCTGTACGTTGATCAAAGCCGAGGGGACGACACCTTGGCGGCTTGGACTCGCAGGTATTAGTTAGTTTTTACCCCATCTCATCGTTTTTACGAAAATTAAGGTTTCAATCTCATCATTTTTACGATGAATATATATATATATATATATTTTATAGGGACAAGGGAATAGAGAATCGGGACATTGTGCTATGGTACACATTAGGATTTCATCATGTGCCATACCAAGAAGATTTTCCGATCATGCCGACGATTACAGGCAGTTTTGAGCTCCGGCCGACCAATTTCTTCGAGCGAAATCCCGTGCTCAAAGCAATGCCTTCTGTAGCTGTTAATAGCTCTAATTGCAGGGTGGTCCCGCATTGAAATTAAAATCTCAAAATTAAGCAAGAAGCATGGTAAAGGCCGAAAAGGGCCCCAACCTGCTACTTTTATGAGTGTTTCATTTAATGTAATATAAGAATAAGAATATAAGAATAAAAATTGCTAGCAATTAATGGGGTAATCTTTTGATTTATTTTATTTTTAATCATACTTGGAACTCAACTCAATGCGAGAACAACTGAGATTGACGAGATATAAACTTGAGATATTAAATTTTTAATGTTATCACTTATTATTAAATTGCAATTTTAGTGTTTACTAGTTTTAACAATAAACCTTTTTTTTTATTGATTTAAACAAATTATTCTTTGCCGCCGCATTCTCGACCGACCGCGATTGGAGACTCTATTTGGCTGAAATTGAGCAGGCCAATCAACTACATTAAGAAAAGGAGAGTTAATTTTTTTTAAGGGAATCTCTTTATGAAAATGTTATTAAAATAATGCCACGATAAAAATATAGTAACAAAAAGTGACTTATTATAAATTGTTAGTATAAAAAATACATGGAAGGGCGTGACTGACAATTTTACATGAATTATATATTATAATACTTGATAGTAAGGTGATAAATAATAAATATAATTGAGTACGGATTTACTGTGTTAAAAGACTTAAAAGAGCATGAGAGGCTTTGTCTTTGATCTCTTCTTATGTCTCTTTATGATCACGTGTTTATACAAATTTAAAGCTTTGAAAAACTTATAATATTATCAATATTTAATTCTATTAAAGATTATGCTACCGGCCCTTTTATAATAACCATTATCCGAACTCCACAATTTATCCGAACCATTCTCATCGCCTTCTTTATCTATTACCACCACAGCCATGGCCAACTCCACAATTTCAAGCATTATCCGAACCATTCTCATCGCCTTCTTTATCTATGTCCCCCACTTATCGTCCCTATTCTCAGCCCACCCACTGGATCCCCTTTCTCCATCGGAGCTCCGGCGAGTCCGAGCCATAGGAAAAGAGTCCAGCCTCGACGTACACTCACACTGACCAAATACGCGAGGAAGTCTACGGTACGTTGTGAAAGGAAATAAAGAAAAACAACTTGAATGTAGAATCTTTCTTAGATCGGAAGTTCAAGTTCTACAATGATTTAAATAGTAAAACATACCAACTACTTCCTCCTAATCAGCAGAAAAATAGGAAGATAAAAAGCAACCAATCTGATCCCTAATATATCTCTAACTATGTAACAATCATAGCTAGACTTATTCAACAAGAGATAAAAAACAAACTTTCTTAACAACTAGCCTTAATAATCTAACACTCCTCCTTAAGGTAGTTGTTGGTCACTCCCAGCTTCTTCCTCATATCTTCAAATTGATCACGTGAGAGTGCCTTTGTGAGAATATCAGCTAGTTGCTCTTCTGCTGGACAATATATCATTTCAATCTCCTCTGCCTTGACTGCCTCTCGAATGGCATGAAACTTGACAGAAATGTGTTTGGTTCTTCCATGCTGAACTGGATTCATTGTGATAGCAATAGCTGACTTGTTATCCACATGCATCCTAGTAGGAGAATTTTGAACCATTCCAAGGTCTGCAAGCATCTTCCTTAGCCATAAAGCATGATTGCTAGCTGATGTAGCTGAGATATATTCTGCTTCAGCTGTAGATTGAGCTACAACATCTTGTTTTTTTGAGTTCCAAGAAAACACTCCATTTCCAAAAGAAAAAACATATCCTGAGGTGCTTTTGAAATCATCCACACTACCAGCCCAGTCACTGTCACAGAAGCCTTCCAACTCTGGGTTTTCAAGCCTTGTGTATGTAATACCAAGGCTAGCAGTGCCTTTAATATACCTTAGGACCCTTTTTGCTGCTGCAAGATGAGTTTTCCTTGGAGCATGCATAAATCTCGAGAGCAAACTAGCTGCAAACATTATCTCTGGCCTTGAGGCTGTTAAGTACAATAAAGAACCAACAATGCTCCTAAAAACTTTGGCATCAACAACCTCACTTTCATCCTCCTTGGATAGTTTAGCATTAACTACTAAGGGTGTAGGTACTTGCTTTGCTTCACTCACCTTGAACTTCTTCAATAGGTCCATGGCATACTTCTTTTGTGTTAAGAAGATGCCTTTTGATTCTTGATATACTTCCAGGCCTAGGAAATATTTCATCAGTCCCAAATCTGACATTTCAAATTCCTTGGCCATCATCAGCTTGAACTCTTTTGCAGCCCATACATCTCCTCCTGTAATCAACAAGTCATCTACATACAAAGACAGAATTAGTTGAACCTTGCCATCAACTATTTTGACATATAGTGTGGCTTCATTTTCACTCCTTTTGAATCCTTATTGCATTAGAAAAGTATCTATTTTGATGTACCAAGCACGTGGTGCTTGCTTCAATCCATAGAGTGCTTTATGCAATCTATAAACTTTATCCTCTTCTCCTGGAATACTAAAACCTTCTGGTTGATCTACATAAATGCATTCTTCCAGAACACCATTGAGGAACGCTGACTTTACATCTAAATGCCATATTTGCCAACCAAGTGCTGCTGCTAGTGCTATTAACATCCTGATAGTGTCATATCTTGCCACAGGAGCAAAAGTCTCATTAAAGTCTACTCCTGGCTGCTGAGAGTAGCCTTTAACCACCAATCTAGCTTTAAGTTTGTTCACAGAACCATCAGGATTTATTTTGGTTCTATAAACCCACTTAACTCCAATTACTTGTTTATCTGTTGGCCTTTCCACGAGTTCCCAGGTACTGTTTTTATAGATCATCCTTAGCTCTTCCTTCATTGCTTCAATCCATGCTAACTCAGCAGCTGCTTCTTCATAGGTTGTTGGATCTTTGATAGAGAGGCTGCACCTTTGATACACATCTTGCAAGGATCTAGTGCCTCTAACAGGAGCAACATCAAATTCAGCAACTTCTGATGCAGGCAACTCAGATAGATTAGGAAAGTTCTCCTCCTGAACAACAGGATCATTCCTCCATTCCCATTCTGCTCCTTCATCAAATGTCAAATCCCTACAGACAAAAAACCTATTTGCAGTAGGGTTATAAATCCTATACCCCTTAACATTGGAGGCATAACCAAGAAATATACATTTCTCAGCCCTATAGTCCAACTTATCCTTCAGCTGCTCATGCACATGGGTGTAACAAATACAACCAAACACCCTCAAATGATGAACTGAAGGTTTGAAGCCAAACCAGACTTCGGATGGTGTCTTTTCTGCCAGAACCCTTGTTGGCAATAAATTAAGCAAGTAGACTGTTGTATTGGCAGCTTCAGCCCAAAACCTTTTTGGTAGATGCTTCTCAAACATTAAACACCTTGCCATTTCCATTACTGTCCTATTTTTCCTCTCACTGACCCCATTTTGTTGAGGAGACCTAGGAACAGTGAACTGTTGCAAAATTCCAGCTTGCTCACAGAAGCTCTTGAAGGGACTGGATCCCAAAAGGTAACCTTGTTTGCTTCCCAAATTCACAAACAGCACAGATACCTGGGTTTGTTACAGTAATAGGGAAATCCTCAACTAGACAGTTTTCATGCATCATTTTGAGTGTGCCATAACTGAAGTGTCCAAACCTTTTATGCCAAAGGTTAGACTGATTGATACTAGCAGCAAAAGACCTCAGTTTAGACTTCAACTCTATTGGAAAACACTTTTCTCTCATAGGTACTTCTAGAATCAAAAATCCACCAGCATCACTTACTAGGCATTTCTTATTCTCAAAATGCACAACATAATTTTGTTCAAGTAATTGTCCCAAACTAAGCAGATTTTGACAAATGTCTGGTACTAAAAGAACATCAGCAATAAACTTGGTACCTGAAGAGGTGTCTATTGCAACCAACCCTTTTCCTTTGGTTTTCAGAAAGCTTCCATCTCCGATCTTCACTTGGGTTGAATGTAACTCATCCAACTGAGTAAAAAGCTTCTCATTTGGAGTCATATGTTGAGAACAAGCACTGTCAATGAGCCAAATATTTAACTCAAAGTCAGTACCACTTTTTGTGGCAGAGAACAATCTCTCCTCTTGACAATGATTTGCCCCAGTCACCTGAGCCTGCTGGTTGGCTTCTCCCTTTCTCTTACAGAATTTCTCACTATGTCCAGGCAGGTTACAAAGAGAACATTTGTATCCTGGCCTAAACCAGCAAAATGCTTCTGCATGAGTGTTTTTACTGCAATGAGAGCAGGGAGGATATTCCTTCTTTTGCTTGTAACTTTTCTTTTTTAACTTGCCCTTCTTCTCTCCATCTCCTTTCGTATACTCCTTCTGCTTCCCCTTGCTTTTAAAGCTAGAGAAAAATACACCTTCCACCTGTTCTTCATGTCTAATAGCCCTCCTTTGTTCCAGTGCTTGGAGTGAACTCACCAACTCATCAAGTTTGAGCGTGGTTAAGTCCTTTGAGTCCTCCAAAGAAGAGATTTTAGATTCAAATCTCTCTGGAACACTCACAAGGACTTTTTCCACTATTCTTCTATCAGGGAGATCCTCTTGAAGCAACCTAATCTGATTGACCACCTTCATAAGTCGATCAACATAGTCCTTGATGCTTTCAGAGTCCTTCATCCTTAACAAATCGAAGTCTCTCCATAGATTGAGAAGCCTCATCCTCTTGTTTGCTTCACTGCCCTGGAACATTTCTTTGAGCCTATCCCATGCCTCTTTTCCAGTTTGACAAGTTAAGATTCTAGCCAAAATTCCTTCTGAGACTGATGCATGAATAGCTGACAAGGCCTTATACGGCTTGACAGATTCTTCACTTTGTTGCCTCAGCTGGTTGATGGTGGGATTAGCCGGTAATGCTCTCTGCACATAGCCTTCCTCTACACAAGACCATAAATCCTGTGACTGCAAAAAGACTTTCATTTTGACAGCCCAAATTTGGTAGTTTTCACCATTGAAGAGCTGTGGTGATGGGACGATGAAGCTACTGTTGAATGATGACATTTAGGTTGGCTTTTGAGGGTTATTTTTCTGAGGTTGAAAAGGTAGGCAGATGGCAAGAAGAATGGAGATTTTTTTTTTGTTGAAGTTTTCACAAACCCTTAAGATCAAAAAAGGGCTCTGATACCATGAAATGAAATAAAGAAAAACAACTTGAATGTAGAATCTTTCTTAGATCGGAAGTTCAAGTTCTACAATGATTTAAATAGTAAAACATACCAACTATTTCCTCCTAATCAGCAGAAAAATAGGAAGATAAAAAGCAACCAATCTGATCCCTAATATATCTCTAACTATGTAACAACCATAGCTAGACTTATTCAACAAGAGATAAAAAACAAACTTTCTTAACAACTAGCCTTAATAATCTAACACGTTGCTGGAACAGAATTCAATTGCTCCATACCACGATCACTTCCTCATCTACCACCTTAATCTCAACGTGGATGGTGATGTCAACTCCTTCATCAAGTCCACCTTGCAGACCATAAGGGCCCGTAGCACTGGATTCCCGAGGGGGCGGATCTAGGGGGCAGGCTCAGCCCTTCCTCAAATCTTTCTTAAAATTTGGATTATTTGGGAGAGAATGGGGGCTAAAATCATTAATAGTTCTGGGGACACCCCTCCCCCCAAATCCATCCCTGGATCCGCCCCGAGGGTTAGTTACTAGACTGTTGAGAGCCAGGCGGCTAAGACTGAATCGGATGCAAATATTGGGTTCAGCTCGAAGCCGGCGGAGCTGTTGGTGGTCAACCCCAACAAGAGAACGAAGATGGGCAACCCCGTTGGCTACCGTCTGATCCCCAGAACACCAGCAACGTCCATTTCATCCGTCGATGATTATACTTAGATCCGGGGAGCCTTCTGTAAGTACCAAGTATGCGTCATACAATGGTCCGAGATATGGGCCGGTGGTTTGAGTCGAGAAAGATTTTTAGTCCAAACTAAATTATAATTTTAATCTTAATTAAATTATAAAAATTATAATTATTTATAATAACATATATAAAAAATCAAAAAAATAGAAATATGGCCCTAGCTGGCCATAACGTGGCTCCGCCACTGGGTGGTTTGTATGTTGATTAGAGCCGAGGGGATGACGGCTTGGTAGCTTGGACTCTCGGGTACGTAGGGCGGACTTAGGATTTTTTACCTAGGGGCTTCAAATGTTTTTTCCAACGTGAGTTTTACCAATAGGAAAAAATAAAAAGGTCAAAATAGAAGTTTAACAAATTTTATTTGCATATTTAATATAATCTAAAAAAGAGAAATTAAAAAAATAATAAAAATACAAAAATGTGAAATCAAAGACCTTATAAAATTACTTAAAGCCACAACTTATTATTCTCCGATAGATCAAACTTGTCAATGAGTACCTCTATATTAATATCAAGAGCAATCTCCATCTCAATATAAATAATTATGGCGTTTGTTTGAAAGTAATTCTCTATTTTATTTCGAAGTGATGTTTTGATGAGTTTCATTCCTAGTATTAATATAGAGGTACTTATTGACAAGTTTTATCCCTAGAAAGTCATTTTCTATTTTATTGCGAAGCAACAACCGCCCAACATGGCCATCCCCGACTAAAGCCCCTCCAACGATGCAAGTCACCAGCGTTGGAAGCAATAGCGAAGATCCAAACACGCACTTTCAACAAATTTTGAAATAAATAAATAGAAAAGATAAAGAGAAGAGATGGCTTACGATGTATATTTGCTAAGAAAGTCTGGAAGCGATAAAAATTGAAGAGAGCTAGGTGCTGAGACAAAAAGAAGAAGATCGTCGTAGGGCCAATTCCAAGAATTAAGTTTAAGTTTAATTTTGAGATTTAATAATTAAACATTAGAGATTTATTTTAGGTTTGAGATGATAATATATTTGGGTTGATTGGTTGGGGTGAGTTTAAAAAAATATATATTTTTTAAATCTAAAAAATCTATTTTTTTTAAAAAAAATTGGGGGCTTTAGCCTACCCTGCCCATGGGCTGGGTCCTGCGTACGTACCCTTGTCATAATTTATATAATTACAAAAAATTCAATCTTTTGATGATGAAATTTTCATATAAAAATATAATTAAAATAATATGATAACAATTCTCTCATTAACAATTATAATTACCACAAAATTTTCAGAATTACAAAGACAGAATAAATTGTTGCTGTGGGAGAATTGAGTGAAAGTTGGGTTTTTTAAACTTGTGCAGAAATAGGTGTTGGGTATCCACCACACGTGTGGGAGAAGCACCCAACACAATATGAAAAAGCAGAGAAGTTGCAGTCGCCTCCTTCACACATCTGTTTTCAAAAATTCAAAAGAGGATTTCAAAAATTCAATGGAGACTATTCAAAAGTTGATAAAAAATTCAACAAGGTGGTTGCAAAATTCAACATGGTAGCTATGCAAAAATTCAACATGGTGACTATGCAAACTTCAAAGTTGCAGCGAGCAGTGAGCAGGAAAATTTTGGGCAGCTTGCGCAGATGTCAGTTACTGCTTGATATCTCGGCATCCGTTAGTCTAATCGTCATGATTTTTGGACAAAAACTTTACAACTTGAGTTCTTCAAATCGAGATCCGATTATCTATCTGGGAGTAATTATGTCCGAACAGTGACAATTTTTGGTAAGATCTTACCTTGTTGTTTTTGAAAATTATTCCAAAAATCTTTATTCTTGAGAGAGTTGTGATTGGATTAATTGTTTTATTGCTCTTGGGATTATTTTAGTGTGCTAAGAATTATTGAATTTTTAAGAATTTGTCGTGCCTCTAGTATTATCTAGAAAAGAAAGATTGTATCCATTATTTGTTGATAGTGAAATTTTTAGGTGGACTCCGGTGCCGCAGTTTTTACTCCTTACATTGAGGGGGTTTTCTACATAAAAATTTGGTGTCTCTGTGATTAAGTGATTGATGCACTTATTTTAGATTACTCCATATCTGCTTAATTTAACTCCTATTAAGTTCACATAAGAAGAAGAATTATTTTATTCCGCTATGATTATTTGATTTAACGTATTTTTCTCCCAACAACAAGTGAATAAAGGGAGAGGATATTGTGATATGGTATACCATGGGCTTTAATCATGTGCCATACCAAGAAGATTTCCCGATTAGGCCAACCATCATTGGTAGTTTTGAGCTTTGGCCGGCCAATTTCTTTGATCGAAATCCTATGCTCAAAGTAATGTCTCTTGGAGTTGTTCACAACCTTAATTACTCTTCCTTTTGACGATTCAATTGTTGGGTTTTTGGGTCCTTTCCAATGTGGAGAAGCCCAAAACTTATTTGGCTTATGAATAAGAAGCCAAGGCCCTTAGGGGTTTCTAAAATTTTAGTATAAAAGGAGAAGAGATGTGTGTGTGTGAGCAACAGTGTGTTTTTGAATGAGAGAAGAGATGGGAGTCAGGGAAAAGGCACGTGGAGTGTGCAGGTTTGATCAAGTGATCTATTGAGGCATCATCTGTAGTTTGATTTTACCAATTTTTTGTCAATTTGTAGAAGACATTTGGTTCTTCTTTTTGAATGATTAGATTAATGTTTTGAGATTTGTAGTTCCGATTATTGGTCTCCAAACAAAGGGTTTGTTGTTTAGAATTTTCTGGGTTGAAGAGTAGTGAATAATTTTTTATCATTTGCAGATTAGAGGGTTATCCGCGGTTTGATTGGGCTGATTTTTGGTCAACAAATAAAAGAAATCTAGAACTTCAATCTGGACGTTTGGATCATTTATTTGAGCTCCATAACTCCAGTTTTGTATTCTATAACAACAACCTAATTTCGGTGATATTTTTCTAGTCTCTCTTTTAGTGTTATGATTTGAAGCTGTTCATGTTATCTAACTGATTTGAGGTTGTGTATCTGTTGTTACTGTTGAACAATCACTTGTAGAAGCTTGTTATTCATAGTGGAGTTTTTTGTAGTGGACCATTGGATCCCGTGATTTTTATCCTTTCATATTGGAAGAGGTTTTCCAAATTAAAAATTACTTGTCTCACGCGTTGAAGTTTTATTCTTACTTAACTTATTTTTGTACTCCATATATTGTGGTGTTTGTTGTGCTGTTTTGTTCACTTCTGGCAGGGTCAATCAAATAGAGAGAGTAGGTGAATCTTTGTTTACTCTCTGTCTCCCATCACATTTGTATGAAAGCCTAACAACAATTTTAAGCTTGCTAAGACATATTTTCTTTGGGATCAAGCATTTAATAATTGACATTTGGATGAGAAGCAGCAATTAATATGGTTTTCATGCAATGAAGTGTAGATTGAAGCATGCAAATTGCGCCTTCTTCTTCTTCTAAAGTAAATTATATAAAAAAAGAAAAAAAAAAACAAATGAATAGATGGTTGCAACTCAGGATGGATGGAATGAATGATTGTAACTGTCCACATTTTACTCCTCCTTTAATGCTTACAGAGGGCCTCATTCACAATCTTTCTCGATGTTAACACTAATGTTAAGTAGACTGTGTGAGGGGGAATATAAAATATGTAAACCAGGTTAAAAATAAGAAAACATATTAGCATGATCTATTATTTTCTTCTTAGTAATATACTGTTAAAATTTTATTTAGATACAATGAAATATCCATCGTCTCTCAACTCATAGAGCCACAGCCATGGCGAAGCCTTCAACTTTAAGCTTCCCAGCTGCCATTCTCGTCATCTTCTTCTTCATCATTCTCTCCCACTTCTCATCGCTTGCCTCGGCCCACCCACTGGACCCGCTTTCTCCGTCGGAGCTCCAGCGAGTCCGAACCATAGTAAAAGAGTCCAGTCGCCACAGCCATGGCCAGAACCCAATCTTCCATTACGTGGGCCTGCAAGAACCAGACAAAACAGCCGTGCTCTCATGGCTCTCCGGCCACACGACCCAAACCCCACCGCGTCAAGCCTTTGTCATAGCCCGTTTGAATCAAGAAACCCACGAAATCACCGTTGACTTGTCGACAAATTCGATTGTTTCCGACCAAATCTACCATGGATATGGCTACCCTCTGCTCACCTCCGATGAAGAAGCAGCTGCAACCAACCTGCCGCTGAGTTATCCTCCATTTCTGGACTCCATTAGCAAGAGGGGACTTAAAGTTGAAGAAGTTGTATGCGGGGCTCTTACTGTTGGCTGGTACGGGGAGAAGAAGAGTAAAAGGGTGGTGAGAGTGATGTCTTACTACTTGGATGGAACTGTGAATCTGTTCATGAGGCCAATAGAGGGAATTACAGTCACGGTTGATCTTGATTCCATGGAGATCATCAGTTACCGTGACAGGTTGAAGATTCCAGTTCCAGAAGCAGAGGCGACGGAGTACAGAGCAACGGAGCAGAAGCCGCCGTTCGGTCCGATTTTGAGAAATATCAGAGTGCTGCAACCAGATTGTCCCAGTTTCTCCTGGGATGGAAATAAAATCAGGTATATATATACATACATATACATATATATAAGGATAGTTACTTTATTTGGATTAATCTATTCTGGCCGAAAGGCTGACCGAAGGACGCAAAATAACAAAAATATCTTCACTCAAATTGCAAATTTGTTTTCCCTGCCCCTGCCTCCTCTCTTTCCCTTTTCATGGTCGCCTCCAGCTGACTCTCGCTGCATCGCCTCGCCGCCTTCACCTCGCAGGGGCGGTCAATGAGGCGAAGAGGTGAAGGCAAAGATGGCGAGGCTGCTAGGTGATGCAGCGAGAGTTGGCCAGGCAATGCAGTAGCAGTCAACACTTGCTGGAGACAGAGAGGGGAGGCGGGGGCAGGGAAGCAAATTTGCAGGGTGAGGGCATTTCTATAATTTTGGCACCCTTCAATAAGCCTCTCCATGAGGCTATCAAGCTGTGTAGAAGGGTCCTATTTATTTAATAATATATGCTAATATGCATGGCCATTATATATTATGTTATATTATATAGCATAATATACACATTATTTTTGGTTATGTGTAGGTGTGCAACAATTCTTTTATTTTAATAAAAAGGAAAAATTTCAGGCAATCAGCCCTATAATTCTTTTGGATGGCCCTCTTGTTTTGATTTTTTTTTTTTTTTCTGGAAATCCAACAATTCTTATAAACTAACCCAGGTGGGCAAACTGGGAGTTCCACCTGGGATTCGACGTGAGAGCAGGTCCTATAATATCCTTAGCATCAATCTACGATGCCGACAAAGATGAATACCGGCGAGTGCTGTACAGAGGCTATGTTTCAGAGCTGTTTGTTCCGTACATGGATATCACCGAAGAATGGTACTTCAGAACCTTCTTCGACGCCGGAGAGAACGGATTTGGGCTGTCCGCCGTGCCCCTTGAACGGTCGAAGGATTGCCCGGAGAACGCAGTGTTCATGGATGGCTACTTCGCTGCACCTGACGGAGAACCCCGGAAGATTCCGAATGTTTTCTGTATTTTTGAACGAAGTGCCGGAGATATCCTCTGGCGCCACACAGAGCGCTTTCTTCCCGGTCAAGTAATCAGTCGTTGCTGTACTTGGACTGAAAGTTTTGGATTATCCAAAAGTATTTCCTTTTAATATTCTATAACCATTTATAAAGCGTCTAACGAATGTATTTATCTGCAGATACGAGAGGTGAGAACCGAAGTGAGCTTAGTGGTGAGGATGGTTTCAACCCTTGCCAATTATGACTACATTGTCGATTGGGAACTCAAGCAGAGTGGCACCATTAAAGCCACGGTATTGACTTGAACTTGATCACAATTTTATACTAATGTTTTCCATTTAAAAAAGAAAATCGATCTTAGAATGGGTTTTGTCATTTCTCCCTTGCTTATAAAGGGCCCATTTCCTCTCCACAGGTTGGTTTAACTGGATTGGTCCAAGTTAAGGGATCGACCTACACCCACACTGACCAAATCCAAGAGGAAGCCTACGGTACGTTGCTGGCGCCGAATACAATTGCTCCATACCACGATCACTTCCTCATCTACCACCTTGATCTCGACGTGGACGGCGGTGCCAACTCCTTCATCAAGTCCACCTTGCAGACCATGAGACTGCGCGGCACCAGATCACCCAGGAAGAGTTATTGGACGCTCCAGAGTGAGACGGCCGAGACCGAGTCCGATGCAAAGATTCGGCTCGGCTCGACGCCGGCGGAGCTGGTGGTGGTCAACCCCAACAAGAAGACCAAGATGGGCAACCCCGTTGGCTACCGTCTGATCCCGGGATCATCGGCGACGTCCATTTTGTCCGACGATGATTACGCTCAGATTCGCGGAGCCTTCAGTAAGTACCATGTATGGGTCACGCCGTGGAACAAGTCCGAGAAATGGGCTGGTGGCTTGTACGCTGATCAGAGCCGGGGGGTCGACAACTTGGCGGCTTGGACTCTCAGGTACCCATCTCATAATCAATATTCAAGAAATAATTAATTAATTAAAGCGTCAATCTCCTTATTAATTAGCACACTGTTTTTGTTTTAGAGTGCGTGATTAGTTAGTGGGGGCTTGTGCAGGAATAGGGGAATAAAAAACGAGGACATCGTGGTATGGTACACCATGGGATTTCATCATGTGCCATATCAGGAAGATTTTCCGATTATGCCAACCATCACCGGCAGTTTTGAGCTTCGGCCGGCCAATTTCTTCGACCGAAATCCTGTGCTCAAGGCCATATCTCTTGATGATGCTAGTTGTTAGTCGCCCCAATTGTACTTCCTTTTGTTGCTGGTTCGAAGTTGTTAATTTGCCACGTCCGGAATAACGAATACCAATTGATTAAAGCACAAAAATGCCCCCAACCGTCTCATTACTAATGAGTCATTAAATGTAACTTAATTGCAATTTTGAAGGTTTTCATTAAGCACTGTTATTTTGGTGAGAACCAATAATTAATTTTATATGATGAACACACAAAGCACTACATAAATGGTCAATAGTTCAGAAACTTTACATCACCTGATATGAAGGTACTGTTGAAACAGGAATATAGCAACAAATATATAAATTGCAGACCCAGCAACAGCAACAGCAGCATTATATATCACAGCAATGACTCTGAGCAGGCTCAACAGGAAGGAAACTGAAACGAAATTCCTGGACCTATACTTGGACAGCAAACTGAAGCTTGGGGGTTTCAAACCAAGAAGACGTTGGAGCACCATATCTCGAATGACGGCAGCGGTTGAAGCACGTCAGAGACGTTGTCCTAAAGGTAGATGTGCCAGCCCGACGATGGCAACCACGATAGTGGGTGACGGCACCAATTATGACGGCATCAATTACGACAACCTATAATGATTGGCTTCTCAAGATACGACGACTAGCTTGATGCTGACAATCATGACAGCGGGCTCTCGCAGAACTCTAGGGAGTGACTCTACATAACAGAAAACACCAGATAACAAAAGCTCCCACTATGAGAAAAATAGTATCTAGCGATAGAATTTAGTGACCGAATTATTCCATCGCTAATATTTTTATTTTTTTTAATTTAACGACGAAATTAGAAACAGAAATCCAGTCTCTAAAAAATAAAAAAATAATTAAATAAAAAATTAAAATTTAACGACACGTACTCGTCACTAAAAAATAAAAAATATATAAAATATAAAATTTAGTGATGAGATTACCCCATCTCTAAAAAATAAAAAAATTAAATAAAAAATTAAAATTTAACGACGAAAACACATCCATAGTTAAAATTTTTAAAAAAATTAAAAATTAAAATTTAGGGACGAGTCACCCTATCACTAAAAAGTAAAAAAAATAAATAAAAAATATAAAATTTAGCGATAGGGTCACACCGGTCTCTAAAAAATAAAAATAAATTAAATAAAAATTAAAATTTAGTGACGGGTCTAACCCCGTGACTAAAAATTTAAAAAAAATTAAAATTTAGCAACGAGATCACACCTAACACTAAAAAATAAAAAATGTAAAATTTAGCGGCTAGAATGATCCTGTCGCTAAAAATTTAAAAATAAATTAAAATTTAGCGACCGAGTTATTTATCGCTAAAAAATAAAAAAATTAAATAAAAAATTTTCAAATTTAAAAAATAATTAAAAATTAAAATTATTTAACGACGGAATATTTCATAGCTAAATAATTAAAAAATAAATTATTTAAGAAATTTAAAATTTAAATTATTTAAACAAATATAAATATAACTTTTATGATACTCTAAAATAACTAAAAATTACATTTAAACATATTATAATAATTTTTACTAACATAATCGAAATAAGAGCATAATTTTTCATTGCTAATAAAATAATTTATAAATTTTTATTTGAATTATTAACGAAATAAAATAAAAATAATATTCATTTCCCTTTACTAACATTAATATTAATATTAATATTAATATCATTAAATAAGTTTGAGAAATTTTGAAGTGTGAATATAATTCTGAAAAATTTAGAAGAGAATACTATAAATATATTTTATACACATCAATAAACAAGAAAGCTTCCAAATCAGTTGGCTCGTGCTTGGAACTTGGTAATGAGAGGTTGAGGGTTCAAATCTTGCAGAGAGCTTGAGATAATAACTAAGGGTAATATCCCAAGCGCGGCCACATGGCGTGTATAGGGGGCGATGGGGGCTAGCGAGCATTGAATTTTGGGCATGCGCTAAATTTAACGACAAGGTTGTACCCGTCACAAATCAGCGACAAGGGACAAAAGTAAATTTATTTTGATTTAAACGAGATTGTTTTTAGACATATTTTCTTATTTTAATCATTTATGTCTCAAAATCTTATATTTGAATTTTCAAATCTTAATTTCTCATGCAAAAAGTAAATTTATTTTGAATTAAAGGTAAGACATGTTTTCTTATTGTTTCAAAAAGCTTAAACATTTTTTGAATTTTAAATTTTATATTAACCATTTTTTTAGTGCCTAAAATGCTTATAAATATTCCCCAAACTTATTTTTTGAGTATTAATTGCACATATTGCACATCCAAATCTTTCAAGCTAATTTTCAAACATTCCAAAACTCTCAAAGATTTATTGTTCATCCATCGAAGAGCCACAAGGCAAGAGCAGAAAAGTTCTTCAAGTCTTTTACGACAAATCCGAACTTCTCCATTTGAGATTACAAATTTATTTAAATATTATTGTTTTGTATAATTTGTTCTTAATTGCTTATTTGTGTCTAAGTGTGGACAAATTATTTGCAAATATTTAAATTATTATTAAGAATTGTATAGGTTTTCTAGAATTGTTAAAATCTAGGTGAATCTAGTTTCTAAGGTAAGGTAGGGAGAAAACTTTGGTGTAGTTGTTGCCTAGAACTTATTGTAATCTAGGTGTGTATCTAGTTTCCAATGTGAGCTAGTAAAAACCTTGGTGATTTTGATTTAATGGAATCCCAAGGGTAACGCCCCGCTTTTCTAGATGCGTTATATCTTGGGATAATTCCGGAACAATAAATTTTTTTCTTTCAAGCACTAAACCTAAATCACATTATTCCTCGAATCCGTCCCAGAATTTCCAATCATTTTTCTCAAAAGAGAATCACTATACACATCAAATGCAAAAGCAAAGATCGAAATTTGATATCTTAACATTAATCATAAATAAACTCACCATTCCTTAAAACGTTCAGAATTCAAAGTGGCAGAACTTAAATACATGGGTTACATAACATACATTTCAATCTTCATGCACCTTGCTAAGTGTCATTTCATGTCTCATTTATCCTCGAAATCTGCTACAATCTCCACCTGGAACGTTTGAATATTCCAGAGGCAAAACCCAAGTTAGATGATGAATCATCTAAGTAAGGGTACATAATGTTATATCATGTATGTATACAATGTTTTACCTCGTATGTGTCAATTGCACCCTTCATGCTACCTACCATTTTTGCGGCCCCCTTTTTTCGAAGCCGAGGTGTATGGGTGCACCCTTGGTAAAGTAGCAGTGCCAGTTCGTACTCCCTACGGCTTCAAATGCGAGTGATCAATGATATCAACGTGTATTTATGTATTTCATAGTCATGTCATGTATGCAATCTACGTGATGGATACATATTATGGCATGTCAATATGATGAAAACATTTTCGAGAAACATAAATCACTTACAACCAAACCATTTTCCATAAAATTAACTTTAATTGGAGAGTACCACTTACCTTTTCAAACTTATCAAGCTATCTCGATATTTGTGCATGTCTCGAAGTGCGTGCATCTCCTTGATTTGCGTGCCAACCTCAAAATTTGCACCAATCACTTCAACTTAAGCCTCAAAATATCCTTCACTAAGCATCTTCGGCTTTCTCGATATGCGTGCCATATTCTCGAAACACGTGCCCGAACTATTTTCTCGCCCAAAATCTTCGAAATATTAGCAAATATCTAAATCCTATTTTTCTAGAATTTTCTAGGATTTTTTTTCTATTTTTTTCTCCATTTCTTTTCTTTTCTTTTTCTTTCTTTTCTTTTCTTTTCTACTGTTCATCGTCTCCTTCCTTTGGTTCCTGCGCGCGCACCACCTGCAACCGGCTTCCTTCATCTTTTCATTTCTTTTCTTTATTTCTTTTTTCTTCATCTCTTCTTCTTCTTCCTTCTCTTTTTCTTCTTCTTCTCCTTCTTCTTCTTTTTCTTCTTCTCCTTCCTCTGTTTCAGTCTTGCACTCTCGAACCGCCATGCCCACCGCTGCCCGCGTGCTCCCGGCCTGCTGTCGCCCTCACCATCGCCCGACGCGGCTGCCCTCGTCGCACACCGCGGCTGCCACCACCGGCGGTCATCCTCGCGGCCACCTGCGGCCCCGCGTCCAGCCCCTGCTCGCGGCCCAGCTTTGTGAGCTAGCGGCCATGGCTGCCATGGCCGCAGGTTTGCCTCTTCCAGCCGCCTCTCGGCCTCATCGCCGTCACCGGTCGCCTCCACACCGCACCTTGCTACCTCGGGCCCCCCTGATTGCATCGCTTGCAGCCGTTGCTACCTGTTTTGTCTGCCATGGCTGACTTCAGCTGCTGGAAAATGGCCATTGCTTCAGGCCATCTCTCTCTCTCGCAATCTTTCTCTCTCTCTCTGATGCTCTCGACCACCACTTTCTGCAACACACATTTCATTTCTTCTTGATGCTTCCCAATTAGCCAAGATTGCTGCCAATTTATAGGCGGTGGCTCCACGCAAAACCCATTTATATATACATATATATATATATATTACTGTTGTATGCTTGCCCACCACGCTTGCTAGAAAAATCTCCACAAATCTAGCTGTTGCTTCCGCAAATCTCGCTGCTAATCTCTTCCAATTTGCGCAAAACGCAGATGGCTGATTTACAGGGAATGGGGGAAGGTCGCGTGAGATTTACAGAGGATGCGCATACTTATATATATATATATAATTATATTTTGCTTTAAATTATATAAAAATTGCATCATTACTTTAAAAATTTATACATTAAACTCCAAATTGTATCCCTATTATACTAGTGCAATTCCCTAATTGCAACTACGGCCTTTAAACCTCAAATTAATTTGCATTACAATGATGAAAATCCACAATTAATAATCCAATTTTTAGTTGAAAATGATGATTTCGCTACAGTGTCCTTACTGGGCTGTCGTTTCATTCTGAAACCACTGAAAGGTTGCTCATTACACAAAATCGGAGCCCCCCTAGGGTTCCGTTGATTTTTCGGGAGTTTCCTACAATGATTCGATTTTACAGCCTAAATGGCAGCTGTATTTTAGCTGTACCGAAAATCGTTCCGAATTCGATTTCTTTCGATACCATAAATCCTAACTCGGAACGCATATCGAGACCATATCATTTTTCTTTAGACAATTTCACTTCGAGGGATTCCCTACAATCAATTCGGTACCTAAAAGTGCTATAAAATCATTTTTTTCGGTATCCTAAACTCATCGAAATTACGTGACAACTTTATATGAACATGGGGTATTACACCAAAGGTGGTTAGATTTTGGGAGAGTGGACTAAGTGTATGTGAAGATACCAACCCACTATAAATTGTCTTGTGTCTCATTGTATTTATTTTTGTTATATCTTGTGATTTACATTTATTATTAATCTCAAATATAACTTATTATATTTATCAAATATATATTTTTTAATAAAATTATTAATAAAAAATATTTATTAAAATTGAAAAAAAATTTAATCACTTAATTCACCCCCTCTTGAGTGGCCATATTCTAAGGGACTAATAGATGGGACCCTTTTAACGACTGAATTAGTGACAAGATTATACCCGTCACTAATCAGCGACGAAAAGGTATTCGTCACTAAATCTGTCGTTAAAAAATTTAACAACGAAAATTTTCATCGTTAAAATGTGGATTTTTTGTAATGAGAAACTCAATTGGAAATTGCGATGCCTACTAATGGAGGAACCCTGCCTCATATATAGAATTGTCAAAAAGGCCAGGCTTTGGCTTGGCCCGTTACTGTTCATTTGGGCCGGGCCACAGAATTTGGGCCCACGGCCCGGCCCGGCCCGGCCCGTGGCCCACTGGACCCGGCCCCATTGGGACCCTATGGGCCGGCCCGTGATGCCCTTATGGGCCTGGCCCGTGAGGCCCTTATGGGCTTATAAAATTGATGGCCTTCAATCATCATATTGAGTTAATTTTTTCAAAATAATTTTATCTAACTAACTAAGTTTTCATCAAAGTCCAACCCAGTGCAAGTTAATTAGTATCATCATTAGGCCCTAACAAATACTAAGCGAATTAATTAATGATTGTGAGAAAGAGTAATAGAATAAAACAAGCAGATGGCTTGATGATTAGCTTTAATCATGGGCACATCACCCATCCTTTGTAGTTACCAATTTAATCATGGGCGCATCACCCACACTAAATGAATTAATTAATGATTTTACAATTTGCATGTTACTTTTCTTGTGAGTTGACAACTTGACATAAAGGAAAAGCAATTTGCATGTGTTTCACTATTGTGCTTGTGAGTTCACAACTTGACATAAAGATAAAGTATGACTTGTGACAAATATTCACCCATAAGGGCTGCCTGACAACGTTTGAAAATTTGAAGGCTAGCATATATAATTTGACAATGACAAGGCTGGCAAGGCTGAGACTATTAACATTATAAAAGCTTTAAAATTTAAATATGCTATTTTCTTTCGTTATATAATATATATTATAAATATATGTGATTTATAATATAATATTATATCTGTTATGTATAATATAATATAATAACATATTATATATCAATTTTAAGTCATGGGAGTTATTTTTGGAATTTTCAAGTATTTTCCCAGAAAAGTGCATAAAATACAAAAAGTGACAATGAGATTCCCTACAGTATCATTGATAGGAAAGTAAATGGTGGGAAGGCTGAAGGCATCAAACGCCATCAAAAATTTCAAAAAAAGTATCCTTCATGATGACCACCAATGGTGCATTTGGCTGCTGAGTCAGGTTGTCAGTTGTCACCCACATTTGTCAGGCTGCCTGACAAATATTCTGTAATTTTTCTATCACAACATTTGAAAATTTGAAATTTACGGAAGTTCAAATTTTTCATAACATTTGAATTTGAAATTCAAATTTGTAAGTCTCTTGATTGTCTATAAATAGGAGAACAAATATGAGTTATTTTCATTTGCTCTCGAATTCCATGCAATTCTGTTGTTCAATTGTTCTTGAGTTTTCACTTCTTAATTCTTACTTATTTTTGCCTCTCTATTTTATAAGTTTTATCCATTCTCAAATTAGATAGTATTCTTATCAATAATAATGTCTTTCCTTCGTCGCTCAAAATCCACCCGTTTTTCTCGTGGGACTCCTTCTGGTTCTATAGATCCACCACGGTGTAGCATATCTAACCCTATAATTCGTCCACCTCGTCATCCTCAGCCCCAACCCCCAGTGGATTTCATTCAAGAATTGTATAACACAAATTATGAAGATCAAAATGAAACACTTCCACCTGACTCACTCGAAGAAGATGACAACATCAATTTTGCTGGGCCTGCTGATTTTCCACCCCCACCAACACCCAGAGAGAATGAAGAAGATGATGCAGGTCCGTCAAATGTGGGAGCTGTTAGGAAAAGACAGCGAACAAGTGCTGTTTGGAACTATTATGAAATAGTTCAGGTTGAAGGTGAGGGTGAAAAAGCCCAATGTAAGGTATGTAAAAAACGTCTTGTGTGTGGAGATGGAACAGGTCATCTAAAAAGGCACGCGGCAAAGCATGAGGAGGCAATGGCCTGTAGTGAAAAAGATAGTACACAAACTCAATTAAATCTTTCAGGTAATATTCATCGCTATAATCCAGAATTAGACAAGGAGTGTTTAGCTAAAATGATAATTAAATCAGAATGCATTTTTTTATTTGCACAAGATCCCGTTTTTAAGTGGTATTGTAAAACTGTACATAATTCACAGTCTAGAGGTTTTTCTAGGAACACTATTAGAAATGAAGCAATGAGATTATTTTTAATATATAAAGATAATTTAAAAAATGTATTTAATCAACTTACTAGTAAAATCTCACTTACATCTGATATATGGTATGATGGACTAACAAATAATCATTATTTATGTGTGACGGCCCATTGGATAGATGACATGTGGGCTATTCAAAAAAGAATAATTACTTTTAAAGAACTTGTAGAAGCACACAGTGGAAACTACATAGCTCAAGCAATTTCACAGTCCGTTTTAGATTACAATATTTTGGAAAAATTATTTGCTATTTCTTTTGATAATGCTAGTAATAATAATGTCGCAGTGGAACGATTAAAACTTTCTGTGCCCTTAATTTTAGGGGGAAAATTATTTCACAATAGATGTACATGTCACATTTTAAATCTATGTGTTCAAGATGGTCTTTGTGTAGGTTTAGAATCATTAGAAAAAGTAAAAAGTTGTTTAAAATTCATACGCACTAATACGTCTAGACTTAGAGAATGGAAACAATTAGTTCATGCTTATCAACTTCCCTATAAAAAATTTTCAAAAGACATTGAAACTAGATGGAACTCAACATTTTTGTTATTACAAATGATAACACCGTATAGAGAACTTTTAACAATGTTTTGGAATAAAGAAATGCCCCCATCTCATCACATAACTGAACTTGATTGGAATTTGTTAGATATACTTATTTTTATATTAGAACAATTTTATCATGCTACAATTACATTTTCTGGTTGTAAATACCCAACAACTCACCTTTTTTTAAGAGAAATATATAGTATAGTAAATTGTTTCAATGAATATAGAGAACATCAAAGTTACATGCCATTTCTTGACCCAATGGAAGCAAAATTTAGGAAATATTGGACACAAATTCCACCACTTTACCTAATAGCTAATACGTTAGATCTCACACAAAAGTGGAATGCTGTAGATGGTTTTTTAGATTTTTATGGCAATGCTATGAATATTGATATAGATGATACGAAATATGAAGTTAAACAATTAGTATATGAAATGTATAATTTGTACGAATTTCATTTTAAACCTAGACAACAAGTTGAAGACTCATCAAAACAAACAAAATCCAAAGGAAATTTAAAATTTGAATTTTCAAAATTTTTGAGAAGTAAACAATAAAAAAAACAACTACAACGTCAAGTAGTGCATTTAATGAATTAGATTTTTATTTAAATAGAGATATGCAATTTTTTGATGATGAAATAAATAATTTTGATGTTTTGGCCTGGTGGCGCCTAAACCAACACACATATTCTATTTTGGCTGCCATGGCTCGTTATGTACTAACTCCTCCGGTGTCCACAATACCGTCGGAGTCTGCTTTCTCTACAGGTAACAGGGTGTTAGATAAAAAAAGATCAAGATTATCATCAAAAATATTGGAAATGTGTGTTTGCTTTAAAGATTGGCTCGATGTGGAGTTCGAACAACAAGGGATCGAGTTAGTAGATGAATCAAGTGAAGATGATGTTGATAACTAGCTGAAACCACTTTACCTTTGCAATTTTGTATTATTTTCTTTTATTTAATCGAAAAGATGTAAAAATTTAATTTAATTATTGTACTCCCTCACCAATCAATATTGGCAATTGCCATTTGAGTGATGAGAGTTTTTTGCTAGCCGCAAGATAATGATCTTACTGCAGCAATGAATTTAAAAATTTCCTACCTCTAAAAAGAGACTAGGATCATTAGGGATGGTTGCTAGCTCCTGTAAAAAAGGTAAAAAAATTATTTAATTGAACTTCTTCAAGTGATGGCTTGAAGAGAGAGGAGTAGGCCATTTGTTTACCAAATGGTTCGAACCTCTATAAATTGCAGTGTCCCTTGCTTATTTATTTTTTTAATTATGTCATTTTTTATTTATTATTAATATTGGATGCTAAAAAATTTACATTTCGCAATATATATAAATAATAACCATCAATATATTTAAAATTTTCAAGTTAAATTTTTTATATATTTAAATTATAAAAAATATTCTTCTTTTTATGTGTATTATTTTTCATATCAATTCACAAGAAAATTTATAAGCCATATAGAATTTTGAAATATAAAATAATAAAATAATAAAATAATAA
This sequence comes from Diospyros lotus, assembly GCF_014633365.1. Lineage (NCBI taxonomy): Eukaryota > Viridiplantae > Streptophyta > Magnoliopsida > Ericales > Ebenaceae > Diospyros > Diospyros lotus. The sequence goes on from NC_068341.1 coordinate 3,922,618, forward strand.
AATAATATTTAACACTTAAGATAGAAAATTGTTTAAAAAGAAAAAAAAATAGTTTTTATATATGCATTATTTTAATATTTATATATGTATATATGTATTATTTAAAAAAGAAAAAAAAAAGGGGCCCGGCCCACCGGGCCCGGCCCACTGGGCCCTGTGGGCTAAGGGCCCGGCCCGGCCCCCCTATAAGGGGGCCGTGGGGCCGGGCTGGCACGGGCCCTATTCATAGCAAAGTGGGCCGGGCTGGGCCCGGCCCGTTTAAAAAGCCCACGGGCCGATCCGGGCCGGGCCAGGCCGACCCTTTTGACAACTCTACTCATATAGTGCTTCGAAGACACTTGAACCGACGCTAGCATTTAACATCAGCATAAATGTCTATCATTTGAAGCAACCAAAATGACAAGGAACATTAAGATGGAGACTGTTTGGTTCCGTTTGAGCTCAAAATTCCGACTGACATTGGAGAGAATTAATAACGAAGAAACAAATTAATAAATAAAAAATAATTATTATTTAAATTTTTGTTATATAAAAATATATATGTCGAGACCCAACTCGATCGGACAACGATAGCGGCGTGCGAGGGCTTAGGAGTTTGTTTACTCACGAAATCTAAGTGCCTCTTAAGGTTCAAGTTTCAAACCCAAGTGAAAGAGAAGAGTATAAATAGATACTCTTACCTCTTTACACAATTAGCATGGGACATACACACTCACACTTAGACTCATACACTTGAATACACAAAAGTTTTGCTCTCTAAAATTTAACATCCTCCACAAAATGGGTAAATTTAATATAAGCTGATTGAATTTTAAAAATATAATTATTTACACACTAAATTTTAAATTGTTATTATTTATTCACTGAAATTTGCCTAAATTGTCAACCATCTATCACCTGTTATAATTAACAAACATTTACTAAACTTTAAATATATAACTATTTGCTCATTAAATTGTGCTTAACGTCAACCATCTATCACTCGTTATATCACCGTTTGATCATAAAAATAAAAAATGTCTACGTGGTTAACGAATTCGAAGTGGCCCAATCAAATCATTTTTTTTCAGCCAATTCAATAACACACACTCTTTCTCTCCCTTTCCCATGCTCCAGCAACGACAGTTCACGCGCGAGTAACGAGGTACCAGGCAGCAAGACGACAGTGGTGGTGAGAAGGTCTTATTTCTCTCTCTCTTTCTTCTCTATCCCATTTTCCTTGCTACAACAACGACAATTGGCATGCGAGGCGATGAGGCACCATGCAACAAGGCAGCAAGACGAGGTGAGGTGGTGGCAGCGAAAGGGTTAGTAAGAACCGCTGCTGATGAAAATAAAGATTTGATTGGGCCACTTTGGATTCCATTAGTCATGTGGACATTTTTCGTTTACAAGATCAGAATGTGATATAACGAGTGATGAATGGTTAGTATTGAAAAAAGTTTAGTGAACATATAGTAATAATTTAAAGTTCAGTGAGTTAATAGTTACATTTTTAAAATTTTATAAGTATTTGTTATTTTTTTTTAATTTTATTAGTCATGTGGGCATCTTTCGTTTACAAGATATAACGGATGATGGATGGTTGACATTAAATAAAATTTCGCAAGTAAATGATAATAATCTAAAATTTAACGAGTAAATAATTATATTTTAAAAATTTAGTGATATAGTAAATTTAACCACCCCCGGTGGGCGAACACACAAAGTACGACATATATGGTTAGCAGTTGAGAAACTTTCGGTCACACCCGATATGAAATCACTATCTGCTCTGTAAAATTACATCCTTCACAAAATTCGCACGACATTGAGGCATGTTCGTTCTGACAATGGAGTTTGATCGATTCATACTTAGTCATGAACGACATCAATAATTTCGAGTACATCTATTGTGTGTGTGTGTGTGTGTGTGTGTGAGAGAGAGAGAGAAATTTAGGATGACAGCTTTTTTTCTGAGACGTCAACCACACAGGACTGAGCCTCATTACCTTTGCATCAGAAAACGGACGCATTAAAGGCAAAGGGTATCACTGAATTTTGTTTTCTTATATATATTTATAGAACTTTGTTATTTGGATAGAATCTATTCAGACATAATTATTTTTTTTTGTCATTTCAATTATTGACGTTAGAATAATTATATCATTTAATATTTTATTTACCAACAATACCCTCTCCGGTCACAATTCAAAATTTCATTCTCCCTCTTCCTTGTTAAATTTAAATTTTAGTTTCCCACCTAATTTAATGAATTTTTAGAATTTCAAGAGTTACAATGACTTTAAATACGGATTGTTCTATTTTGTCTGAATTGATTGATGCATGAGATTACTAAAGATATCAGATAATAAAAATATCAATAATAAATCCCGCCCAAAAGTTCAGGCAGGCCTCAATTTATGGCGGACTGCATCTTAGATGCAACCCGTATCTAGGATGTAGCTCGCTAGTGCGGCTGCATCCCAGCGGGCTGCATGTTAGATGCAGTATGCAGTCTGCCAAATAGCGAATTGCATCTTAGTGCGGAGTGCATATTGCATCTTATATGCAGTCCGCCAGATGTAGTCCGTCTAGTGTGGGCGGACTTCAACACAGATAAAGTCCGTCTGTTCAGTTCGAGGTAAAGCGGTAATTTTAAGTTAAAGATATTTTTGTCATTTGATATCTTTAGTCATTCTGTGCCTCAACTAATTCAGGCAAAGTAAAATAATCCATGAATGAAATAAAATATAAGAAGAATGCAAAAAGAATACATTGATTACAACCAATAATGTGCTGCCACCTAAGTGTCATGATTGTCATTATTCATTTTCATAACTAATTTTTTTTTACTTTGGAAATGTGCTGCTTTAATATGTTGGGCAATAGTTTTAGGTGGGAATTTTAGAAAAGAAGTATATGAGTGAAGGCTTGGAATTTTTATAAGATTAAAATTATTTTTTTGTTTTATTTAATATAATTAAAATATTATAAAATAATATAAAACAAGTATTAAATGCCTTTCTATCCGGATAAATTCTATTCAAATAGATTTATTGATATTTATATATAATTAGAGATTAACTGTATTTTGACCCAATAAAAGAATTTAATTGATCCCTTTGAAAAAAATAAATAAATAAACTTTAATTGACCCACTAGAGTAATGAAAAAATTTTAATCGAATTTTACTTAATTAAAAATATTAATTTTGAAGCTAGTATATAATTTTTTTAAAATATGAAAACTCATGGTGAATAATTGTAATGGGATAATTGTGCACATAAATCTGTTTATTTATTTATTTTTTCAGATTATATATATTTTTATTTACATATAAATATATATTATAAATATTTTTAAATGACATATCAAGTCAATATGAACATATTTTTTTAAATTAATAAATAAAGTTATATTTAATTGAGATAATTTAGACTTATTTATTAAAATTAAAAAAATTAGGTAAAATTATAAATTCATAAAAAATAAATTATTTTCATAATTAACCCTAAATTTAAACGATCAAGTACAACTCTTAATCAAATTTAAAATTCTTAATTAACTAACCTTAGTCCGTATTTTTGGCTATAAAACCTGCAAGATTTGCTGGACATAATACACAGCCATGGCGTCCATCTTCGTTGCATTAAGCTCTTCTCTCATCTTACTAGTAGCCTTCCTCGTCTCAGCCCAACTCTCTCATTCTCACCCCTTAGACTCCCTCACTCCCGACGAAATCAAACAAGCTTCCGCCATAATCAAAAGTTCCAACGTCCTCTCCTCCAAAACCCTAGCTTTCCATCAAATCTCCTTGCACGAACCAAGCAAAGACGCCGTCCTATCATGGCTCGAGAACTCAAAGATCGAGCCGCTGCCGCCACGTGAAGCCTTCGCGATAGCTCGAGCGGACGCCGAAACGCACGAAATACTCGTCAGCTTGACGAACAAGACAATCTTGTCTCAGAGAATCTACACCGGCGCCGGCTTCCCGATCCTAACTGGGGACGAAATGAAAGCAGCCAACGCGCTGCCGCGGAAACACAAGCCCTTCCTCGACTCCATTAAGAGGAGAGGTGTTGAGATAGACGACGTGGCTTTCAGTACCTTTACAGCCGGCTGGTTCGGAGAGGAAGGGAAGAACAGGCGGACGATTAGGGTTTTGGCGTTTCACAGAGGCGGATCAATTAACATCCATGTTAGGCCGATTGAGGGGATAATTATAGTCGTTGATCTTGATAAGATGGAGATTGTTCATTATTCGGATGAAGGAGAGGTTGTGGTGCCGAAGGCCGAAGGGACGGAGTATCGAGGGTCGCGGCTGAAGCCGCCATTTGTAGCGTCAGTGAAGCCGATAACCATTGTTCAGCCCCATGGCCACAGCTTCCGAGTTTCAGGACAAGAGATAAGGTTTGTGAAAGACTTTGATCTTTCAAATAATTCTAACAATTGACTAAATAATTCAAAATATATATACCTTCCATCTATCATCGATAAAAAAAAAATTGTTTACTATTAAAAATATAATAATATAATAAATATACAAAATAATATGCTTTATTGACATAAGAGTAATGGTTACATACCTCCTTTTAAAATTATAAGCGACTTTCATTTCATTATTATATGTGTAATAAATGTACTCTATAGTACCTGACACTTAAATTATTATAAGGATAAACACTTTTTATTGAATTTTTTATTATAAACAAATGTTTTTATTTCACAACAACCAATAAAAATTATTAATTAAAATTAAAATGAGATGTGTAATATAATCACATCTTAATGTTGGATGAAAGGAGCCCATAATTAAATTTATTACAAAATGGGCGTTAACTCTTGCAAGTTCATTATGAATAAGAATTTGAAAGAATTAATTGGCTCATTTGCCTTACAACACAGCTGGGCAGACTGGAGTTTCCACCTCCGGCATGACGTCCGGGCGGGCATCGTCATCTCTCTGGCTTCAATTTTTGACATCAACAGAGGCCTGAGCCGGAGAGTCCTATACAAAGGGCATCTCTCCGAGCTCTTTGTGCCTTACATGGATCCTACAAACGAGTGGTACTACCGGACCTTCTTCGACGCCGGCGAATTCGGTTTCGGCTTGTCAGCTGTTTCACTCCAAAGAACTGTTGATTGCCCTCCAAACGCTGTCTTCATGGATGCTTACTACGCCGACCAAGATGGGAACCCAGTCCAAATCCCAGACGTTCTCTGTGTGTTTGAACGGTATGCCGGAGATGTTGCTTGGCGCCACACTGAAGTGGAAGCTTCAGAGAATGAGGTAATTTGCTTTTGAATAATCATGTTTCCGACGAATTTGGAGAGGCAACTGAATCAGCCGAGTTGATAAAAGAACAATTTCACATGAGATTTTTATGCTAGGCAAATACATAAATAATTAAGTCCAAACTTTGTTACGGTCATCATTTTACCAATCTTAGAATTCTTACATAGTTTCTTTATATATATATATATATATATATATAAAGACCATCTTAGTGTAGTAATATATATATATATATATAAAGAGTTTTGATTTCTTAAATAATGTTGTTTAGTATAATTAATTTATACTAAATAACATTAATGTAACAATTCAAATATAATTATTATTTGAGCTTAATTTATAGTAAGTAACATTCTTTGGTCGTAGATTAAAACTCTCTCTTTCTATATATAAATATATTAAAATTTTTGGGTATATAAATATAACTTTTATATATACAAGAATTTTGTATATATAAAATTAATATTAATTGTGGTTTGTTGATAGTTTTCAATGTTTAATTTGATATTTACAGACATATGTAGAGGTTAGACCAGAGGTGAGCTTAGTTGTCCGAATGATTACAACTGTTGGTAACTACGACAACATTGTAGATTGGGAGCTGAAGCGAAGCGGCTCTATCAAAGTTCAGGTATATGCAAATGCGACAGTACTCTTTAATAATGTACCTTAACCCTTGTCAGTAATTAATAAAAGTTACTATTATAATAATAATTTTCGCTACTAACTGCAAAATCTCCATTTGATTTGTAGGTGGCCCTAAGCGGCATGTTAGAAGGCAAAGCAACGTCCTACACCCACACAGATCAAATCGAGGAGGACATCTACGGAACCCTAGTTGCAGAAAACACCATAGCTCCAAACCATGACCATTTCCTAGCATTCTATCTCGACCTCGACATCGACGGCAGACAGAATTCTTTCGTAAAACACAAGATAACCAAGAAAAGAACAGATGGAAGCACCCCAAGGAAGAGCTACTGGACGGCGGTTAAAGAGGTGGCCAAGACTGAAATGGCTGCAAGGGTGAACTTAAACCAGCCAGCTGATCTAGTTATAGTCAACCCTCAAAAGAAAACAAAAGTGGGAAACCTAGCCGGATACAGGCTGATTCCGGGGTCTCCGGCTTCTTCTCTGCTATCCGACGACGATTATCCACAGATCAGAGCTGCATTCACCAACTACCAAGTTTGGGTCACCCCCTATAACCAGTCAGAACAGTGGGCCGGCGGGTTATATGCTGAGCACAGCCATGGGGATGACACATTATACCTATGGAGTAATAGGTACGTACGTTATTTTGTTAAGATAAATTTGGTGCGGGCGACCCTTGTAAAGCCGAGAATGTAAAATTAACGCCCTAATTTGATTTGTGTGCTTTTGGATATTTTGTAGGGATAGGGATATTGAGAACAAGGACATAGTGTTGTGGCATGTGTTGGGACTTCACCACATTCCCTCCCAGGAAGACTATCCGGTGATGCCAACGATCTCTGTTGGGTTCGAGCTTCGGCCTACGAATTTCTTCGACAACAATGCCATCCTCAAGATGAAGCCTGAGGGCCCAGTGATCCTTAACTGCACCAGCATCACTACTCCCTAGCTACAATTAATTAATAATTAAGAGTATATCAATATTAAGTTAAAGTATCCATCTCTATCATCACGTCTACGAAAATAAGGGCCATCTTCCGGCGCCTTGCTTCAATTAATGTCATAATAAAGAACGTACATTTGTACTTGAATGCTCATGAATTATTTGATAACAAAAAGGTCTTCTCTTTTTTGTTTTGTTTTAATAATTTTGTTAGGCATTAATGTATTTAATGTATTTTACTAAGAGGGTTTATAAACATGGCATAAAGCCACCCCAAACAAGAAGATGCATGCACCGAGGTTAGGTTCCGACCGTGGATGCAGAAAGGGCAGCCCCAACAAATTAATTAGAAACCCCGTGGAAGAACAAAGAAAGTTACCTTGCAACAAGAAAACAAAGCAGTAACCTAAAACCAAAGTGCCAAAAGTTTATTTTTACCATTAATTTTTTACGGGTATTTTTAATTTTAAATTTTTTATTTTTAATTTTAAATTTTTCGTAGTTTCAAAACTACAGGTGAACTATGTAAAATCATTAATTTAAACATCTGAATAACAAGTGATACATTCGTGCATTGACGTACGTGATAGTTTTGTTGCGTCTACTCCACACACACACTCTCTCTCTAATGTCTCCTTAATTCTTTTCTTTTTTTGACAACATCTCCTTACCTCCATCTCTTTTTCTAGTGTTTCCTCAACTCGCTCTCTCTTTCTAGCTACATTTCCTCTAGAGTCTCCTCTCTCTTTCTCTAGCGTCTCATTAGCTCTATCTCTCTTCTGCTGCATCATCTCATGATACAACAACATCTCCAATCTTCTCCTTTTTATCTAGCTACATTTTCTTAGCTTCCTCTCTTTCTTTAGTGTCTCCTCAAATCCCTCTCTCTCTTTGTCGTTGTTTGATTCTAAGGACGATAAAGAAGATAATTCTTCACACTCAACCATGTGTAGTCTGAGCAGTTCTGACTTTGACCTTCTCTTTCTTCCTTTTCCTTAGCTATTTTAGGTTTGCAAGCTATACTTTGTAGGTTTGCCAAATAGAAAAAGAGAAAAAGGATATGCAGCTTGTAAAGGCTATGGCTAGCTACTCTTTTTTAATGAAATTTTATTTAGCATAAAAATAAATAAAAAAAAAGAAAAAGAATGAAGTGCCAAAACACAAATAACAACAAATGAAGGACTCTGCCCTATGAGCCCAATAGCAAAAACATGATAAGCCCCAAAGTAGAGATTTTCATCCACCTTGTGCTTGTTTCCAATTTAGAACAATTTAGCATTGTATGTGTAGTAAGAAATATTTTGACAAATAATTTTTATAAATTGCCGTGTTAAATATAAATTTATATTATTATTTTTTAATAACATTATTATAAATTTGTATATGTCACATTAATTTATAAAAATTATTTATCAAACTTATTTATAAATATAGCATTTCCTGTCTCAAATATTTAATGACATCTTTCATACCTAATAAGGAAAGCACAAGTCATATATATATATATATATATCATGTTAGTTACAAAATATATAATGGGCCTTACCAAATAAATTGGATAGCCACAAACAAGTGGTCCATTGTTAGATCCGTGAGTCATCGATTAAAGTAGGTAATAGTGCTGCGATGGTCCATATGACCTGTGGTCCAAAACCTGATAATTTCATTTCATATATGGGCCTCCTACAATGTACAGTAACAATCCACAATCAAATAAACCACGTACTCCTCCTTTTTTTTTTTTTTTTGAGGTTAAGGATGCTCTCCACATATTCCCAAAAAATGGTAGCTTCAAAAAAAAAAAAAAAGACCTTGGCCTAGTACACTAAACCCACAAAAACAAAGAAAAAAGGGTCGTGTTACAATACCCGAACAGTTGACGCACGGAATGACTGAACAGAATGAAACCCGCTTGGTCAAGATTCGGCGGACTTCATCTAAGATAAATTTTGCCAAGCACACTGTTATTAAAATTAAAATAAAAAATAATTAAAATTATAATATAAAAATTAACTTAAATTAAAATTAAAATTATTATATAAAATATAATCAAATTGAAGTCCGTAGCTCTGCCCGCATAGCTGCGGACGGACTTCATCTAAGTTGAAGTCCGCCCGTTGCTATGCAGGTGGATTTCATCCGTCCAACAGTCTGCCCGACTTTTATTTAGAGCAACAGTTTTAAGGTGAGGATATTTTTGTCTTTTAATACCTTTAGTCATTCCATACGTCAACCAATTCGGACAAAGTAGCATTATTCCAGAAAAAAATGACGTTGACATAACATATATACTCAGAGTAGTGTCAGCATTATTATGTTATAAAAGTAGTAATTAATAATTGAACGTGACGTGTTTAATAAAATTAAAAATAAATAATAATTAAACATGAACATGATTAGGGATGACAATTGTAACCGAAACTGTGAGGAATCAAATCGAAATCGAATTGATCAATGTTGTTAAAAATCGTTTGACTAGGTAATGATTTGGTTTGGAGAAAAATCAAATACTGCTTTAATGGGTATGGTTTAGTTATGATTTTCACTAAATCTAAACCGAAACCGACCCGAATATATGAGTAATCAAATTGAACCGAACCGAATATAAATATATATAATATATTATTTCAAGTCTCTCAACCCAATCCCAAGTTCCCAACAACCCCCTCTCCCAAAAAATAAAAATAAAAAATTTCACAAGCCCAACCCAATCCTCCTCTCCCCAACAGCCAAACTCCCCTCACCCTTTTTCTTTTCTTTCCTAGAATCCAAATTCTGTTAAAATCTCTCTCTCTCTCTTGTTCATTCTCTTTCAAAGCAATTTTGTGAATCATAGATTTTGTCAAATCTAACCATTTGATTTTGAATTCGACCATATTTTTATCATGAAAACAGTCTTGATCTACAAGAAGATTAGTTTTTTAATTTTATCAACCTTATTTTCAGCATAGCATTTTTGCTGCCAACCATAGTGTTTTTGGTGCTAGAAATGCCTTTATTCTCTTGTCCTAGCTTTCGGTAAGAGATCGGTTCGGGGCAACCGTTACACTCATTGTTAAAGCTCTAGCTCGGCTTCAAAATCAAAATCCTGTTTATCGTTGTGTGTCCCATATTCTTGCCCTCCAACAATAGATTAGTGATCTGCAAACTTATTTAGTTTTATTGCAGAAATTTACAAACTATTATGCATATTCTCAATCTGTTCCAAATTGGTTTTATCCACAACTTAATCCAAATCCTATTCCAAAACCTGATTTGAGTTTTGCCGATATTTTGGACCCATCACACATGGATCATTACTCGTGGATAATCCAAACACAATCAGGAGCTCTGAATATCCCATCATCCTCGAAAATGCCTCACTTCCTAGTTTCCCAGAGACTATTTCTCTACCTTACCCTGTCGATACTAGCAGTAGCTAGTGGCCACTCCGAGACAATGTCAATGAGTTTGGACTCGTCGTCGGTAATCATCATCGACACTAAGTATCGGCAATATTTCAAACTATCAGTTTCTATGATTTGACTTTTTTTTTTTTTTTTTGTATTACCTCATGATTTGATCTCTTGTAAATGTATTGAACATATAGAATGAATATTATATTTTTGGTACTTTAATATCTATGATCTATATCCATTGTAACTTTATTAGAGTTTGTATTTGTTTGTTATGGAGTTATCAAAAAATTTTATAAATTCTATTTGCAAGAGTTTCTTTTTATTTGTTGGTGTAGATCAAACTAAAAAAATTATGGTTAAAATCGAAACCGAATAATTTGGTTATGGTTTTTAATTTTTAAAATCAATGGGGTAACGATTTGATTTTGGTTTTAGTATTTTAAGTTTGGTTTGATTATGGTTTTGGTAAAAACCAAAACTAAATCAAACCATTGCCAACCCTAAACATGATGTGTTTATTAAAGTAAAATAGCTACCACACTCTACCTTATCATTCGTATTTTGATAATGTTTGATTTCCATATCATACTGTATAATTATTCTTGTTTCTTCTCAATAAAACCAATTATTATTTATTATAACATAAGTAACATTAAATGTTTAAGGATATATTAGAATTATTTTAGATTGTTGATGGGGTAAAAACTAAATTTTACCACTAATCAGATAATAATATTTTATGTTTTAAAAATCAAATAACATTCATTATTAATACTAACAGTCCTTACCACTTTTATCTTATTTATTATTTAGAAAATAAGGGAGAAACTCAATGTTTTTAGAATAAGGCAAGTCATCAAATCAGGAAAGAGAGCGATTCACAATTCAATGATTGGATTGGAGTTGAATTGTGGTGGAATTGTTTTTAACTTTATAGTAAATAAATAAATTCATAAAATGTATATTATATTACTATATTATATAGGTACATACTTAAGAGATGAATGGCAACTAAAGATGGATAAAGAAAAAAAAAATATAAGATCGATAATTAGAGATGAACGAAAAAGAAGAAAGTGGAAAATGAAAAAAAAGAAGGGAAGGTTGAAAAAAAAGAACGATAAAAAATTGGTGAGTAAGAAGAAAAAAAAGGAAGATTAAAAAAAAAAAAGAACAATGAAAAATAAAATAGCAAGAAGAAGAAATGAAGTTCGAGAAGAAGAAGACACGTGGAAGATTGAAGAGAAAGAAAAAGAGGAGAACGACGACCGTCAAAAAAATTTAGATTAGTAAATTATCAGAGGAGGTCGATAATGTTAGAGTTTTTTAAAAAAAGTAATATTTTGATCTATTTATCATTTTGAGCAATTGTTAATCGTTGAAAGTAATTTATATAACCATAGGTTTAACTAATGACTTAATTGATTTCTAAAAATTATTCTTTTTTTTATTCAAATCGAACCAATTTTCTCCCTAGCTCATGGTTGAACTAACCCAAACAACCATCTAGTCCAATTCTAAAGGATTGACAAAAGCTCTCCCTATGTTTGTGAAGAAGGAACCGAAGAAGCATTCCAAAGATATTTTTGTGGGTTCTAATTTCTTTTTTATGATAATTAATTTTTTAATAAAAAATAAACCTTATCTTTTACACAAAGAAGCACTGTCATGAATGCTTCGTGTTTCACGTGGGTGGAAAACAATTTCCCAAATTCGATAGCAACAACACAACACATGCCAAAACGCGTGACTCGTGTTTCATGTTTCTACGTACGTACTTTCATAAGCATCGAATATTCCATCTTTCTTTCTACTAATTATTACCACATTAAAACAAAGTTCTGTTATGTCTATGAGCGGCTCAACTCAACACACTTAATCCTTCCTAATTAAACTGTATTTAATGTTAAAAATTGTTCAGACGAGACAACTCTTGACCGCTTTTCAAAATAATAAACAGAGTAGAGTAGCAAACATTCACAAAGACTTCAATAACTCAAGCATGCAAATAAGCAAAAGAGCAGTAATAAAGCATATACTAAAAGCAAACGATTTTTACTGTAGTTCACCTGCTAATGAGGGTTACGTTTATATTGAGATTCGACAAAGAGAGCTCACTAGATTATTTGAAAAAAATTCTATAGCAATCTCAATATACACAGATTCACTCTTTAATCTCACTGTACTAACCAACCCTCGAATCAAATTGGCCTCATAACCGCATAACTACAAGTTAGAGGCACAAACCCTAGAAAGAAAAAAAACATTTGTATAAACTATACAAAGAGAAAGTAAACACAAAGAATGAATCGAAAAACCTTAATTGAGGTAATGAGATCAGAGACTGTGCGCTGAAGATCTCAAAACAATTGTAGACGATATAAAGGGGACTGTAGCGATGTGGATTGCATTGTATAAAGGCAACATCGACGATTAGGGAAGAGTCAAGCTAAAAGGCAAGAGAAAGCACGCCATGTAAAATGACAAGGGAGGTTGCCATTTTGACCATCCACTCAAGGACCTAAAACACTGCGTTTTGGACAACCATGAGGGTTGTCAAAAGACCATCCTGTCGCTCGAATAAACGCTATCATTTGAAGCTTCACATAAATACAACAAAAATAATCATTTAAATGCTAAAAATAAACACAATAAATACATATTGTGTAAAAATAAAATACATTTATTACAAATTAATTGTATTTTATAAGATAATAATTAATCGAATCACAACCAAACTTCTTCCTAGTGTTATTAAATCACTTGTCAAAGCATATGATTAATATACTTTATTTTTAGACAAAGCATAATAAATATATATTTTAGTATTTAGAAATTTTTATTGATTGATAATAAATATATTACTTCTTTAAAAAATGTTATTAATCAATAAAATATTTAAATACTAAAAATAAAATACATTAAACACACCGTAATTTGAAAACACAATATTACTTACCGGAATATTCAAGACTAAACCATATGTAACCAATTATTTTATTAATTAAATTAATTTATTAAGCTCGGGTTCGGCTGTCGGCCCATTTATGCCAGAATGGCCCAATAAGTTGTACAGAGGCCTTTTCTGTGATTGCAATAAAAAATTAAATCTATTTGGATGTTGGATTCATACGACCGACAAAGGGCTTAAATTAAAAAATTTGTCGGGAAATCGACAACATTAAATTTGGTACAAAGTTGATTAATTAATTGGATGTTTCATTAATAATTAGTGCATGCCAACAGCAATAATAATGTCATAAACAAATACAAAACAAGCATATCATCTCTTAAATACTCCCCCCCCCCCCCCCCCGCGGTGCCTTTATCACTTAGATGTGTCCACAAATCAAATTTTAAATTCTTAAGAATGTTAGGTTAGAAATCTACATGAAAATTCTTAAGAATGTTAGGTTAGAAATCTACATTTTCATGTTTAGTATAATTTTTTTAAAACAGAATTCTGAAAAAATAGCATTTTCAAAATTTATTTTTAATTAACTTTTTCACAAAAATATTTCTGTAAAGGATTGAGAATTCTAAATTTCTATAAATTTGAGAAAATTTTTAACAAATAAAAAGACTAAAACATTTCTTATCCTTTTATAATCTCATAGTCCTTTCACGATTATCTTTATTATAACTTCCTTCTTATAAAGATATATATATATATATAATAATATTTTTTAACTTCTTAAAAAATTGTGAGTTCCAATATTTTATATACTAGAAGGAATTTATTATTTTTAAATAAAAAATTAAATAAAGATAATTTTAAAAAAATAATATAAATTCCCGAGAATGTTGCATTTAAACCAAACATAAAAATATAAAATTCTCAAAAAAGAATATTCAACATTCCTAATAATGTTTTAAACTAACCAAACTTACATAAATTTTAGAAATAAAATATTTCCAAGAATATTATTAGGAATCATGAATTCCAAGAATTTAAAAACTTATTCTGTAGCAAAGATCCAATTAGTGTAATGTTTCCGTAAAGCTAATGCCCCCATTATCCATTAATTATTCTTTTCCTTTTAAGATCATTCTTTTACTTTATTATAAAAAAAATAGATTCTTATTCTACTTTGATAGTGTTTATTAAAATAAATAAGATAAATTTATATTGAAATAAGATTTGAATATTTTTCTACCTAAAATATAGAATAATCAAAATAAGGATAAGAAATATTATAATATTTTTATTAAATTTTTTGAAAATTATTAAGAAATATATGAGTTATTTTTTATTTATTTATAAGGTTTAAAATAAATTTATTTGAAAGAAAGACATAAATTTATTTAGATAACTTCAAATAAGAAGTCACGTGAACTTTTTTTTTTAGTGTTACCAAGTAAATTTAATAAATATAATAAAAATTATTTTTATTATATTTTTAAAATATTTTTTATATTTATTTTTTTAATTTAGATATTAATTAACAAACATTATCTTGGTGAACATTTTTCAATCCGTGAATTATTACTATATTGATGACACGAATGAGTAATTTTTAGGGGGAGGAGACAGCATAATGTTTTGGAAATTAATATATATAATAATTAAGCCAATTACAGTCTGCCCCAAAAGCATATATAATTATTAATTTTCAAGGGTGATGGCTGATGGGTACTGAGTACTGTAGAGAAGGGCAGAGCAAGCAAAGCAATCAGAGATATAATAATAGTTGTTCCCACAACATGCAAGACGTGGGTGACGGTGAATCCATCCATCCATCCATCATGTATGATCGTCCATCATTTTTTGATATTTTCTTGGCCAAATTTATCGTCCATATCATTGTTTATGTATTTTTATATTTTTGCGCGTGCAGTTATTTAAATTTTTAATTATTTTGATTTCACATTCTAATTATATATTTTAAAGTCAATTACAAACGTCAATTAGAACATGTAATACACATGTATTTACAAATTACCCTTCACACACGTGCGAACAATCACTATCTTTGTCATAGATTCTTTCTTTAGTGGTTGGCAATAAGGTAGGGGAGGTGATTGGTGACAAGTACAAAAAGTGTACATGTGACAAAGATGATGGCTAGCATGAGGCTGGGTGGGCAATGTGGTAAGACAAGAAGCAGTCGTCAACAAGGTAGAGGAGGTGGTCGACAAAAATACAGAAGATTGAGGAAAAAGTCTAACTAGGCTGATAGTTATGTTAGAAGGTGCAGAGATTGTCATCAATCGGGGAATGTGAAAGACAAAGAAGCGGAGACGTCGACGGTGCATCTTCCCCAATCGATGGCCTATGCACCTTTCGCCACTATCAACACCTTCGCCTTTCTCTATCGTCAACAATGGCCTCTGTTCCTTACAACATTGTCGACGTCTTTGCCTCTTTACACTTTTTGTCTTTCTCGATTGATGATAGCCTCCATATCTTTCACCGTGGTCATCAAAATTGCACAATTTCCTCCATTCTTTATACTTGTCATTGGCCATCTCTTTGGCCTCATTGTTAGTTGCCTCTTATCTTGCCATGCTGCCTATCGAGCCACCATCTCTACCACACATTCTTTTTCATTCTCTATATTTGTTGTTAGACTTCTCCCCTATCTTGTTGCTAGTTATTAAAGGAAAAAGCTTTGACGGAGATTGTGGTTGTTTACACACTTATGAGAGATAATTTAAACATTTCAGCATGTGTGTGTTACTAAAAAAAAAATATAGGAAAACAAAAACAAAAATATGCATTTAGGTATTGGTTTGCCCTTTTCATCATGCATCCTCAACAGGGATGCAGATGCAGTGAATAGTAGGGATGCATGAGGACAGGCAAGCATTCCCCACTCCCAATTGCCCGTGGCCGGCACATCAGGCTGATGGATCATTGACATCACATTAACCCAGCTCCCCAACATTAACTGTGTCTTTGTTTCACGCTGCTGGGCCCACATTGACATGGATGGGATCACCTGCTGACACGTGCCAAACACCATCATTTGTGTCAAATATCATTACATACATACATACATACGTACATACATATTTATATATAACATGCATGATTAATGCTTTAGGTAGGTGGGTGGGTTAACTAACTACATACTCTGATTTGTAGCATTATATATCCTTAATTATATTCATTACGTACGAGCTTGTTACTATAATTTATGAATGTACGTGCAGTAAACTTCAAAAAGGAAAAAAAAAAAAAAAAAAGGCTCTCCCTTCTCTCTAACTCTAGGGTTTTTTCGGCTGTTCATGCCCGACGACCGGGCCGCTTCTCCGGCCAGGTCGCTGTCGAGGGGTCTCTCCCCGCGAGGAAGAGCACCCTCCGGCGAGTTTAAGCAAATGAACAGGTCTCGCTGAAGGTGTTCACGCCCCCACAGATGTATATCTGTGTGTGCGCACTTGTGCATGTATATCTATATGTGTATGGATGTGCGAATATGCACGTGTATGTCTGTGTATGCATTTGCATGTATGTATGTATATGACTATGCTGCATGCATATGTATGTATATATATATTGTGTATATATATGTGTAGTATTTAGTTGTAAATACAAATGTACGTACGTATGTAAAAATATTAGTTTTGGTGTAAATAAGAAAGCTAATTTAGATTTTGAATTGATAAGCTATTTTACATCATTTAGTGTAAAATATTTTTATTTCATCGTTTTTATCAATCAAAATACTAAATAAAAAATTATTAAAAAAAACAATTTATGCTCAAGCAAACGGAGACGTGACCCCTAATCTTTTGGATTAAGTTTAACATAATAAAAATCTATGAAATTTAAATCGTTGCCAGCTAGCTATAATTAAGATGTTATATATATATATGTCTCATTTTTTATAGTTAAAATATTATAGAACATTGATTGATTGGGGAATCAAGTGAATTTCCAAAATTAAAGTAACATGTCAACTTTTTACTAGTCGATTAAATGTTAATTATTAAATATATATTAAATTAAATTTACTTAAAACACATTAAACTATATATATATATATAATTTGGATAAACTCGAACTTTAACTTACATGTATATATATAGATATAGATATAGAAACCATGATATAGTAGTAGTAAAAATAGAAGGATATCGATGGTGGGGTTGAAAGGTTTGAAGGTGGTGGTGCTGATGATGATGATGATGGATGAGAAGGGGGGGAAGGATAGGGCTTCGGCACGCCGTTTTTATCTTTTGAGCCGGACAGAATATTGCGAATGATGGTTCCCACTGCACGCTCTCTCTCTCTAAAACCAAGGCAGGCTGGCTGGTTGGTTTGCTTGAGAGCACAAATTTCCTGAAAGAAAAACCCTAATTTCCGGTATTTGTCAATTGTCACTCTCCCCTAATCATAATCTTTTATCCTTTTCTTCCTCACACACATACACACACTCTTTCTGTCTGGTGGACGACCAGATAAAATGTTCTCTTCTATTCTGCTCTCTGTGCCAAATCTCTCCATCTTCCCCATAATATCTTTTCCATTTTATATATGTATATATTATGTATATATATGATCGATCCAATGGATGCCCTTCACTTCATCTTCATGTGACTTATATACCGCAGCAGGCTAGCAGCCATGGTAAACCCACCGTGTACCCCTAGAGAGAAGAGAGTTTGTTTTCAAACTACGTACTAATTAAAATGATGAGCCTAATGTGTTAATTAATCCATTTATTTGAAGCTATATATAATATGACTGTTCCGAGCTTTAACATTTACATTCATTTTAAGCGATTTGTGTGTGTGTGTGTGGATATATAAATAAATAAATAAAAACAAGGAATTAGGAACATCCATCCATCCAAAGAGCAGAGACATAACACGAAGGACAAGTATTAAGAAGAGTGAACCACGCGGCCGAATCGAATCATCCTCAGAAATCTCAACCGGGCCTTTTTCGCTTTTCCTTTGCTTTTCCCTGCCAATGCAATGCAGTGCCATCAGTTACGAAAATCCACGAGGATGCAGTATAGGCATTGAAAACACCCACTTAATTCCTCACTTTCCTTAGATTTTGATGTCCAGCTCTTCCCTTAGAATCATTGTCCTTTTCCATTCCCCTTCCCCCCCTCTCTCTCTCTCTCCTTCCCCTTTTTATACTCCTCTTCCCCTTCGCTTCTCCCCATCCCCCATTCACCTAACTCTCCTCTCTCCCTTCATCATCTCTAAGCTAGAAGAAGAATATGGGTGATATTTCTTGCTCCAACGGCAATGCCCATTCATCAATGGTGGGGGGTTATAGAAAGAGCTGCTGGTATGAGGAAGAGATCGAGGACAACCTGCGCTGGTGCTTTGCACTCAATAGGTACCGTTGATTCAGTCTCTGCATTTCTTTAAAAAACCCTAATCGTTTATATTTGGGTTTTCCAAATGCAAATACCTTACTACACAACGAGAATCAAACAAGATGAATAGATGGATATACTTATTGAAAAGATATATACTTTTATCACCCTTTATATTTAACAACAAACGGAGTGGAGTTATTTGTGTGCATGATATCACAATAATGGCCATGTCCGAAGGAGTGAGTTTTGAGGATGATATATTGTTGGGTAATGCTTTTCGTTTCTAGTAGAGATGGACAACACTGATGTGGCAATCCATATAGACGTGTTTGTCTGTGGAAGATGAAAAAATGTTTAATAAATTTTATTTTTTATATTCTTTAAATAAATAGTAATGTTAATTAAATATTTCACTTGAGCTGGTATATCATTCATCTCTACTAAGATAAATAACAAAGAAATAGTTAGGGTTATTTCATGTCAAGTTGGTAAGAGAAGATTCATGAACAAAATCAGGAAGGGGCTCCCATGAAGCCAAAATAAGCTGCACTTAATTTCAATGGGTGCATGAGACAAGACGAGACTTGAAGAAGCTGTCTGCTAGTTGTTCTCCAGATTTTGGCTTATCCGTTTTGTTCCTAAGGCTAATAAAATAATCATATTAGCAGAGCTTTACTAGCCTTTAGAAAGATGGCATCCTCAAAAGTAGGAAGTTTCTATTTTACTTTTTGGAAACCTTGCCATGGAAAAGCCAGACAAGATTACTACTGGTAATCAAATGGAATTAGCCTTTCATAACCAAGTTCAAACCCTTAATTCATTTTCAATGACTTTCTTGCCTCCCATTTGCTGCAGTATTTTGCACACAGGAGCTACTCAGTACCAGGACATTCAACTTTTGGACACAAAGCCCTTTGGAAAGGTCTACAATTTATTGAAGAATTATTTCAGGAAATAACTAACTAATTAATTACATGTCTAGCTAATTTCTTTATTATTCTAAATTTGCTTCTGTTTTTTCATTCCATATCAGGCTCTAGTCATTGATGGAAAGCTTCAAAGTGCAGAGATAGATGAGTTCATCTACCATGAATCTCTTGTCCACCCAGCACTTGTTCAGCATCCAGGGTATATATTTTTCATCTACAATTTAATATTATATATTAGCTAATGTCTATACCAAACACTCTTAACTAAAGTTTTGTGATAAAAGTACTATTTTTTATACCTGCAAAAGCCAGGTCATTCTAAATATTTTTGCTTGAAAACAAGGGGGAATGATTTATTTTTTTCAGAAATGGTTTGTTTTCTTATCACTTCTTTAATTAAGTGTCCAAAGGCTCTCTCTCACAAAAATGGGGAATGATATATATTAATATATACACATTAACCGGTTTTTGTATGGTACAAAATATCTGACTGAATATTGAATATTGAAGATCACTTCACTATATGCTCCATATGCATAATTTGTAATTATCGAAGCATTTGCGTTTTTGCAGTCCAAAGATTATCTTTATCATGGGAGGGGGTGAAGGTTCCACAGCAAGAGAACTGCTGCGACACAGGACAGTAGAGAAGGTTGTGATGTGTGATATTGATGAGGTAACTCTCCCTTTGCCACTTAATTTCTTGTAAGCTTGTTTAATCAGTAAATAGATACCTATACCTAATTCACAAACACATAGATGTTATTGCCATTATGACAAAGATAGTCTTCCTTGTCCAGGATGCCAAATCATTTTTGCCTTTGCTACTTTCCTGAATTTCACTTTCTCTTTTATGACTATTGGCACCATAAGGTTAAGTTACAAAAAATTAGTGTGAAAGAGTGAAAGTTAATTAGTACTCAATAAAGCACAAGTTAAAGAAGAGGGGTAAAAGAAAAGGCTGTCAACTATTCTAAATTTTATCTATTTGCTGTACTGATTTGCAGGAGGTTGTGGACTTCTGCAAGTCATACTTGGCGGTGAATAAGGAAGCCTTTTCTGATCCCAGACTTGAGCTTGTCATCAATGATGCCAGGTCCCTTTCTTTATCAATTCCATGGTTTATATAATAACTGTCACAGCCTAATTTCACATTACGACTTTATTAGTATTGTCTTAGATATATTACTTAGTCCCATGAATTCAGGAGTCACTTTCAACCAACATTTTTGACTAATGGCCCATGGTTGCGGACATTATGATGAAATCTTTTTTACTTCCTAGCTAAAGCTTCCATAATATTTAACGGTGTGTCTCATGCAGGGCTGAGCTTGAAAGGAGAGAAGATTGTTATGATGTGATTGTTGGGGACCTGGCAGATCCCATAGAAGGAGGCCCATGTTACAAGCTCTACACCAAATCTTTCTATGAATCCATTGTTAAACAGAGGCTTAATCAAGATGGCATTTTTGTCACACAAGTATGTCTCTGCACATTTAAGCTCTTTAGCATAATCATGTCAAAAAATAATAAGTTTCTCTAAATCAACCATGTAGAAGATGCATCCATTTTAAATTCTTGTTTGTGAAACACATCTAATTAAAGAAAATCTGTTTTAATCAGTAAATAGGTTTATATGATAGAACTGATTATAGATTTTCTTATTTCTTGTAACCGAGAGAAATTGAGACATTAATCAGCTACATTATGTTGTCAAATAATGCAGGCAGGACCAGCTGGGATTTTCAGCCACACTGAAGTCTTTTCTTGCATTTACAACACTCTGAAGCAGGTTTTCAAATGTAAGTAACCTGGGAACACAGAAGGCAACAACCCCCCAATGAAAAATTAATTCATTACCAGTTTTTCTTTCTCTTTTTTCTTGACTGGAAACTAGATTCAAGAGCCAGCTGGGTTTTCATCTGATTTCTTTGTACTGTGTAGATGTTGTTCCTTATTCAGCTCACATTCCTTCTTATGCTGACACTTGGGGATGGGTCATGGTACGGTAACCCGACACTTTCTTTTTATTAGTTGATATGTTTAAGTTCATCTTGTTTTTATGAATTTATAATGAGCTGATTGGACCAAAATATCAAGACCTTTACAGGGAATAAACATAGAGAACCATGTGAAAATCATATTGCATATATATATATATATATATATATGTTAATTTGATTTGATTGGCATTGTTCAAAGTTGAAACGTTATCAAGATTATAAGTAGTAGATTATTGTGGAACCATATACAGGCATCGGATTCGCCATTCATGCTTAGTGCTGATGAACTAGACCTAAGAATGAAGCAAAGGATCAAAGGGGAGAACAGATACCTTGATGGGAAAACGTTCACTTCAGCCTCTACTTTGAGCAAAGCAGTCAGGAAATCGTAAGTTCCAATTTAAATTAATCACATCACATGATTGATCTGATCAGATTAACAACTGTACGTCTGGTGATTGAAGTTAACTTTTGGGAATTTAATTAAGCCGCTAATTAATGGGTTTGTTGGAATGGGTATTTGGGTGCAGACTGGACAGTGAGACTCATGTTTACACAGAGAAGAGCGCGAGGTTCATATATGGCCATGGCACTGCCTTCAAGCACAATCAAGCTTGAGACAATATGAGAAACAAGGATGAAACTAAAGAAACAACTATCCAGTCTTGCAATTAATTTACTTACTTGTGGCTTTTCTCTTCCTGTTTTCCCTTCATGGTTTATTTCTTTCTAACTTGAAAGGAATGGTATATTAATGAAATGCTTTTTGTTTTATTATTATGCTTATATAGTTGGTGATGTTTTTCTATTTTATTATTTAATGAAACAATTCCACTTTAGTATTCTTTTCTTCTTTAATTTTTTAAAAAAATATTCTTTTAATATTTCAGTTAAAAACATAAAAACTTGTCATATAAAACAAGATGCTGTCAAATATACTTTTTAATTTCCCTTAGAAATCATTTGTCTTACTGTGGGCCTGGTTTTATGTCACTCTAGGCCCCTTGGGCCTGACCCCAATTATGTTCAAGTGTGTGTGTAGGCAGTGTGATATTTTATTTTATTTTTAATTTATTATATGTATGATGATAGTGAAGGAGACATGGTGAGTCGTACCATTGTGTTCCGGTGGGAACCACAGCTTGTCACCGTCCACGATCCGTCCCGGTTCCACTGTGATGACATCTTAACAGCCTTTGTTGCAATAATCACCATTAAATATATATCTATATATATATATATATATATCAGTAGTGATGCCATCCCACAATATTATAATATATATATATGGGGAGAGAGCGAGCGATGGAGAATGAATGAAGGAATGCTACATCTACTTGGAACAGCACAGAGTTTGTTATATAATATATGAGTTAAAAGGGTAAACATTCATCCATCTGTATACTTTTTGTTAATTATATATTCAATACTAATAGCTTTCTGAATTAATTTTCTCATTATGCAGAGTGAATTTGGGAAAAAAAAAAGAAAAGAATTATTGGTAACTTAAACATTAATTCAACGTGAAGCACACCCATGGGTGGGTGGGGTGGGTGCTCTTAACAGTCCCAATGATTCCACAAAAGATTATTCCGCCTTTGGTTAGCAGCATAACTGTGATTATCATAACCCAAGGTTCACCACACTTTCCACGTGCCACAAATGCAATATCAGAACTTTCTTTTAATCACGTGTTAATTAAAATGCGTCTCCCACCAAGTTACTGTACTGCCCCTCGGTGATTTTAATTCAAAACACTGTACGATGGCTGGCAGAGGCATAGAAAGGTAGCTAGGTGGTCGGTTGGCACATGTTATTAGATGCACTGTCTGTATTACGAGTTTTTTTTTTTTTTTTTTTGCTTTTTTATACCTCAAGGGCAATAATAAAACAACTATAATATTCGAGTTTAATTAATATTGTGGCAGTCACATGGATCTTGATTTTTCTTTAAATTGACATATAAACACACTTTCCTAAATAATTAATTAATGTCGAAATAATAATACATTAATTGGCTGTAAATTTAGGCTGCGGAAAGAATGCAACGCGGCATTGTGACAACTATGATTGGCTGGCTGGCTGCCGCGCTCAATTTTAAAATTTGAAAGCTCCAGTCTGCCTTTTATCATTTTTATCGTAGCGGAACAGCCTGAGATTACGTGATTTGTTTTGTTCTTTCTTTCTGATTATAGGGCCAACGTGATTTGACCAAAAACACCGTAAATATTATTTTTGATTATTCATTTCTAGCTTTCCATCTCATCTGTAAAAATTAGTCAAGAAAATTAATCTCAAGGCATAGGTTGAGCATTCGGGACAAGTAATATGTTAGTGTGGGTCTAATAAATTGTGAGTTCAATTTTTATTTTATGCAATAAGTTAAAATCTCGTACCTACAATTTATTTCTTTTTAACATAATCAAAGTATTAGCACCGAAGATGGCGGAAGAAGAATCACCCAAAATTAACCCAGGAAAGGGGGCATAGAAATGAGTTGTATGCGCAGGGGCATTTTCGTCCGAATGACGATTCTTTGTCTCGCTGTGTTTTGACTGCCTTGTGGGACCCACTATTCCCCGTGTCTGAGTCAGCACAGCACCATCTCTCCCGTCTCTATCTGTTGTCGTCGTCTTCGTCCTCCTCCTCCTCTATAAATAGCTTTCCCTACTTCCTTCTCCGAGCTCCGACACATTCAATTGAATTTACCGTCAGAATCACCAAGCCTTCATTTATTCTCCCCCTGTTTTCATTCATCTTTTTCTTCTGCTTCATATTCAGCCATGGATTCTTGCAGCAAATCTCTTCCCGACTCCACGACTTCTCTTTTCGATTGCATCATTTTCGGTATCTCTCTCTCTCTCTCTCTCTCTCTCTACATATTCTATATAGCTTGTTATTATTCTTCATGCCTCTGATCATTCTGGTTTCTGATTATTTCCCTCTGTTCTGACTCTGGCAAGCAGATTTGGACGAAACTTTGTATCCTTCCAATACGGGGATCGGCGAAGCCACCAAACGGAACATTGACGGTTTGTAGTTCGATCTCTGATTTCGCGAAATCGTCACTACGTGTAATGGTTTTAATGTTCGTTAAATGCCTGATCGGCGGAAACCTCTGCTGTCTTTTACAGATTTTCTGGTTCAGAAATGCGGATTTCAAGAGACGCAAGCTTCATCTATCCGCGTGGAGCTGTTTAAAACTTACGGAAGCACTCTCGCCGGCTTGCGTGTAAGCAAATCGCTGAACTAAACATCGTTGATTAGGGTGATTTTTAGAACTGATTACTGATCTCTGTTCTATTTTGTTGTTTCTCTGCAGGCACTCGGCTATGATATCGATGCTGACGACTATCATAGGTTTGCTAACCTCATTTGTTTTCGGATTCCTACTCTTTTAAAATCTGAATTGTTTGATCTTACTTGCAGGAAATTAAGATCAATAAATATGTTGATTCAAGTAATTTGTTTCTGTGTACAGTTTTGTTGACGGAAGCTTGTCGTACGATTCGATCAAACCAGACACACAGCTGCGAAATCTTTTGAACACCATCAAACAAAGGAAAATAGTACGTTTCAGTATTATAACAAACTTAGCGGTTGATTTCTTAACGGGTATATTATATAGAAGGAAAATCGTACGTTTCAGTATTAATTATAACATACTTAACGGGTATATTTGACGTTAGAGAACTCCTTTGATCTGACTGTCACAGAAGTATATCTATTAGCGGATGATTTCTTAAAAAATACATGGGCAATTTATTATGTCTATTATAGAGTTTTTTAAGGCATTGGTGTTAAGATAACAACTATTAGTTCGACTAGATAATTGCAACTAATTTATTTAACCAAGTTTTGAGATTTGAGTTTAGTTAGTGTTTTGTCAACGTATTCTGAATTTGTTATTTATAAATGTAATCAATGATTAATGAAACATGATGGGTAAAAGTTATCATTTTCTGCAAGCACGTGGGTTCATTTTAGAAGGTTAATCTTCCCATTAAAGAAGCCGATCACCTTAAATTTGATTTTGGCATTAAAATTGTGCTTTCTTGTTAGGTAACTTATTTGTTGCAATTGCAGATTTTTACAAATTCAAATAAAAACCATGCGATGAGGGCGTTGGATCGACTTGGAATCAGAGACTGCTTCGAGCAAATCATATGTTTCGAGACTCTGAATCCAAACCTTCGAAAATCTACTCGTCCCGATGAGTTTCCCGTCGTTCTGAAACCCTCATTGGATGCCATGAGGATCGCTATCGAAGTCGCAGGTGTAAATCCATGTCGCACGGTACGCCATAACTCATGTAATTGCTTGATTTGATGGGGATATCCTAATCGACCGACGGTAGTGATTGAGTGAAGTGCTCTGTTTTGTTGTTGCTTTCAGTTATTTCTTGATGACAGCGTCCGGAACGTTGCAGCCGGCAAAGCCATGGGTCTCCGAACTGCTCTGGTAATTCTAAATAATCGAGGCACTAGATTATGTTTCGTAATAGCTTCAAAAAGACATCTTCTTTTCGGAAATTGGTCACAAATTAGTTTGAAAAAATAAAAAAAAAATGATTGAAAAACACACGACGACTTTGGGTTACTTATAAACAGAAAAATTGTTTTCGTGTGTTAATATCACTGACCTCTTCTGCTTGTTTATTGAAGGTTGGCGAATCAACAAAGATTAAGGAAGCCGATTATGCGTTGGAGACTGTAAATAACCTAGCTCAATCAATTCCAGAAATTTGGGTTGGTGGAGTAACAGATAATAATGGCGAAAGGATTAGCCGCACCAGAAGCCAACTGGACTCCATTATTGCTACAGAACCTGTTGGGGCGTACAACTGCCCGTCTCCGTTGCGCATATCATACTAGTCATGTAAATCCTGATATTTATGTGTACATATGTATCCTGCAAATGCCTTGACCACAATAAAAGAATAACCTTCCTTATTTATCTCAGGTCATTAGCACTAAAAAGTCAAAACACTTTTTGAGTTTTGATGATTTTATTCAATGTTTTCAATTTTGGCAAGAATGGTTTAATTTTTAAAGTTAATTATAATTTTAGTCAATGTTAAAATCAATTTTTATCGGAGTGTGGCCTTACCCAAGTGACATATCACTTGAAATTTAATTTACTTTTTTTAAAAACATGTTCTCTCTTCTCTGTCATGGCCGCCTCCTCTTTTCTTTACCAAAATCGCTTCTCACCTTGCCTCGTTGTCACCCAAGATCACCTAATTACCTTGTCGTCTCTTCTCTACTTTACACACGAATTGGTTAACATACACACAATAACATATGTATACACACACATATACAAAAATATTTACATACAACAACATTTATATATATAAACATATACACACACAACAACATATATATACATACACAACAATATATATACACACACAACAAAATATACAGCGGACGATATACGACTAATTGAGTGGAGGTGGGGAGTGACAACGACGCTGGTGAGAAGGAGAAAGAGGGTGAAAGAAAGAGATCGATGATGAAATTTGATGACTTTCATTGAAGAAGTCCAATCGGACTTCTCCAATCATTATCAGACTTTTTCGATCAGACTTTTATAGGCTTCATTATTGAATTTCTCCGATTGGACTTCTACAACCTTCATTATCAAACTTTTATAGTCTTTATTGTCAAACTTCTTCGATCAGACTTCTACAGCTTTTATTATCAGATTTCTACAACTTTTATTATCAGACTTTTACGGCCTTCATTATTGGATTTTTTTGATTATCGAACTTCTACGACCTTTGTTCTATAAAGTAAAGAGGAGACGACGAGACAAGGCGAAAAATGACCATGAAAAAGAAGAAAAAAGAGAACATTTTTAAAAAAAATAAATTAAATGTTAAGTGGCATGCCACTTGGGCAAGATGACACACCGATCAAAATTAATTTCAGTATTAGTTAAAATTATATCTAATTTAAAAAATTAAGCTTTCTTGTTAAAATTAAAAATATTAGATAAAATTATCAAAACTTAAAAGGTTTAAATTTTTAGTGGTCATATCACTTTTATCTTGTTTTACTTTCGAAATTAACAAGTAGACATTTCAAATCACTTTCGAGAAGCTTCCCTTTATTGTGACGTTGTCTAAATTGTGGAGATTATTAAGTGCGAACCACCAATTCTGCACCCCCAGAATGAGCTGTGGAACCACCCCCTTATTTTATT
Organism: Diospyros lotus; assembly: GCF_014633365.1. Lineage (NCBI taxonomy): Eukaryota > Viridiplantae > Streptophyta > Magnoliopsida > Ericales > Ebenaceae > Diospyros > Diospyros lotus. The sequence goes on from NC_068341.1 coordinate 3,950,315, forward strand.
GATTTCACGAGGAAGCAGAACAGTCCACACACGTAACTCCATGGTACCCATCTTCTTCTTCTTAATATCTTAAAAGTATTATTGTATATGGTTGGTAGGCATCTCTTTCAGTTGTCTCTCTTTGTATATCCAGTAATTATCAACGGCGATGGAAATAAGGACCTGGTTTGATCACATCGTCAAGTAACATTGTTAATTATGTGTTATTGATCGGTGGCTAGCCTTGCATCAGGTTTGTTATAATTAACTAATTAATTTAGTTGATGCCATTTAGGATATAAATAAATAATTGTTTGCAGCATATATATTTGGGTATATTATATTCGTGTTATGGGTTTTAATATTAACTAATAGAGTATTTAATTATAAACGAAAGAATGTCACTATCAGAGCCAAGAGTTGGTGGGACTCTATGTAATAATTATTTTGGTGTCTCTATAAAAAATAATAAAAATTATTAATTTTTTTTTTTTGTTTTTTAAGATTGCAAATCACTTGTTAATTTTTTTTATTCTAATTTAGAAATTGAAACTTTTTTAATTTTTGTATTCTAGTTTAGAAAGTAAATATTTTTTATTTGGTAAATTTAGAATGTAATGAATTGTAAAAAATGTTTAGAATTTTTATGTATTAGAAAATCTAAAACATGTTAATTTGACATTTTTCAAATAATAAATTAATTAGTTTTGAGTCTAAATTTTTTTATTATGTCGGATTATAAATATTTTTAATAATTATTTCATATTCATCATTAATATTTTTATTCTTGCCAATTAGAATTTTTTTTTCTAAATTTTTATTATATTCTTCACTATTTTTTGGTGAATTTGAACACTTATCCTAAAAAATTTCTTCATAATTTTCAACTAATTTTTTATTTAATTTTTTAGCATTTCGTGTTTAATATTAATAACAAATTTATCAAGTACACATTTTTAAAATTGAATTAGTTCTTCCACATTTCTTTTTTTTTCTTACGTTTTTTAAATCCAAATTCATACTTTTCGGGATACATTTTTATTCAAAAAATAATTAATTTAGAGCTCCTAATATTATTTTATTAAAATAAAAATCATTATAAAAAGTACAAGGAATTAGGTACTGTAGCACCGAACTATGCTCTTTTAATTGCATTTTTTAATAAAATTTGATATTATTACCTACAAAACAAATCAAAAACATACACAGTTCAAAACTAATCGTAATATTGAGATAAAATAACAGTAAGATGGTGTACTAGTTATTGGTGTCAATCGACCTAGTAAGATAAATAAACTAACCAAAAAAGGAGACGTCGCTACCATTTAAACCGGTCACCAGTGTTGCTGTGGTCGTGTGGCAACGGGGGCCAAATAGCATATTAGAGTGGAATTGAAGTAACAGAGTAGGTTTCCAATCGTTCGATTCCAATGCTGCGTCGCCAACGTTTTATAAAGAAATACAATTTATAAAAAAAGAAATCGTATATAGAGAGAGAAAAAGTGTGCCAGAGGAGAAAGAAACGTGGGTGAAAATTTGGTCGGTCAAGCCTCAAGGCCTTTTATATCCATTCTTCTTCTAGTCCATCGTTCTAATGGTCTAGTGTTCCAGTCCATCGTTCTAATGGTCTAGTGTTCCAGTCCATCGTTCTAGTGGTCTAGTGTTGAGAATCAAATCTAATTCTGTGTATATTTTGACTTATTATTTTAATTTATTGCTTAGGTTGGGCTACTAGACAAGGCATATTTTTATCTTTTCCTTATGTATAAATTTGTTAATGTACATTAAAATCAATAGATACAAAATTACTCTTGAGTGTTGTTAGTGTTGTGTGCCATAATGCTAGATTTGGATGATATCTAGTGGGATTGTTTTTAATGCATTAATTGTGTTTTTGTATAAATCTATAAAAGATAATATTATTTTCATTCATATTTTCTCCAATCAATTATATGAACGAGTTCCTAGATCTTCTGTGTGAGAATTTTATTCTCAAGGTGTTGAGATTGTGTGATAGGATTATCTGATAACAAAATATCTTAAACTATTCATAATCCTTAAATTCTTTAGATGGGGACTTCGATTAATCGAATATGGACTAGCACAAGGATTACTATCTTATTCTCTATAGGTATATTGATGGGATGATGGTGTGTTACATGTCATATGATATGAGATGTCACTAGTAAACCCATGAGTGGTCGTTGTGGAATGATCAATTGAATGTGAAGTAGATGACTGACTAGATGGCATGGTGGATAATGGTTATGTCATCAAGTTGCAATAGTGTGTTGATCCTTAGACTTGAACCAGCACAGTTGTTTTGTGTATTGGTGTGCGGGATTTACTATTTAGCCGAACCATGCAATTGAGTGATGGAAATGTTCATCTATGTGATTCCGTATTACTGATATATGGAGACGGGTGTTGGGAATAGGATCCGCCGCCCTTGTCGGTATTTGATGTGGTGAACATCCTATGTGATCTATTATTTATGTGATAAGACGGTCCTTGGGTAGGGCAAATTGAAAGTCAGGAAAGGTGTTTCCTAAGGTGTTATCTAGTCACATTAATGAGGTTTGATACATAGTTACTGAGTTTGTGAATTTATCATTTCATGACTTGTACTCAGTCAGAATGTTAGATGATAGAAAGATTATAACACACGATAATCATCAATTGTAATAGGCTCACTTGAAGTGAAACTTCATTGCCACATATACTGTCCTGAACCACTATTAGACGCTATTTAAGAACTCTCAGAACATCGTCGAGATTTGGAGAAGTTCTGGTGATGGGTCAAAGGGTTAACCGATACCGAAAAAGATTTCAGTGTTATTTGATTGCTAGCGGGTAGTGAACCTAAAAAGTCACACACCATATAGTGTTGCGTTTGATATCGACATCGTATGCCCAAAATGTCTTTAGAATTGATTGGTCAAAAGTTGACCATTGGCTCCCTTGCCAATAGTGCAAAGTTGAAATGCATATTGCATAGTAATAGTGCATAGTGTGAAATCAATTATTGATTGCACAATAAAATGCGACAGTCGAAATGTGTACAATGCATAGTGCATTGTGAAATTGCATAGTAACATCTGAATTATTACATGCAATAATTGAGGGGATGGGGCTGCACGAAAGAAGATAAAGAAAGAGACGAGAGATTAGATTTAGAAAGGGTAGATGCCTCTCTATCTTATCTCTTTTGACATTGCTTTATGTTCTTCTTCTTCTTCTTCTGTTTCTTTCTTCTTCCTCTGAATAATCATAGAAATTATACGTGTAATAGTTACGCGTATAATTTTGAGACACGAGCACCAATAATACGCAAGTCTTTTGTGTCTAGCACAGGAAGAGGTGATTGGAATGATACCCTACTACATACTAGGTGTGGACTGACTAGGACCACCACAGCGTAAGGTGGACTTTGTCTCAATATAAAAACTAGTTCTATATTTCATCCCTTCATCGAGCAGCAAATATGCATTTATTTATGCATTCAATTGTTATATATGTGTGTTACTTAAATAACCAAGCTATATATGTATGGCGTGTATATTATATTCCGTTGCGTGTATCTGATACACGACAAAAATTTTATTTTTACTTATATCGCCGTACTAGTGATTTCCTTCAATGGTATCTTAGATAGGCCCTCATCTCACTGTCTTTCGCCCATCGGCCACCGCCTCTTACATCTTCCAATTGCCGACCAGATCCAACCACCTTGCCATGCGGTCGCGAAACCAACCACATTGCACATCGTCGTTGTGCAACCTTTTTACCAACGTCTAGACCACATTTCTCTAATCTGTCGCCAAACACATCACCAGCTAGATTCAACACCCGCATCCCGCACCATCACTTCGTTCCACCAGATCCATATCGGTTGCTCATCGTTGACGACAAAGGCCAAATCAGCGCTCCAGCCATTACCCTTACCATCGGCCAAGGCTAACCACCACCGGTTTCCAAATTGGTTCGCCTAACCCTACTTGTGATTATCGTTGTCGCACACACCAGATCTCGCTATCGCCCACCGTCGCACACCAGATCTTACCACTGATTAGTGGTTAATTTTGTAAAAATTTTGTTATAATTATACCCTTCTTTTGATCTTAAAAATGGTTTAAATTAGATATTAATATATATTTTATGGTTATATGCAAGTTTAAATTGAAAAATGAATGAAATGAAATTTTAAAGTAAAATTTAATAATAATAATAATAATAATATATAAAATTATATATAATACATATACATCATTATATGCATGCATGTAATATATATATAATATAATCTAATATATATGTGCCATGTGTAATACATATATATAATATATAATTTATTAATAACATTAAATTATTATTATTTTTTTTAGGCATGAAGAATTCAAGCTCATGAAGAAATCAAGTCCATGAAGAATTCAAATCCATGAAGAAATCAAACCTATGAAGAAATCAAGCCCATGAAAAATTAAAGTCCATGAAGAATTCAAGCCCATGAAGAATTAAGGCCAATTTGAGCAACCCATGGAAGATATTATTTGGAGAAGGCCCAATGATTATTTTTAATCCTAATGAAGGTTAAAAACCAATTTATAGAAATCTATTTTTATTTTTTATGTGAGAGCTCTATTAGGTGTGTTTTTTAGCTAAAATCCGTTTAACTATTAGGTGGATATTATAGCTAAAATCCATTTAACTTTATGAGTGCTTTATTAGGTATGTATTTTAGCTAAAATCCATTTAATATTAGGTGTGTATTATAGCTAAAATCCATTTAACTTTAAGTGTGTGAGTGCCCATTAGATATAATTATGTCTAGTTGAATAATTGAAATTTGTGGTTTGTATTGCATCTTGTGGCCTATAAATAGGTCACTTGATTGCATTTGTAAGTGTGATTATTATTCTTGAATAAAAGTTTAGTTGTTTCCTTATAATTCTCTCTTTGAGAATTGTTCTTGTTCTTTCTCATTTTCTTTAGTACTTTCTCTTATAATCTTACTTTTTTTTCTTTCTTCTTTTAAATTCTTATGTCATTTATTATTACTTTATTATTCACCGCCTAAATGACCGGTTAGTTTATGCCTTTAAATTTCTGCAATTTTAATTCTTGTCATTTAATTATCCACCGCCTAAATGGCCGGTTAGTTTATGCCTTTAAATTTCTTGTCATTTAAATTCTGTTATTTAAATTACGTCATTTAAATTTCTGTCAATTAACTTTCAAATAAAAATGAGTAGTTAAATCTAATCTTGGGTTAAGGCAAGGATAGTGTCCAACGCCAATGATTCCCAAAGAAAGTTGCGCTTTAAATAAGTAACATTAATTTAAATTTCAGTATGAGTGTGTATTAATTATTAAAAAATTACTAGGTTTGGATTGGAGCGTAAGCCTAACTTAGAGCTTTTATGCCATGTATGAGAGTTACTAGAACTGGAAACGCTATCATACTTAAACCCAGATGATTAATTTAGTTGTTTTGTGTATTAATTACAATTGGATTTATGGTGGTTGCTTAAATTAGAATCTCGCATATCATGTATGGGGATTGCTTAACCTAGAACTATCATCATCTCTAATTGCATTTAATAACAAACCCTCATATCTGAAATTAAATTAATGTTGCTAATTTTTTATGCTAAAATTTGGGAATCAACGGGTTGGTACTGAAATTGTCTTAACTCAAGCACTATCCAAATTCATATTTTTACGTTTAATGTTTATTTCAATTTATGCCTTACTTTATTTTCTAGTATCTGTTGTCTAAAAAAAACTCATAAAAAAACCTTGTTGTCAATTTGTCCAAATGCGTGTGCGTGTGTGTGACATTCTTTTTCTTTTGCCATAAATAAATCTCTCAGTGGACGATCTGGATTCATCCAGAAAATATAAATTTAAATTTGGACTACAACTACACTCGTACACTGGCAAGTATAAACCTATCACTAAAATAAAAAAAAATATATAAAAGTTTTATTATAATTTGTTCTTATTATGTTTTAATTGCAGGGTGAGAGTGCAGTCAACCACCTCACGAAGTCACTACCTTACTAGATCTAACAGATCTAACTACAACCACCTCGCCGTCGATTTTGTGACCTGTTGCTGTCACCACCACCTTTATCACCGTCTACCATTATCGTCGTCAACCGTCCTTGCAGCTCTTTGTATTCCAGATCCATCTACTTGAGGTTTCCTTCTCTGTTGAAGCCTTCCCAAATCTGAAACCACAACCACCGCCGTTGTTCATCTCCCTCTACTCTAGATCTGTCTTCCTTTGCTCCATGATCTACCATATCTACCAACGCTCCGAGCGCAGTCGAGTTCCTCATCAGCTGCTTCGCCATCACTAGATCTAAGCTGCTGTGTCTGTTTGTGTTCTTCATCTTCTCCGATTATCGCAGTGACTTCCCCCCAGCTGTTCACCTCTTCATCGATCACTTATTCCTTCACAATTGTTGCCGGCAGTTGTAGATCTTGTAGATTTGCTTCATTTCTAGCGACTCTGCTCAGATCTATATCACTATGTCCAAATCCAGCCATAGTCACAACTATTCCCACTTCAGAGTTGTGAAATTTTGAAAGCCTATTTAACTCCAAACATTCATTCATTTCACATCTTTTGGCAAAGAATGATGAAACTTCAAAGGTAGCTACGTCTTCTTCTACTATGTACGATGATCCAAGCGATCCCTTATATCTTCATTACTTTGACTAACTAGATTTGGTTCTTATGCCTCAAAAATTAACACAGAACAACTATCCCTTTTGGAGCACGCCATGCTCATGGTTCTCACCACATGATGGTTTTGTAGACGGATTCATCACGGAGCCCTCAACAATATCCATCAAAGAACACAAACAATGGACTTACTGCAATCTCCTCGTCAAAGGTTGGATTCTCAACACTATTTCACCTAATATTGCTCAAAGTGTGATTTATAATGACAATGCATCCAAGATTTGGCTGGAATTGAAAGAGTGTTTCTCTCATGCGAATAATATGCATTTTTTTCATGTTGACCAAGAGATTCATGAGTGTATTCAAGGAAATATGAGCATTGGTGACTACTACACCAAATTAAAGGGCCTGTGGGATGCACATGATGCTCTAAGCCCTTTTTCATCTATTACTGGTGACATGAAAAAATAGTTGCAGGACTACCAACAAACATAACACATTATTCAATTTCTCATGAAACTCAACCCCATTTATGCCGAAGCTCGAGGGCAAGTCTTATTCACAGATCCTTTGTTGCTCGTGAATAAGGTATTTCCCCTTATCATTTAAGATAAAAAATAGCAAAATGTCTCCTCATAGGTGATTGAAAAAACACTAGATGTAGTTGCTTTTACTATCCAATGTGGACTACCAAATTCCAACAAGAATTACTCACCAAGAAATCCACATCTCAAATGTGATCGCTACAACCTTGTTGGACATACCACTAAAAATTGTTATCAACATATTAGGTGTGGTCATTGTGGTTATAAAGGCTATACCATCAATGTCTGTCACAAGACCAAGCAAGCAAATGCTCGAGAGGATAAGAAAGGTCCCAAAAACGAGAGAGCTCATCATGTGGATTCCAAATTTGACAATACTGAAACAACCATTTCCTCTTACAGTCTCATTGCTGAACAATATCGTGACCTTCTTAAACTCATTGCTTGAACAAAATTGGTTAATGCTTCCAATCAAGTGTTAATAGTGAACAAAAAAAAAAATTGATTTTTCGCGGCAAAATCGCCACAAAATACGTTTTTTGTGGCGTTTTTTTTAATATTTAGCGATGGTTTTTCAAAACCGCTGCAAAATTAATTAAACACTTGAATTTAGCGGCGTTTTCAAAAAATCGCAACTAAATTCAAAAAATAAATAAATAATTAAAAAATTAAATTAAATTTTGCTGTGGTTTTCAAAAAACCACCTCTAAATTCAGAAAATAAATAAATAATTAAAAAATTAAATTAAATTTTGCGACGATTTTCAAAAAGTCACCGCTAAATTCAAAAAATAAATAAATAAATAATTAAAAAATAAAATTAAAATTTACGACAATTTTCAAAAAATCGCCATTAAATTCAAAAAATAAATAAATAATTAAAAAATAAATTAACTTTTGCGGCGATTTTTGAAAAATCATCGCTAAATTCAAATAAAATTAAATAACTAAATAAAAATTAAATTAATATTTACGACGATTTTGAAAAATCGCCCCAAAATACACTTTTTTTAATCAATTTAGCAACAGATTTTAGAAAGCACCGCTAAATTTATAAAATAATTAAATAATAAAATTAAAATTTAATTAATATTTGTAGCGAAATTTAATTAAAAAGTAATTAAAATTTTAATTATTTAATTCAAAAATAATAAATAATTAAAATAAAATTTCATTAAAAAATTTAATTTTAAAAAAACAAAAAACATGCCAGCAAAATTTTAATAATTTTAAAAATATATATAAAATCTTCATTTTATTTTTTAATCAATTAATTAATTAAATTTAATCTAATTTATTTATTTAAAATTTATTCCATTATCCTTTTAAAAAATAATCCATTAATTTATGTTTTTTAATTTATATTAAAAAAATATAGAATATAATTATGAAAAATGGGATTTGTTTAGTAAATAATCCATATGCATGAATATTTAAAAAGGAGACTTCACAGATTAGATAGTTTCGCATGCACACGCGCATACGGGAGGTTGCATGTTCGAATCCAAAGAATGGATAGGCTGAAAAATTAAATTTTTAGCATGGCCACGTGGCGCGCAGGGCCAGGAGCTTGGCCTTGCCGCTTGCTTGTGTACTGGTGTGGTAAATAGCGACGGTTCAAAATTTTTGAATTTTTTGCGATGATTTTCCTAGTCCTGCTCGCAAGTGCGGGCTTACACGCCCACACCTTTAAAGTTTTTGCAAATTCAATATTTTATGATTTTAAAAACCACCACTAAATATTTTAAAAATCACCGCTAAATCACTTAGTTTGCTACGGTTTACAAACCGCCGCAAAAAATAGTATTTTGCGGCGGTTACTCCAGCGGTTGCTGAAAATCACCGCTAAATGCTTCGCAACGCTTGATATAGCGACGGTTTTTAAATTTCTTTAACCGCAACAAAATGCAAAAAAATCACCACAAAATGTAAAAAAAAATCGCCGCTAAATGCTGATTTTTTTGTAGTAACATTTCAAGTATCTTTTCTCGTTCTCTCATATATGGTAAGGGCATTTGATGAATTTTTGACACGAGTCACTTATCAAATGGTTTTTTTCCTTCATTTTTTCACCAGTAGTATACCTGTCACCATTCGTTACGTCCATTTACCAAACTATGTTCTTGCTCAAGTTACACATATAAGGACAATTCAATTTTTTAGTAAATTGGTTCTTTATAATGTGCTTTGTGTTCTTTTCTTTAAACTCAATTTGATATATGTGGCCAAATTGACTCAAACTTTTCACCTTATACAACTTTTATCAACAACTTTTGTCTAATGCAGGTCCAACAATCGGGGAAGACGATTGGGATGGGAACTCAGCAAGTTAGACTCTACTACTTGGATAAGTCAAAGTATGCTGAGTGTCATGTTTTTGTTTCCACCACCTCCTCCATCAATCCTCGTCTTTGGTATCAACGTCTTAGTGATCTCTCAATAAAAGCCTGTAGGCCACCTCTTTATGTTTAGACTCTGTCAAAATCGATCTAGTTAATGATTTTCTCTATCTGTCCATTTGCTAAACAAACCAAACAACCTTTTTCTTCCAATTCCATTAATATAAAATCTTGTTTTAAGTTAATTCATGTTAACATTTAGGTGGTTACCATGTCCCATCTTTACAAGAGGCAAAATACTTTTTTTATTACCATAGATGATTTTTCTTGATGCGCATGAGTTACCTCTTGCTTACAAAATCCAAGCCTAGAAATTGTTTACTTACTTTTATAAACTTTGTTGAAACCCAATTTGATTCTCGCATCAAAATCATTCGTAGTGATAATGGCCCTGAATTTGCTATTCCAAACACATATCATACTAAAGAGATTATTCACCAAACTAGTTGTGTCTCAACCCCACAACAAATTGGTGTTGTTGAACAAAAATATCAAGATCTACTTAATGTCTAAGTAGCATGGAAACGGAAAACGATACGTTTTCGAAATGAAACAGAAACGCTGAAACAACATTTTTCTAAAAATGTAGTAAACGAAAACACAGGGTAAACTATAAATTTAAAAAATATAGGGGGAGTTTTGTAAATATAATTTTTAAGATAGTAAATTATAAAAAATAATTCAAATATAAAAATTTATTTTCAGTAACATGCAATGCAATGCGCCATATTACTGAAAATTTTAATTAATTTAATTTTTATATAAATAAATTAAAAACAAAAATTAAACAAACAGAAAACACAAAAAAAATGCTTAGACCTCCAAACCCAAAATATGAACAGTCTAGAACACAGTGAGAGAGAAAGAAAGGGGGGGTGGTTGACCGGCGGGCCGACAAGAGAGTGAGACTGAGAGAGACAACGTCGGCTACCTAAGAGGGAGTGATAGCGGCGACCGACTGAAGGAATGACTGGCAGCGAAGCTTTGGGGTTCGACTGGAAGCGATGAAATCAGAAGCGACATATCGGGGTTCGACCGGAAGCGACTGAAGGAATGATATTTGGCAAAGAACGACGATGGGTGACTGGAATCAGAAGCGATGGAAGAAGAACCAGAAACAAGAAGAAGAAAAACCAGAAAGAAGAAGAAGAATAAGAAGAAGAAGAAGAAGAAGAAGAAGAACCAGAACAAGAAGAAGAAAAACCAGAAAGAAGAAGAAGAACCGAACCAGAAAGAAGAAGAAGAAGAAGAAGAGGGAGGGAAAACGAGAGAGGTTTGGCCAGCTTGGGGATGCGTGGGGCGTGGGCCACATGGCCTCTGTTACAAGAACTGGAAATGCATTTGGCCTAAAACGCGTTTCCATTTAATTTTAGCAAATTGCGAAACGGCCCCCAAACGTTTCGCAATTTACAAAAATGGCCCGAAAATCGTTTCTGGCCGTCTTTGGCTTTTTCGAAACGAGAAACGGTTCAAAAACGCCGAAAAGACATCCCAATCGCGTTTCCGTGCAACTTAGCTTAATGTAGCCCATGCCTTACATTTCCAAGCCAACCTTCCCAAAATTTTTTGGGGTGATGCTATCCTAATCGTCACTTTTCTAATTAATTGTACCCTAACCCCTGTTCTTCATGGCAAAGCACTATTTGAGGTAATTTTTCACAAAACACCCACTTATGATTATTTATATGTTTTTGGTTGTCTTTATTTTTTCTCTATCCATCACCACAAACCAAACAAATTTGATTCTCGTTCTCTCCGTTACATTTTTCTCGATTATCCTTATGGTACCAATGGTTATCAAGTTTATGATTTAACCACCGATTTTTTTTTTTCCTTTTTTGAGATATCATTTTTCATGAACATGTTTTCCCTTATGCTTTTATTGCTCCCATATTCACTTCACCAACACATTCAATCCTTCTCATCGTGGGCTTTGCATATTCGATTCTTCCCACCGCGACGCCTACCAATCCATACCTGCCTACCGTGGAGCCATCTCTACTTGCCACAATGCCTTCACCTTAGTGTGATCCTCAGCTAACCTCCATTGATGTCGCGCTAGCTTTGCCCACTACCACACCATCAAACCCGATCCTCTCTCCTGCATCGCTACTTCCAAATGTTGTGTTTTTTTACCTTGTCATTGCGATAGTGCTTGATGCACCGCATGATTCTCTTACACTCGACACTCGACTCTGGCGACCCACACTAGCACCGAGCAACCTTCAATAGTACCATGTAAAAGCTTATTTTCCTACTCGCTCCCTACCACCATCTCACTTGGTGTTGACTATAGGCACAAATATTCGTCACCGCTTGTCTCATATTCTTATTTATGGTAGACTTTCTCCTATCTATTGTGTTTTCACCACTTTCATTTCAACTGTCAAAGAACTTACCTTCTTTACCTAGGCTGTCAAAGATCCTAAATGGTGTCTTGCAATGGACAAAGAATTTTGTGTCGTCCATGATAATGGCACTTGGTCTCTCCAACCTTTTCCTTCCAAAAAGAAACCTATAGGTTACAAATGGGTCTACAAAATCAAATTTAATCTTGATGGCACTGTCCAACCTATAAAACACGCTTAGTTGCAAAGGGTTACAATCAAATTGAAGAATTTGATTATCGTGAGACTTTTGCACTCGTTACCAAACTTGTTACTACTCGTTTACTTCTTGTTGTTACATTCTCCATGAATTGGCACCTTCAGCAAGTAGACGTCAACAATGTCTTCTTCTATGGAGATCTAGAGGAAAATGTTTACATGTCATTACCTCCTAGTTTCGGATAAAAATGGGATACACGTGTATGCAAGCTTCACAAATCTTTATATAGGCTTAAGTAAGCTTCCCGTCAATGGTTCATCAAACTATCCAATGTCCTCACCCTTGCGGACTTTATACAATCCAAATCAGATCACTCATTATTCATCTAACACCATGGTACTTCCTTTATTGCCCTCCTTATCTATGTGGATGACATCATTCTGGCAGACAATAATCTCCAAGAAATTGATGAAATTAAAGCCAATCTCATGTAGCAATTTAAGCTTAAGGATCTTCGTAATTTGAAAGATTTTCTTAGCATAGAGATATCTCGATTGAAACAAGAAATTGTTATTTCATAATGGAGACATGCATTTGAAATATTAGAAGACATGGGATACTTGACAGCAAAGCCCACCAATTCTCCAATGGAGCAGAATTTATCTCTTAGTAAGTAAGAAGACGATTGTATTAAAAATCCCTCCTCCTATCGAAGACTTGTTGGGCTATTGATTTACTTAACCATCACAAGGCCAGACTTGGTCTATCATGTTCATATTCTCAGTCAATTTATGGACAAGCCCCAAGTTCCACACTTAAAAGCGGCACAACGAGTTCCATCAAGAAAACATCTAGACAAGGTATCTTTCTCCCATCCACAAGTTTTTTACCATTGAATGCCTTTTGTGATGCAAATTAGACTCGATGTTGAGACACATGAAAGTCAACCATAAACTACTGTATTTTTATTAGGAGTTTCCTCATTTCTTGGAAATCAAAAGGCAAACTACCATCTCTCGCTCAAATGAAAAGGCATAATATAGCTCCATGGCATATGTTTGTTGTGAGGACACTTGGTTTCAAAACATTTTACATGAGTTTAGAATAAAACATTCACAGCCGATTAAACTATTATGCGATAATCAAGTCGTTCTACATATAGCTTTCAATTTTGTATTTCATAAACGAACAGAACACATAGAAATTGGTTGTAATCTTATTCAAGAAAAGGTTCAAGATGGGGTAGTCAAGACTTACTATCTATCAATATCAAATCATTCAGTTGACATTTTCACTAAATTATTGAGTGTATTACAATTTTCAAATCTTGTCAGCAACTTAAGGATGTATAACATCAATTTTAACTTGAGGGGGAGCTTTGAGAATCAAATCTGATTCTCTATGTATATTTTAACTTATTGTTTTAATTTATTACTTAAGTTGGGCTAATATTAAATCTGATTCTTTGTGTATCTTCGTGTCGCCGTTGACGTCTCCTCCTAGGTGATCAATCTCCTAATACTTCTGGTGTGTCATTTTTTAGACTGCCTCTTTTTGGGGCCCTATGACAGTTGTCTTAAGCCGGCCATTCACCATCTCCATGTTTTAAAGGACAAAAATTTTGAGATAGTAGTGACGTGGTGCATGGAAGATTGTTTTGGGCTATAGTGGGAGCACTTGGTTTGCAGCATGCTAATTGGTGTTTCTTTAGCTTTTAAGGGTCTTCTGGTGAACTGTGATTTTAGATGATTAATTGCATATATACTTGAAATTCAGAAGTGAGATGTACGACGTAATTAAAACGCCGAAGCTTGAAGTCGTGGGTATCATCCAATACGATCGAGCAAATAGCGTGTGCAATTAATATATGCTTAGTTAATATATATAGTCGAGGAATTCTAAAATGGCAAACTTTGAATGAATTGTCAGACTAGTCAAGTCATTCTTATCACCCTTTCTACGATAGAAGTGCTCTGAGTCTTGCTGAAAATGGGGATTATGTCCCCCATTTCCCACCCAAAGTCTTGATTTTAGAAACGATGGTGGTAAATGATCCCCTGTTCGGATGCAAAGTTTCTTTTGAACTCTACAATTGTAAATAAAATAATATAAGTAATTATTAAATTTTATATTAAAATATACAAAAAAATTTAAATTTAATATATAATTTTATAATTATTATTAATTGACGTTAAAAGTAATTAATAAAATATTGACTTTTTTTATATTTTAGTGTAAAATTTAATAATCTTTTACACTAAAATATTATACGTGAATATTCTTGAAAAAACAACTTAAAATCAAGTTCTATAATCAACCATGCACACAAAAGCAATAAAATCACATTCTTTTCGGTCCATTTCATATTCATATCTTGGTTGGCGTATTAAACCGATGCTTGATTTTGTGTTTGGACCTTAAGACCAGTCCCCATTGTCGATGGAACCTTCGCTAGTTGCCTCGCTCATATGTTATTCAACTCTAAATTAAAATAGATTATGTGACAAAAAAGGATAAATTATAGAAACCTCAAATGTTAAATTAAAATTATAAAAATGACTCAAAATCACATGAAGTCTTGGTAGAATTCATATATCTTGTATAATTGACTTATAAGTGCCATTACATTAGGTCAAGGGCGGACCTAGAAATTAACAATGGGTGGGGGCACGGATCCCACCTCCATTTCCATGGGACCCACTCTCACCCTTCACAAATTGGCGTAGCGAGTGATAGAGCAAGCGATCAAAGGCAAGCAAATCAAGGATAAATAGGTAAAAAAAATGTGGCCGAAAAACATAAAAACTGCAAGCATAACCAACAATATTTAGACTTAGCTATCAATCAAGAGAATTTCATGAGAGAAATATATACTAGTTGTATAGATCAAAACTCGAATAAAACAGATTTGAGTGTTAGTCACACTGTCGCAACGAACAAGTGCGAGAGAGGCAGCGAGTGATAATGAGACGTTGAGGACGAGCAAGAGAGGCAGCGAGCGAAGGCTAGCGAGCGACCGGCAACAATCGAAGCGAGCGAGAGTTGCATAAAGGCTGGAGAGAAGGGATTGGCAGTTTGCAGAGGCCAGAGGGAGTGGGTGCTGGGATGGGCTGCAAAAATATTGGGTGGGCTGAACCATGGGCTAGGTTATTATTAAAAATTTATTTTTTTATATTATAAATTTCAATTTAATTGACTTCGACAACTCAAACTAAATCTGCCCCTAACATTACCTCTCTCGTGGTTAATGCAAAAACTGTTTGGTCACAAGCATCGTGATTCAAATGCCACGTGTCCACGTAAAAAAGTCTCCGCTGGCCACGTAGCTATGGAACGTGGCAATACACGCATGAATTGCGTAATCTTCCGTTCCACCTCAAACCTCAGAGAGAGAGAGAGAGAGAGAGAGAGAGAGGGGGGGGGGGAGGCAGTGACGGAATGAATAACTCTTCGCAGATTTGGATCTTGCCATGGCTGGGGCTGGCTGGGCTTCAATTCCATTGCAGGAGGAAGGTAAGTCTTCTCTTCTTTCTGCCTTAATTACAACGCCTCTCTTAAATTTATTATTATTATCATTTGTTTGTGTGTAGTTTTTGGCATTTTGTATCTTCAGAATGCAGCAATCTTTTGATTGGATGCTGTATGCACTCTTCGTCTGTCTTAATGCTAGGGGGGTTCTTCTCTTTCCTTTGGTCCCTCTTGATAGTGAAGCCCCAACTCAAGGCTGCTGGACGGAAGGCTAGTGGGCTTGACCCACTTAGCAACCTCCAGCAGTCTCTTAAAGGATGGATGGCAATTGGGCTTGGCCCATTCAGCAACCTCCTGCGATCCGTTAACTCGATGGCCCATCCAATGCTCTCCCATATATAAAGCTCGGTCTTCGTTTGTTACAACAGCATTCGTCCTTAGCCCTAAATCTGTCGATTTTCTCTCAGAATCGATCTTCTCTCTTGGCTATTTAAAACCCTAGCTGCGACTCATGGAGATACACTGGCGCTCTCAGATCTCTTCCATCTACTGCTGTCAACCTTACCTTTGGTGCTGTTTGAGTCCTACAGATCTTGTGTGTTGGCTCGTTTATGGTTGTAAGCTATTTCTATCACTGATTTACATATTTATCTTGCTGTATTTTGTGTTGAGCGTTGAGGAGTTGAGGGTGTATATCTATCATCATTATTATAGTGCAGTGAGCTCCCTTAAACCGGAACTCAACGTGGATGTAGCCCTATTTTAGGGTGAACCACGGTAAAACCTTGTGCCTCTTCTTTTACTGTTTTTTATGCTTGTGTTGCTTCGATTTATCTTGTGGGAACAAACTGTCATTTTTCTTCCTGTGTTAGAGGTGGTTGGGATATTCTGTATGTGTGTATGAGTACGCCCTAGCCCAACAGTGGTATCAGAGCCCTAAATCGATTACCTTGTTTATCTTGCTGTTTGTTTTCTGTTCGTGTTTGGGTAACTGTCCTCTAGGGTTTTT
Source organism: Diospyros lotus (assembly GCF_014633365.1). NCBI lineage: Eukaryota > Viridiplantae > Streptophyta > Magnoliopsida > Ericales > Ebenaceae > Diospyros > Diospyros lotus. The sequence goes on from NC_068341.1 coordinate 3,966,955, forward strand.
TATGAGAGATTCAGTCAGTGAGGGTTTACTGAAAAAAAAAAAAAAAAATCTCTAGTAGTGACCAGGGGTTAGGGTATCCGATTGCAAGATGACTACCACTAGGTTTGATATTGGGGTTTTCGATGGTAAAGGGGATTTTGGGAGTTGGAAGAAAAAGATGAGGGTTCTGCTCTCACATCATAAACTGGCAATTGCCCTAGAACCAGATGATAGGAAATGGACTAGGGAACAATTAGCTCAGACAGCTGAGATTAGGGAAGAGGCTTATAACCTTATTTTTCTGCATCTAGGTGACACTGTCATTCGAAAAGTAGATGGAATAACCTCACCTCTTGACCTTTGGAATAAACTAGAATCTTTATATGCTGTTATGGCTGCCCCTAATTTAGTTTATCTCAAAGGTCTGTTATTTAATTTCAAAATGGACACCTCTAAGTCTATGGATGAAAACATAGATGAGTTTACTAGGTTGTCTCTTCTTCTAAGGGGAACTGATCAAGCATTAGGAGACACTAGTGAAGCAATGATCTTACTAAATTCTTTGCCTGATGATTATAATGTGGTAAAACATGCTCTCCAATACACTGGTATAGTCCCTACACTTGAATTAGTTATTTCAGGGCTAAAGGCTAGAGAACTAGAATTAAATGCCTCTAAGAAACATGGTAATGCCCTATTCACAAAAGGGAAATTTTATAAGAAGCAATTTAATTCTGAACCATCTAATGGATTTAACTCTAAGGGCAAGAAAAAGGATAACAAAGGAAAACAAAAACCTAAATGGAAATGTTATCATTGCGGTAAGGAAGGCCATATTAAAAAGTACTGCTATGACTTAAAGAGACAAAATCAAAAGGCAAACCCAACTGATCCTGTAGGAACCTCAAATTGTTTAGCAGAAGTCTTAACTGTTTCTGAAACTTCCTCTAGTGAATGGATTATGGATTCAGGATGTTCTTTTCATATGAGTCCTAACCTAGAATGGTTTCATAACTTTGATGATAATGAAAAGGGAACAGTTTATATGGGAAACAATCATTCATGCAAAGTAGAAGGCATAGGGGACATATCACTTAAACTTCATGACAACAACTTAAGAATTCTCACAGGGGTAAGATATGTGCCAAATTTAAAAAGAAACCTAATATCACTTGGTACTTTAGATGAACAAGGATTATCTTATAAAGCTGAAAGAGGTTCATTGTTTGTATTTAAGAATGATAAGTTAGTTCTTTCTGGTACCAAGAAAAATGGTTTATATGTTTTGAATGGTTGTTGTTCTTCATACTTGCCTGCTGCATGCACTGTTAAATCTGAGGGAACAGATCTATGGCACTTGAGATTTGGTCATATGAGCTTGAAAGGTATGCAGACTTTATCAAGCCAAGGCTACCTAGGTTCTCTAACACCTGACTCTATAAATTTCTGTGAGTCATGTATCCTTGGCAAGCAACGCAGGTTGAGCTTCCCTAAAGGAACTCACCTTGCGAAGGCATGCCTAGAATACTTACATGCAGATCTTTGGGGTCCATCTCAAACACCTACTCAAGGTGGAAACAGGTATTTTCTCTCTATTATTGATGATTATACTAGGAAGGTCTGGGTTTTCTTACTTAAATCTAAAGATCAGACATTAGACAAATTTAAGTCATGGAAAACTCTAGTAGAAAATCAATCAGAAAGAAAAATTAAAATTTTAAGAACAGATAATGGGTTAGAGTTTTGCAGCAAAGAATTTAACGAATATTGTAGTTCCCAAGACATACTTAGGCATAGAACAGTAAGATATACACCCCAACAAAATGGGGTAGCTGAGAGGATGAATAGAACTTTATTAGAAAAAGTCAGATGTTTATTACTTACTGCTAACTTGCCTAAATCTTTATGGGGGGAAGCACTAAACACAGCTGCATATATAGTAAATAGGAGTCCTTCAACCGCATTAAAACTTGTTTGCCCAGAAGAAAAATGGACCAAGAGAAAGCTAAACTACAATCACCTTAAAGTTTTTGGGTGTGAGGCCTTTGCTCACCAGTCTGAGGGTAAGTTGGACCCTAGATCTAAGAAGTGTATATTCTTAGGATACCAAGAAGGGACTAAGGGATACCGGCTATGGGATAGGACTTCAGGTGGAGTAAAAATTATAATAAGTAGGGATGTTGTATTCAATGAAGATAACTTCCCTTGCAAATTCTCAAATAAAATAGAAGAAACTTCAGAACATCATGAACATAGAGGTGGAAATTATATTGAGGTGGAGCACCGAGCTGGTACCCATGACCAGCTGACAGTACCTGATCCTCAGGAGTCTGATCCAGTATTAGACAGTAACTTAGGAGGAAATTTTGAGCACTTAGAAGAAAATCCTGAGCCTAACCATAGTGAAATTGAAGTTGAAGAGGTGGCTGAAGACACCCCTCAATCAGATCTCAGCAACTATCAGCTTGCTAGAGATAGAAGTCGTAGAGAAGTAAAACCACCTGCTAGGTTTGGCTATGCTGATTTAATCTACTGTGCTCTTATAGCAGGAGCTGAAATGAAATCTACTGAACTTTCTTGTTATGAAGAGGCCATTAAATCACATGAACACCAAAAATGGAAACAAGCCATGGATGAGGAAATGGCATCTTTAAAATTAAATGGAACATGGAAGCTGGTTGCAAAGCCTAAAAACCACAAGTTGGTAAAGTGTAAGTGGCTATATAAACTAAAAGAGGGAATGAACAAATCTGATCCTATTAGGTATAAGGCTCGCCTAGTTGCTAAGGGGTTTACCCAAAGGGAAGGGATAGATTATACTGAAATTTTTTCACCAGTTGTAAGGTTTAAAACAATTCGATTGATGCTAGCTATTGTTGCTCATTTTGACCTAGAACTAGAGCAATTAGATGTTAAAACAACTTTCTTACATGGGGACCTAGAAGAACTTATATATATGGATCAACCTGTTGGATATGTAGATCCTTCTCATCCAGAACATGTTTGCTTACTTAAAAAATCTCTATATGGATTAAAACAATCCCCACGGCAATGGTATAAAAAGTTTGATGATTTTGCATTGAAAGCTGGTTTCATTAGGAGCAACTATGATGCCTGTTTTTACTTTATAATATCTGATGAACCTGTTTACTTGCTTCTTTATGTTGATGACATTCTATTGATTAGCAAATCTAAGGTTAAAATTAAAAACCTAAAGTCTCAATTAAATGACAATTTTGATATGAAAGACTTAGGTCCTGCAAATAAAATTCTTGGCATGAAAATTGAAAGGAATAGAAGCAAATATTTTATGAAAATTCATCAGCATGATTATTTGGAAAAACAATAATCAAGTTTGGCATGGCTGGCTGTAAACCTGTAAACACCCCCCTAGCTGGACATTTTATTTTATCAAAATCACAATGCCCTAAAACTGATGCTGAACATATTAAAATGGAAGATATTCCTTATGCTAATGTAATAGGGACTATCATGTATTCAATGATAAGCACTAGACCTGACCTTGCATATTCTATTTCATTGCTTAGCCGTTTTATGTCTAATCCGGGAAAATCACATTGGGATGCACTGAAATATGTTCTGAGATATATTAAAGGTACAACTGGAGTAGGGTTAAGTTATATGAAGAGAGGTGAAAATCTAGATCTTGTTGGGTATGTAGACTCTGATTTTGCAGGTGATCGTGACACTAGAAAATCCACAACAGCCTATATGTTTTCTCTTGGAGGTAATTGCATCAGCTGGAAAGCACAGCTGCAGCCATTGGTTGCACTGTCTTCCACTGAGGCTGAATACGTGGCTTTGACTGATGCATTCAAGGAAGCCATTTGGCTTCAAGGTATACTATCTGAAATCCACTTACTGGTAAGAAATGCTGACATATTTTGTGACAATCAGAGTGCTATACACTTGTGTAAAAATCCGGTGTACCATGAACGATCAAAACATATAGACATAAAATACCATTATGTCAGAGATCAGGTTGCAACAAGAAAGGTAAGCATTCAGAAAATTCCTACTGAAGAAAATCCAGCCGACATGGGGACTAAGGTGGTGTCAACAGCAAAATTCAAACACTGTTTGGATTTGCTGCATATTGATGTTGGTTGACCTAAAACCAACTAGAGTGATGAAGGTAAGAGGTTGAAGCATGCTGCACTATTAGACAGGTTTGTGTTGAGTCTTCAAGGTGGAGAATGTTGATAGTGAAGCCCCAACTCAAGGCTGCTGGACGGAAGGCTAGTGGGCTTGACCCACTTAGCAACCTCCAGCAGTCTCTTAAAGGATGGATGGCAATTGGGCTTGGCCCATTCAGCAACCTCCTGCGATCCGTTAACTCGATGGCCCATCCAATGCTCTCCCATATATAAAGCTCGGTTTTCGTTTGTTACAACAGCATTCGTCCTTAGCCCTAAATCTGCCGATTTTCTCTCAGAACCGATCTTCTCTCTTGGCTATTTAAAACCCTAGCTGCGACTCATGGAGATACACTGGCGCTCTCAGATCTCTTCCATCTACTGCTGTCAACCTTACCTTTGGTGCTGTTTGAGTCCTACAGATCTTGTGTGTTGGCTCGTTTATGGTTGTAAGCTATTTCTGTCACTGATTTACATATTTATCTTGCTGTATTTTGTGTTGAGCGTTGAGGAGTTGAGGGTGTATATCTATCATCATTATTATAGTGCAGTGAGCTCCCTTAAACCGGAACTCAACGTGGATGTAGCCCTATTTTAGGGTGAACCACGGTAAAACCTTGTGCCTCTTCTTTTACTGTTTTTTATGCTTGTGTTGCTTCGATTTATCTTGTGGGAACAAACTGTCATTTTTCTTCCTGTGTTAGAGGTGGTTGGGATATTCTGTATGTGTGTATGAGTACGCCCCAGCCCAACAGTCCCAGTTTAGAATTTTCTCTTTCTTTTTCTCATGAACGCATGCATCTTCGGTTTGAACTGATTAGCGAATCAAATGTATTCTCTGCGTTTGTGTGAAAAAGTTTGCGTATGTTGCGAATGGAAGTTTAGAGATTAGCTTGAATCCTTTGTCGAGGTTCCATGGATGGAGGAGACAACCTTGCTATTATAGTTTAATAGGTTTTCTTTTCTTTTCTATTTTTTTGGGGGGGTTTTAGGAGAACTAAATTGGGACTTGAAAGCCAAGAATACAACAGTATCCAAACAATGAATATCAAGGGTAATTCTATAAACAAAAGTTTGGTAAATTTTATTTTGACACAAAATGATGGCTCCTCTCTTTATTTGATAGCATTTCTTTTTAATCGATATTATTTGCATATATTAATTACTGAATGTGAGCGTTCCATGTTTTGTGGCTGTTTGACTTCAGCCTGATTGGTGGTTTTGATGATGTGAAGAGAATCAAATAATTTATAGCTGTAATTTGATCTTGAAAAAGATGGGAAGCTGCCAGTTTCTGGTGGTTTAAAAAGAGGATCCACCGCATACATAGTAACTTTATGATTTTTACGATATTCCTCCTTTAATATCAACTGCTTCTGGAATTACTGATACATGATTTATCTAGTCCACCTAATATGTGCCTTTGATATATTTTTTTGGTTCCAGAAATACAATGCCAGTCTGCAACTGAAATCAACCATCCAGCGTCAGGGAGAAACCATATCACATCCACTAGCTAATTTGAACAATTAGGAAACTATTATCTTTAGCGTGTAGGTGTACTAAATTTTTTGAGTAACTATACTCGTACTTGCCTTCAAAAGATAAAACAATCTAGGTTACAAAAACTAGTCTGCAGTGATTTACTTCGATTCTAAACATCCTAAGAAAAATCCGTAGCTTCGAAAACACTCATTTACCAGTAGCTTTAGAAATCTAGATTGAGACACTATTGGGAATTCCCATGCCAGAGAGCCCACTAGCTCTAATGGAGTCTGAGATGCTGGGATAAAGCAAGGTATAAGGCACTTTAACTGGCCCAAATCGGTTCTTCCATCTCTTATCATTGTTCCTCTGTACTATTCTATGTTCGATTTGAACAAGCTGCATCCGAAATCTTTCAAAAGCTTCCAGAGGTTGGGCATCTGAAGTCCAGTCAGGACTCTCTCTCTGTCCTAGATAGATCTCATCGGTAGCATGCCGGGACAAAATCTCTATCAGGGACACCCCAATGAGCGTTTGGAACTGCGCTGTTATTGTCTTCAGGAAGGCTGACTCGGGGTTTGACTCAAGCTCAGCATACTCAGGGGTCCCTGGCTCAGGCATGAATCGGCGGCTTATAGTTGGGCGATTAGGGAGATAGCCGGCATAAGGGTATTGGCCAAAATTCACAGCTGCATGGAGGGCAGAAGCCACCCATATGATAATTGTACATGTTTGGATGAGTTGAGCTCGTCCTTGCATCTCAGGCCACCACACTTCATCCTTCTTGTCCCCGTGACCCTCATTGCGGAGCTCTATCCACCATAACTGGAGTTCGGAGTCACCTTGAACTGACTCATCTGTGGAGTAGTAAAAGGAGCAATATTCACGAACCCAAGTTTCAATTGCTGACCAGATTTCAAGTCCATCAACAGCATAAGGGTAATCCTCTATCAAAAGTCTAAGGCCATAGGGCTGCCTTGAGTCTCGAACCGCCACTCCTCTGCAGTGAAACTGATGGAATCAGTCATTCATTTCTTCAAATATTGAAGCTTTCTGATGCTATTTTTCATTAAAAGGCATTGTGACTGACCTTTTAAGCAGTTCAGATGGAAGTCCCTGCTCGGTGAAATTCCAGTTCTTGTAAACGAAGGAAGACATTTCCATTGCGTATTTAGCTGGAAAGACTGTTTTTTCAAGCACCCCTCCAGCATTGATGAGGATCTGTCGGGCCAAGGCATTTATATACATAGTATCACGGAAATGAGGATGTAACAGTTTGTATATTGGGTGAAGCACACTCAATTGTCTATTCGTCGCAATGACAAATGGCTCTATTACTGCATGCGTGTTCAACCTGCACCAGAACTGTAAGCCTTCATGTATAGATTCCAAACTGGAGAGAATCATTTCAATTTTTGGAATTGATGAGAATCAATTACAAAGAAATCATACCAGTGGCTGATGAGCTGATGGTATCCTGAATCATTTATAGCAGCATAAGCTTTAGCAAGCTGCCACACTGAACCTTCAATGCCATGTTCAGCAGGAGTGAAGACTTGGCTAGTGGCACCATGTTGGTCCCCTTGTGGATGGGGTAGGCTTAACTCAATTGCTAACGGCTTCAGTGTTCCATCATCTTGCAGCAAAAGAAGTGTTCTGCTGGCATAGGTCTTTGTGGAAGTCGTGTTTATCCGTCTCAGGTATGGCATAAATGCATCATGATGATCCAATATGAACAGCTTGTTATTCTTAATTGCCTATGGAGAAGAAGATAATTAAAAAATTTTGTAATCTAGATCAATCAGATGAGGTTATTGACATTAAAACGGTTTTCTCAAGAACAAATAAGTTAGGCACCAGATCAGGGAGTGTAGTAGTAGTACTTTATCTACTGTTTGCCCATTCATGTTCTTCTCAATCTGCTCTCTGGTCACTGTACTGGTTTGGTTTCCATATATTATTGGGTCTAGCTTGCTGGCAGGTGGAAACTCCTGGGGTAAATAATCAGTAGATAATCTAGTCAAAACACTGGGAAAAAAATCTTAGGTAATTTGTCAAATGATCATTATGTTTACTTGGAGGCCTCGGATGACAACAGGGTTCACTCCAGCAAGCATTTCTCGTGCGAACTCCTCATCTGTCCTCCAGGCAGACTTATCCTCTGGAATTTACATGAAAAAATTTGTATAATTTTGAACAAATAATGGATCATCAAGCATCTAAAGCTCTGGACCTCAAAAACTAAGGAGCTATAGAGGAAATGCATATACCTTTGATAACATCTGGCATTGGAAATTTGAAGAGCCTCTCACCATCAGAGCGGACGAGCTCCTTCAGTATCTCGCAAGGGATGTACTCCCTAATTTTATTTAGCAAAGCCCGATTTGGCAGTTTAACCCCCCGTTCATATAGGTTCAACACATCTTGGAAAGTGTCAAACTCATTGGGGGTTTTGTCAAATAAGGCCACAATTTCTGCCGGCAGTACCTGTCCAACGGATTTAAGTGCATAGGCAAGGAAATCCGACATCTTCACCGGGCTGAACCGTTCATCTCTAGGAACATAAATGTTCAGACCTAGAAGTGGCAATCTGCTTTCAATGTTAGGATCTGCAAAGAAGCAAACTGAACGTTAATAGTAATGTACAGAATTAAATGCTGCTAAAATAGTGACAAAACTGTGTTACAGCAAGAACTTGTTAGAAAGTTTAAATAAATAATAGGCAGAAAGACAAGGACCTAACCAGCTTCTGTTGGTGGCCGGTCAGTTCGTCCTCTTCGAGGGTAAGGGTACGTCTTAGATCCACCAAGCACCGGGCGTGCATATTCTGGGCCCTTGTCTGGCATTCCCAGATCATTGTAGTATGCATAGTCATATACTCTGTCCCACTCCTTGAGCATGCCTGATCCATTCCCTCTTAGACCAATAAGCTCTTGTTCCCTGTAATAGCGTAGTGGTTCTGGTGTATTGCATGGCAGGATGGTCTACAACGAAATCAGAGTTCTAGGTTAGTGTTTTTTCACTTCCTATTACCCTTACCAACTGTTCCAAAAATCGGGAAAACTTCTTAAGCCATTGTTTAACTTTGCTCAACATGTCTAAATGCCCACATATAAAACAATCTTCCTGGCTTAGTGCATTAACTTGTTTACCTTAATCCAGTCTCAAAGTTAAACTTATTTCTTGATGACTGTTTAACTTTGCTGTTAAATATTTCTAATTAGCCCACAGATAAGAGATTCTTCCAGAATCAACTTTTTTATCCAATTATGCTTAGATCTCTGTAAAAAGAGTGCTACAGGAAAAGATAGATATTACTTGACATAAAGAAGATACCATTATTTCGAGATGGAAAGCAGTATAATAGGTGAGGTTTCAATTATTGAGGCCAAAAAGGGACACCCTTTATGATAGAAAAAATCTCCAATATGTACAGGCATGCTACTTAATCAAGTTCAGGAAGTTATTGCTGGTTCATAAATCTTCTGTTTTGGAGCTTAAATGCCAAAATCTTTTCCCCATCAGTGGGTTTCACTGTGTTTTCAGAGAAACACCAGAATATTCACCAAAAAAACCTTTCTTTTTGGTGTTCTCTCTATTTTTCTGACACTATTGGCTCACCAATGAATCCCTTATTTGGTCTAGCTAACTGATGAGTAAGCTATAGTAATTTTAGTTGTAAATAACAATCTATTTTGATGCTTTTAATATTGAATTACCTTGTTCGAGAAGAAGATCCGATCATAATTATATCGATGAGCTGGGTAAACCCAAGAATTGCAAATAAAAAGGAGTTGGCCGTGCCCAGGAATATCCTCCAAGGTAACTGTCTTGAGATAGAACTGGCTGTGGCGGTGGTTTCTGATTATGAAAGCACCAGGGAAGCCCATGGCCTCATCCCAGTCAAATGTAATGTTGAAGGCTGCTTCTACAGCTGATAACACCGAGGTGATTGTTGTAATCGACCTCTCAAGGTTCACAGCTTTTCCAAGCTTCCCTCTGTTTCCATTATCTAGACATGTAGGGAAAACTAAGATAAGTTATCAGAGTAACACAAAAACTCATTCTTCTACAGTTTCGTGGCATCTGATTGGGCATCGTCTAAAAGAAATGTGGCAAGAAGGATATTCCAAGTTCGCAATGAAATTGAGAAGTTTCCAACTGAGAGACCTAAATGCATATAACTATATAATGGGCTTCTGTAAGTAGAGCAATTTGCAGTAAATGAGCAAGACATTAACGAATGGAACTTTCAGATTTATTTATTTTGCTCACTGAACTATCATATTGGTTAAGTTAATCTGTTTATCTAAGTAGAGCCCTTCGAAGTTTAAGATACTCAAAGGTTCAGCTCGGCTGAAGTGAAGTTCAAGAACTACACTGGCAGGACTGAGGAACATAACAAATGAAATAAAAAATGTGGGTGGGTTGTGGATCTTTCTCTCTAACTGTCTTTGATGTAAGAGTGAGACATGAGAACAGGGACAACAGCCCTCTCTGTACGTAGACAAGTCAGGGTCATGTAGATTTTTTTTTTTTTTTTTGCAAGTAAAATTTTACCGCTCGGGAGGGTTATGTACATTTAGCCATTCCAATAACTGCAGTGCACATATTTATATCACTTCCTAATCAAGTTTAAAACTATATATATTAGGCTGTAGTTTTGCTGCAATGTTACAATATGTTGGAGATTCCAGTACTCTGAATTTTCATAGCGAGGACATGGAAATTAACAACCAACTTTCTTGGTAGAAGAGTACAGTTAATAATGTGTCCTTTCTTGAGATGCCCCCGTCTTCTCCTTGTCACTATTATAGCCTATAGTGAATCTTTTTTACACCAAGAAAATGATATTTTTCCATCACTGCTCTATCGTCCTATCAAGAAAAGAAGACAACAGAACTGCCAGGTTCTGTTTGGTTGCAAGAAAATGTGGGTATGTTTAGAAAGTTCAATCTTGGGTTATCATAACGCGGACATGAGTAAATTAAGAATCCGATGCTGAACTGAGAGAGAGAGAGAGGGAGAGAGAGAGAGACCTGGGTCGCCATGAACAGCACTGATAAGCTGTAATGAAACTCCTCTGCCAAAGAATTCATGAACTCGATCAAGAATCAAGGCACCAAAATCATTCGACTTCCTCAAAACCACGGTCCCTTTGATCTTCTTCTTCATTGTATTGTTGTGTATGGACTTGTGTTGGGTTCTCCCACAAAACATTTCCAATACTTTCTCAAACAACTCGGGGGTAGACGAACAGTTCCCCATTTGGAACAGATTCTTGATTTGATGATTTCTCCAACCGAGATATTGGCGATGGGTTTTCTTTCAAAGAGAGATATAAGGTTTTCGCAGGCTTAATGGAGACAACAGTCGTGCTAGCGTATTAATACCACTTGTTGACTTGTGAGGACCTGGGATCAACCTTCTGTAACTACATATATTTGCCGTCTTATGGTGGGGTCCTCTAATGGAATTTCCAATCTTGATCTCTTTAATAAAGAAAGTTGAGGAACTTGATTCCTTTGCCATCCATTCCCCAAGGACATGCTTTGTTATTTTAAAAGAAAGTGTATCTTGCATAATCTAGTCATATATATTATATAATCAAAGCTGATATCACTCATGGGCCTCCATTTTTTTCTCTTTTTCCCATATAGATGTTACTATAATCACATAATAACATTGGCCTATACAGCCACTAAAGCTGTGGGTTTCAAGCAGTTACTGCTCTCTCTCTCTCTCTCACACACACACACACACTTGTGTGTGTATTTGTTAACGATGTAAAGAAAGATCTGTTAGCTAATCGAAGTTGGGTTTAGCAAAATTTACCAAGGGGCAAGGGGTACTTTTGTTTTACACCATCACTGTTCATTGATGACTGAAAATATCAAGTCGTGCCCAAAAAATGTCAAAAACATGTAATGTCTGGGGGAGTTTCCAGAAAGAAAGTGACTACAAGGTTATACCCCGCTTATTGTTGCCCCTAGAACATAGGTCAAGTTAGGGCCAACCCTAGATTTAAGTTGTCCAGGGCCATGCCCATTTCAAACCACTTGAGGGCGATGCCCATTTTAATTTTTAGACTCAGTTAGTTTTAAATTAATTAAAAAAATAAATTTAAAAATTGAAGATGTTAGAAGATGGGTGTCGACGTGCGCATTATTATAAATTTTTAATTAATCTTAATCTCCTATCTTTTTTTTTATCAAAAATAATTAATCTCATGTGCATCATTGCAAATTTTTAATTAATCTCCATCTTCCATATTCCTTTATCAATAATCAATTTCATTCTCATGCGTATGAGTGCGATTTTGTTCACCCCCTTTAACGGGAGTGACCATAACCCCCTGTGCTTTGAGGGTTATTTTTAACGGAGAGAGCAGTCCCCTATGTTTAGGGTTGACAATAGTTCGGTTTGGTTTCGGTTTTTGTCAAAACTATAACTAAACCAAATTTAAATTACTAAAACTAAAATCAAACCATTACCCATTTGGTTTTAAAAATTTAAAACTATAACCAAACCAATCGGTTTCGGTTCGGTTTCGGTTTAACCATGATTTTTTTAGTTTAATCCATATCAACAAACAAAGACAAATAGCATTCATAAATTTTTTTGATAATTTCACAACAAACAAAGATAAATTATAATAAAGTTACCTTATTCTTGCATAAAGTTACAAAACTTATTGGATATAAAATCACATTTCCAAACCTACAATTGTTAAAATCAATAAATTAATATGTACATAATTAAATTATAATTTAAGCTAAAAAAAATTAGCTACGAAAGTTAATACCTTCATCAACATTAATATATTCTTCGTAAATTGATGCATATCCATCTGAAATGAATGAGTCAACTCTATCTAACAAAATTATAAATATAAAAAATAAATTAATATGAAGAGAGATGAGGCAGAGAGCGAGGGTGAGAGAGATCGAGAGCGAGCGAGAGCAAGAGGGGCCGAGCCCTAGCGAGAGCAAGAGAGATTTAGCGAGGGCGAGTGAGAGCAAGAGAGATGCAGAGAGCGAGGGTGATTGGCGAGCTCGCGCGGAGGAGCAAGAGAAATGAGGCAGAAAAGGTGAGAGAGATTGAGGGCAAGCGAGAGTAGGGGCCGAGCCCTAACAAGAGCAAGAGAGATCCAGCGAGGGCGAGCGAGAGCAAGAGACATGCAGAGAGCAAGGGCGAGGGCAGGCGGACGAGCGAGAGGCAATGAGGGTGAGAGAGAGTGAGAGTGAGGTTGAGAGAGGAAGGAGAAGAGAAGGGGAAAAGGGTTTGCAAGCAAGGCAATTGGGTTGGGGTGGGCTGGGCTCAGGTGGGCGGGGTTGTATATAATATATATTATATATACATATTATACATATTATATTATATATATTCGGTTCGGTTCAGTTACCCACCATTCGGTTCGGGTTTCGGTTTGGTTTTAGTGAAAACCATAACCAAACCATACCCATTGAAACAGTGTTCGGTTTTTCCCCGAACCAAACTATTACCCAATCAAACGATTTTTAACCGCGTTAACCGATTCGATTTCTGTTCGGTTCCCCACGGTTTCGGTTGCAATTGCCATCCCTACCTATATTATTTTAACCCCTCCCTCCGTTAAAAATAACCCCCAAAGCACAGGGGCTTATGGTTACCCCCATTAACGGGGTGAACAAAATCGCACTCCATGCGTATGGCAATGACACCCATCCTTTCACAACTATTTCATGTATTTTTATTTAATCTTAATCTCCTTTATGTATGATTGTATCACAATTATTTTCATGAGCCTAGCTGGGAATGGCTTGCGACTCCATCGTCTTCCTTAGTTCCTCTCTTTCTCAATTTTTTATCCATCCATTATCACTGACATATGTTATCAATATGTGCGGGCATAGGTTTTCAATCCAACCGATTTCACAACTATGTCTTCTCTTCAATGATTCCATTTCTGTTCTCATCATTCCGTTGTGTGACTTATGAGGTATATTTTTTGATTTTTTTTATTAACCCTTAAATTATCAATTAATTTTGTATATATATTTCAATATTTGTGATCTCTTTATTATTAGTGAATCTACATTAATGGATTGGCGACGGTGTCTATAAAAAAACATCTGTTAGAACAAATTAATTGTAATAGTTTAATTATTAATTTTTTATCTAAAAATATTAGAAGAGTAAATTTAAAGTGAAATATTATGAATTTTATATAATAAAAAAATTTATTTGTATTAATTTTATTTTTAAATATAGTCATAAAGATCCCATAAAAAATTTCGTTTAGGCCCTTAAAATCTCAGGGCTGGCCCTAGATTAAGTGGTTGGGTCACGATAAATTGAGATTCGCACTAGTAGATCGTGAGTTCAATTTCTTGCTCTACACAGTGAGATAAAATTTTCACTTCGATTTACCTTCTCAATCGAAATTGAATACACGAATAATGAGAAACCGCTTAAAGACGAATACCCAATTATTGACATCCTTGTGCTTTTCAAGATTGAGAAGGGCATATTAAGCATATCCCACCTGCAATTTTGCCTATATTAGGATTTGTGAATTCATATATATACCCGGTGTTCTTTCATGTAATTTATTGGGAGCTTGGTTTAGATGTGTTTTCTTACGTATTCCATGAACATTTAGTTTGGGAATTGTCTTCCTCTATTGGATGTGACTTTTTGCCAAGTAGTCCACATGCTGTTGTTATTTTGTTTATTCACCATTGGAGACGACCAAACATATTGGGGATGCGCTTGCTTTTGCTGGCTTATCTGTTTCTTTTAATATTTTTCTTAAAAGGAGTCTCATTTTGCCTGTGCTTTGAAGCCCACGGTGCAGCCTTTTGAGCCCTCTTTCAATAGTAGCTTTAACTTATTTGACTCATCTTTCATTTGGAGCTTCTGTAAATCTCATCCCAGTATATAGAGTAGAGATGGGATTCTTGAATATTAATTCATTCATTCATATTATTACAACATAGATTCAAAGGGGAAACAAAAAAAATATTGGTAGAGCTGATACCATGATTGAAGAAATTGAGCATGTAACTAACATGCAAAATGTTCATCATCAGTGTCCCCTTTTCATTCATAATGCATGTTCATGGCCAACAAAAGCTAACCTCTGCTGGACATTAATAATTTCAGGAGATATGATTGGTCGTTATTTTGGTGTACATGTGTGGGAGAGACTCTCAGCAAAAAGGCCCTTCAATATCTCAACTTTATATCTTTTATATTATCAAGTTAGAGATGTCGAAAGTGGGATATATAGTCTTGAGTTCACCTGAATTTTTGACTTTATAAAATAATAAAATTAAGAATAATTAAATTTCAAATTTAAATTTTTGATATTTAATTTAATAACTCTAATATTTTAAAATTTATATAGACAATATCACAAATGACAATCAATAAATCTCAAATAATTCATTTTTTATACATAATTTTACACTTTTTATAAGAAAAATTATGTCTCATACACAAAAGGTCATAATCATTTTTAAAAAATTTAAACATATAAATGAATATATATATCCCATATATAGCTAATGGAATTTGAATTTGAAAGATTATGTAATTTTATAATTTTAAATATTTATAAAATTCAATACTATTTTTAAAAGTGGAATTGAAAATTATCAAACATTTAAATTTTTCAACTTTTAATTTTTATATTCTAAATTTTTATTTTACTAGTGGAATTGTATTTTTAAAAATATTTTTATATATTAGATAAATAAATATATTTTTAAAATTATTATAAAAATAAGTTAGCCCAATTAATTTTTTGTAGGGTTCAACTGGTTAAGACTCTCGAACCTAGACTCGGGGGCCTAATAGGCCAACTCGGCTTGACGCACTAAGCGAACTCAGGGTAGAGTTTGAAACATCATTTTTTTTATAGTGTGTTTTCAAATTATAATTTAAATTTTTTTAAAACTACTTTATGATAAAGACTGTTCACTCATCCTTACGATTTATATCTTATTTTTATAACTTTCACTAGTGTGATCTTTCATTTTCATGGTTTAGTTTTTCAAAATTTATTAAAGATTATTTTCTTAAGTGATCTTTAGTGAGATTTACTTCCGGTGGACTTGTCTTTTCACTAAATTTTGTGTTTGGTTTAGTTTATTAAGGATATATTTTTTAGTACACTTATTTTCATAACTTAATTTAATTCATAACTTGGTCTAAATTTTTTATTCATTACAAAATATTGAATTTAAAAGAAAAAAAATACTTCTTCAGCATCAAAATAAAAAAATTTTAAAATAAATTTTTAAATCATTACAACTCAAAATATAAACATAAAAGTTGTCTTTTTCTACTAAAACAAAATGGCATACTTTAAGTAAAAATTTAGTTCTTATAATAGGTTTGGCATGCTTGATACACTTAATATTACTAAAATAAAATTTATACATATTTCAAGTGTGTCACATAAAAACACGCTTACCTTTACATGGCATGCTACAAAAATACTGAAACTTCCAAAACCTCCTGTTTAAGAACTTTCATTTTCTTCAAATTGTTTGCCTCACATGGAATATTTGAATATTATAAGGAATGAATCCAAGTTTAAAAAATGAACTTTCTAAGCAAGGAACTTAAAAAATAAAACATTTACATAAAATGTGTACATAAAATAAAATATAAATTTTTACTTTACAATATTTTTGTGACAATGTTGACATATTTTCAATAATTTTTTCAAGTAGAGTTAGCATTTCTTAGATAGTCTCCAATCATGTCACCTCATAATCTAAGCAATATTGAGCAAAATAGTATGACCATACACGATTATGGATACAAATGAGAAGTCAAAACGTTATACAAATTTAAAATAATTTTCTCATGCAACACATAAAAGTCACGGAAAGGATGATATATATATATATATAAAATTATATAAGAGAAGAGACAAGGAAAAAAAAAAAAAAAGTCGGAAAGGAAAGAACTTCCACTTTGGAGCAAGAGAGTTGCCAAAGGCAGCCCCTTTAGTGGCTAGCAGCTACTGTCACTGCTCGTTGTTTGGGGGCTCCCTCTGGGGTCCCTTTCCATGAAAGTTCCTTCATATATATATATACACACATATTTTTAAATTATATATATATGTGTGCGTATATATTCACTTACCCTTTTTAATTCACTAATTTCACACACTCACCAAATCTTATTAATAATCTTGAATTTTTTAAATTACATTAAAATTCATTTCTTTAAATCTTTAACATTCAAAAAATATTTAACATATTACAAAATCAAACCCTAAGTTGGTTATCAAATTAGACTCAATGCTCAAACTCAACACATTCCACAAATAAGTCAAATTAACCCAACACGTCGAACAAAAGTTAAACAACAGGTCAAATCAGTTCGATTGACATGTCTATACGTGGCATTTCTATCAGCCTCATGCCATTGTTCATGGGCCACACGATTTCTTCTTTCTTTTCTCCCATATCTTATTATGAAATGTCCAATTTGCGTTTAGGTTTTTAATTGTTAAAACAGCAAAAACAGATTAGATATTTCACCTAGCTAAGCCAAACAAGTGGTCTTCAATATTCCTCTGTGAAAAGGAAAAGAAAATTGTATTGTAAGTAGAGAGTGACAAAAGTCACTCATGTGGGCTTGTTTCAACTGTTCATATGGGTTATTAGTGATACAGTGACACTTCTGTTTGTTTGTTCATATGGACTCATTTTGGTTCCGGGGTAAAAGTAGATAATATGTTAGAAATATGGGTTTTTTTTTTTTTTTATCATATGTCCCCAAGAGTAAGGTAAGATAAAATGCATTAAATGCATGTAGTTTTTGTACTTTAATTTCTATTATTCGCATTTATGCTAATAAGTGCATTTATTTTAACATAAGTGAATAAAATTTGTTTAGGCACATCAAAATATATATATTCGGTATACTTCATTATGTTTCTTTTATTAGCACGTAGTAGAGGAACTTCAAATGTGTACTACTAGCAGTCAAGATGGTAGAGACCAAATACCTCAAATGTGTACTACTAGCAGTCAATAAAGTGTTTGTCCTATAAATAAAAACACAGAAAGTTACCTTATAGGTTTTGCTTGGTGAAATATTTGACAAGATTAAAATAGTTGGAAAGAAAAGAAAGAGAAGGTTAAGATTATAATTATGCATAGGTGTTCCATTTTAATTACTTGTCTACTCTTTTATATACGTGGACGACGAAATAACTATTTAGAAAGTTAAAAGTTATTTGGTAATGGGCGATGGTAGATATTTACTAGCTACTAGTTGTCACCCCTTGTCTTAAACACCATCATGTTCATTACTTGTCTTCTACTATTGTTGCAATTATCTCCCATCATCTACAATATTACAATGCCATTATTCTCAACATGATGGATGGATGGTACCCTTTTTGTTATTGTCATACATTACAGTTAGAAAATAACATGTTTGATGCATGGAGGAGGTCTTGAATTAATGTACCACTAAATTCTAAACATTAATAATTAACTTGAATTTGACGTCTTGGCGTGCAGTGCAAGTGATGCAATGCGACCCCTTTGCGTGCAAGTGATGCAATCCAACATTAAGGAATTAACCATGGAAACAGTAACATCCAATTCAACGCTTCAGATGAAAAGATGAATGCGAAACAGAACAAGAAGCAAGCAAACAAGATGACAAAGCAGGAACAGACAACCAAACTAAGCAGCCAATGTGGAGGAGGATTATATATATATATATATATATATATGGGATTATGGGAGTGTTTTAGTAGTTTAGGGTTTTGGGGGATTACGATGAGATTATACAAGTTTAAAATCAAAACTAAAAACTATAAACGGCAACTTACTATTTATTGTATTGTTTAATTTGACATTTATGTTTATATATAATAGTTGAGTAGCATCGATTAGTTCATTAATCAATAATATGAAGTTGTAGTCTTGAGGGCTCGATGAGAAATGAATATATAGTTGGTTTATCGAGTGAGTTTAAGCGTAAATTTTTATATATTTATGTGGTGTTAGTGATTTATAAAGTATTTGTGAATTTATACATACATACTTATTAGAAGAAAAAAAAAAAAAAAAGTCAGCATGCCTTAACTCTGAAGGTAGCATTTTCCGGAGAAAATTGGACCTAGAAAGTGATGGGAAATTTGAGAGTGACCCAAACCTAATGGAATGGTGGATGGTGGAACTGCCACCCCTCTATCCAAAGACAAAGGGAGATAAAAAGGGGGGACTTCTTGAAGAATTAATTAAAAGGGAGATAACAAGCTCTCCTCTGGCTTTGTTCATTCCTTGGATGCAAGTCCAACTTTATTCTATTCTATTGTAGAAGTATTTATGTGAAAGGAAAAACGAGTCGGTTTCAAGAATAATAAAAAAGAGTAATTTTTTTTAAACAGTGGAATATTATGGCTAAATATTTAAAAGACGCATTTATCTGTTTATTATCTTCTTCTTTTTTTAACTTATATAAACAGATATGTGACATGATTACTTTAATCCCTATTAAGAAAGCAACTAAGATTCAAAAATTTTAATAGAAGACTCTGAATTTAAGCTAATGCTATTTAACCAATTAGACTGCTGCCCCATGGTGAAATGGGTCCTTTGGATATAACATAATGTGAGGTAAAATTTACTCTTAAGATTTAAGGGAAACAAATTTCTCTTTTGAAGACTTAGTGATGCACAGTGCTTCAATGTTCATTTTTGTCCCTAAAAGAGCTAGAGAGAGAAGCAAGAATGAATGCCCTAATCCTATCTTTTAGATATATGCCTTTGCAAAAGAATGATTTTCATCCTTTGCTTGCCTCTCATGGCAGGAATCACCACACATGCATAAACTAAACACAAGATCACAAGATGTCAAAGGTGCGTGGATGAGCTTTTTTCTTTTTTTTCTTTTTTCTTTTTTTTCTTTTTTCTTCTTAAGAAAAGTACATATATACCTCTCCACAATTCAAAACTTAATGGTCTTTTAACAGATTTGTTAAAGAGATAATAATAATAATATTAATAATAACAATAATGATGATAATAAATCAATATCTAATTAATTCGCTTAAATTTTTAATAAAAAATTTAGAATGTCTATTTAGTCAAAATATTTTCTTAACCAAATTAGCATATAAACGTTAGTTACATGTGAATAAATCTAATACATCTGTACATGTTTTACCTTAAGTCAAGTATTTTTGTTTAAATCATAAAGGTGTGAAGGATACTTGATCCCTTTCTTTCTTTCTGTTTGTGGGTTGCTTAAAATGATATCAAACTATGGCTTTAGTGTAACCAAAGTTAATTTTGGGTATAAGATATGATTAAAAGCCTTGTGCTTTAAGAATTTTCTGTGTGAGAAAATAAAGGAAAGAAATATGCTTAAAGAACAAAACAGAAAAATAACAATAGAGAAAGTGTAAAAAGTATTTTTTGAGGTTACGACTGTCATCATTTAAGTGAAATTTTATCTAACTCATGTATTTCGGTGCATTTTGATTCGTAGGGGGATCTTTGGGTGGAGTGCGAAATCCTTGCATTATTCAAAAAGAGAAAGAAAACAGAAAAGTGTAAATGTAATGAAAATAAATTCTTCCAAACAACCAACAATACATGGTGATGGATTACAAAAGAATGGTGGGTAAGCAAAGAATATATATATGGTCAATCACGTGAGCTCTTTTTTTTTTTTTTTTTCCTTTCCTTTTATTTTTTATTTTTATGAAAAGAATAAATTTTGAAGATCCCAACCGAAATTACCTAAAAATCATTTTAGTAAATTATTTATGAAAATTGGTTTACAAAATTGATTATCACAAATGATCTAAATTTTATAAAAGTCATTATAAAATAAAATACCATTACTGGAGATTGTAGCTCCAATAAACGTGAAAATTTACAATAAAATGTTTTAGTAACGGCCAACTTATATGAAACGAGATATAATAAAATGTTTTTACTCACTTTAAAAATTCTTACCATATGGAAATAGAAACCTGAAAAATAAAAATAAAAATGATTACAAATAGGGAAAAATATAACAATCATAAGATTACAAGATAAGATGAGATTAGAAGATAAGGATACTAAAGACAATCTTGTGCTAATTTTGCCGAAAGGTCAGGGGAAGGAAATCCTTATATTTCATTTTATAGAATAAGCATATTCTTAAAGCTTTCACTATAACAAGAATAAATGTTTTTGAGTAACCAAGAGTGGATTATATTTCTTTCCTCGTAGAGTTGTGCTTGAAATATTAGGATTTGGACTTAGCCATTTGGGCCGATTGTGATGTAATTCTTGTGTTTCGGCTTTCATTGGGCTCTCTGTACTTCCAAATTTGCTTTCTAGGAGCCCACCTTATGAGATGACTATTTTATGTGTTTAGACAGATATGCTGCCTAATTTACTGTAATGATTTCATAAATTAATACTTCGTACTTAATTAAAAAGGACTAAATAAATAAACTAACTGTAAGACATACAGTATAAAGCGTGTAAATGTAATTAGTCAAACACGTGTACTTACACCCATAAAATAAATTTTATTATTTAAAATGTTTCTCGTAAATGTCTTCTTAAAAGGAACCTCACCCCAAGCCCACCGCCACTATCAAATTTTTCATATACCTGGTTAAACCATTTTGGTCTCACTGTCCGTCATTCTCTTCCTAACACTCATAAAATAACAGCTCTTAACTCGTAAACAAAATTCATTTACAATGATATTGCGCTATGGGTAGCTTGGCAAAAGTGTGGAGTTAAGAGAACACAACCATGTAACTACCTACTACTGGTGCTACAAAACCATTTAAATATAGGCACTGAACAGTGGAATCTTTTCCTTCAAGACCATCAAACGCCAAGCAAAACCTGCCAGCAAGTGAAGGAAGAGGTGTAACAACAGTAGGATGTTGCAACCCCCTCAAAATGATTCAGCAGCTTGCGATCTTCGTCTCATCTTTTGGCGCTTCCTCCTCTTCAGCTCTTCGTATCATCTTCTGATGCTTCCTCTTAGGTTTTCACCTCTTCTCACTTTTTTGGTGTCTTCCTCTTGAACCACCAAATCATCACTTCTCCACATACCTTCTTGGCAACTCAAGGGGTTGGCTCCCTCTTTCAGTTCATTGTCGCAAGGAAAACTCCACATGAAACCCCACTTCCAACTGGGACATCTGCCTCGCTTATGTGATAGGGAGAAGAAACCTCCTGCATATGCCGAAAATATGAAATAGTTACATAGGATAATTTGCAAAAGCAAAGCGAGGGGAGTGGAGGCAGGGGATTGTCTCCTGCATCTGTTTCAGTTTTACAACACAAATGCACAGAAACCTCCCATGGCACTAACAAACACAACAGTAAGCAAAACCAAAAATCAGAGATAGGTTTGGATCCATAAATGGAATGCAATTTTAACATCAAAATAAGGCCTTCAGTGAACTGATTAACAGGGTCATGATACTGTCAAAGAATGACAAATTTTCAGGAGGCAAGGCGTACCAGATTCATTTAACGCATCCATTTTGTTATCTTCATTGTCATTATTTTTCTTTTCTTGTTGGCTTGATTCTTTGCTGCAATTCTCAGCTTCCTTTTGGCATTTCGCATTGGATTGATCACTGCCATCAACTTTTCTTCCTGTCTCCTCTTATCCCTCTTCACCTTGAGAACTTTTCTGATCCGGCTGTAAACTTGTACAAAATTATTCGTCCCTAATGTATCTCTAATACTTTCAACAGCCTCTTGTGCTAATTGCTTCACATCATCTGAAACAGAAAGCAATTTATGAAGAAAATATAGAAGTCAAATACATGAAAACAAAATTCAAACAAGTACATGGAAGCTACATAGGAAAATAAGAAAATGAAGCAAAGTCTAATTTTGATTTTGAAATTTTTATGATCCATTCAAACTGCTATATTATTTACAATAACTGCCCAATTTATCATTTTGTGCTTAGGATCTCCCATTTGCATGAAACCTTCACTGCATATATATAAAACCATGTGAAAGTAAAAGATGAGACACAATAATAGCTTTCTAAACATTTCATAGAATGAGAACTAGAAATACCCAGCATTATATCAAATTGACAATGAGTTATTGCTTGGTTGGCATTTCAATCATGTAAAAGCACGTTTAGTTTTAGAGATTGAGCTTTGAGATAACTTTGGACGAGCATGGCCAATTTTTTGGACAAAACTACTAAGCTCTGGATGAGTGAAAAAAAAAAAAAATCAGAACTCACCTGGAATAATTTTCCCAGCATATCCTTCAGAAACTTTGTACAGTGGTAACAACATTTGATATACATAACCTTGAAGGTTGTCAATTTGTGATGAATACCTTTCTGGGTTGACAATTTTGGGTGAGATTGACTTGAAAACACTAAAGATTATTTTCATCTGCATATAAAGCTTAACTTAGTCATTAACAAGAACTTTCCGTAAAAAATATGGAGCAGAAGAGTAATAGGCAGAGACTGCAGAGGGTAACAAAAATATACTCAACAAATATGGCACAGTCAGCACATCCCTCAGATGTGCCACTATTTAGCAAAACCCACCTGAACTGCTTCCATCTGAAGGGCAACTTTTCCCATTCTCTTAAGCAAGTGAGAGACGAACAAAGATAGATCATTTTTTTCTTGATCATTACGATTACTGTCACCCGATGTCATGGATGCTAACGTACTTCTTCCTTTTCCAGGATCAAGGAGCTGGAATGCTTTAAGGAAATGATCTCGCTCATGGTTTTCAAGTGACAACCAGTAGCAGCGAGCATCCACTCCTTTGTTAAGTCCCAATAGTGAATGCACACCACAAATTGCAAAGATGAGGTTTTGGATAATAAGGGTCTCAGCAACTTTGTCAATGAGTGTTGACTTCAGTTGGCAGCAGATAGAAACAGCTATAAAAAAAAGTCTATTTGGTTTCATTAGGAAAAACATTCCTAATGACATCTCAGGATTTTCTGTATTGGCCTCGGTTACTGAGGCAAAGTACAGGGCCACCAGTCGGTTTGATACATCACGAAGCCACATATGTGGGTGCAACAGAAACTCACAAATTGTTTCCCATAGATCCTGCAAATTAGACAGTTGAAAAAAATTAAGTTCATCGAAAGCAACAGTAGACATATAAAAATGAGAACCAAAAGAAACAAATATCTCAGTTTTTTCTACAAAAATGATGTTTAGATATATGAATGAACAGTCAACTACTTAAACCAAGCAGGAAGCGGTGTTAGGTCACCAGTTCCTGATAGCATTGCAGCAGGGTTGCTTCTTGGAGTTCTGGGATCAAGTTCCGTGCAATGTGTTTATCTCTCACCATTTTTTTGTCATAAACATCCTATGCCCTCTGTGCCAATGCAATGAGTTTACACGTCGTGTGCACCAATGCACTTAGTTTGGTTCAGTTTCTTTGTTAGTCAACCTCAATATGTGGGGGAAGTTGCACAACAGGACGACTGAGATCTCTATATACACCAATGCACTTAGTTTGGTTCAGTTTCTTTGTTAGTCAACCTCAATATGTGGGGGCAGTTGCATAACAGGAGGACTGAGATCTCTATATAATTGAAGTTAATGCCCCTAACAATTCAAGTTTCTAGAAAAAGGTTGCAGTTAAAAGAGAGACAAATTGGAAAAACTCAGTTACAGCTTCCAAACCACTTACAGATACAGAACTAGAAGTTACTTTAACAAGAAGCAGAACATGGGTGCAATAAATGAAAGTTTACTTAAAGTTAGGATATATGTAACAATTAACCAGGGAAATCTAAGTAGAAATGCTGTTGAAGTTTGCCTAGAGTTTTTGATGCGGTAGAAGATCAGTAATGTTGAAGTCTATCGGCTGGAAGTTTTAGATCAATTAGGGCTTTTAAATATAAGTGTAATTACTTTGTAATTTTGAGGGCCAAATTGTAATTTACCAAAGTAGTTAGTTACCTTGGGAATCTCGCCTTTTTCTATTTATAGGAGGGCGAGGTAGGCAGTCGATTGACTGATAAGAGAGAGCTTCTGTTTTGTCTATGTTCGAGTGAGGAGTTTCCGTTCTTGAGAAAGAGAAAGGCAGTTTAGTCTTGTGTATTTCTTGGGAGAATGTGTGCTTGTACTCGGGGAGATAGATAAGTGTTTAGAAGCTTGGTGTACTGATTTTTGTCATCCTAATAAAGGCTGTTTGGAGTGGGTGTTGATTGCTGGATGTGGGTTTGCCTAAAGGCATTCCGAACCAGGGTATATCTTGTCTCTTCTGGTTTATTTTCTCTTTCCTTATTTCTGTTTTGTTGTTGGTTTGTGTTGGTTCTTGTGTTTGGTTTCTGTTTCTACGAGTTTCTTTGAATTCACAAGGGAGTTCTCTTTGGTTGGCTTCGGTTTTACAGTCCTAAATATCAACAATTTGGTATCAGAGCCATCCTTCGCCCAAGATAAGTCTTCTTGATACTTTTCTTGATATCTTTCTTGTTGTTTTTATTAGACTCTAGTTCTAATTATGGCTGCGACAAGATATGATATAGAAAAATTCACTAGCCAAAATGATTTCGGCCTTTGGAGAATTAAAATGAAGGCACTCCTAGGAAACCTAGGATTGAAAGGAGCATTAGAAGAAAAGAAAAAGTTACCCGAAACTAGTACCCCTGAATAGAAACAAGAATATAGTAAACAGAGGGAAGAAATAGATGAAAAGGCATATAATACTTTAATTCTTAGTCTTGGTGATAAGGTTCTTCGAGAGGTCTCAAAGATGACCACTGCTCTATCCTTATGGAATAGGTTAGAAACCTTATATTTGACCAAAAATCTTTCCACCCGGTTGTTCTTAAAAACTAGGTTTTTCTCATTTAAAATGGGAGGGGGGCAGAAACTGCAAGAACATATAGATGACTTCACAAAGTTATGTTTAGATCTTGAAAATATTGATATAAAATATGATGATGAGGATAAGGTTCTTGTCTTATTGCACTCTTTACCAAGATCTTATGAAATTTTTGTTGATATATTAAAACACAGTAGAGAAAACCTGTCTCTAGATGATGTTATTGGAGCTTTAAACTCCAAGGAACTTCAACAAAAGTTAGAGGTCAAGAATTATGTAGGAGATGCCCTTACAACTAGGTCAAGGACAGAAAAGAAGGATCAAAAGACCAAAGGAAGGTCTAGATCAAAGTCTAAAAATGGTAAGAAAACAGTAAGGTGTTTCTTATGTCATGAAGAAGGTCATATTAAGAGAAATTGCCCTAAGAAAAAGAAGGAATTTCAGAATAAAGGGAATACTGAGATATCATCCTCAATCTGTGAATTTGATTATGATAGTGCTAATGCTCTAGTTGTATCAAAAACTGAGAACAATCGGGCTTGGGTTTTAGACTCTAGTTGTTCCTTCCACATGACTCCTCATAGGGACTGGTTCCTAAGCTTTAGGGACATAGATGGGGGTAAAGTCCTGTTAGGAAATAACCAGGAATGTAAAATCAAAGAGATTGGGGATGTTAAAATCAAAATGCATGATGGAATAATTAGGACATTGGCTGCTGTAAAATATGTACCAGATTTGAAAAGAAATTTGATATCCCTTGGAGAATTAGACAAAAACGGATACTCCTATAGAGGAGTTGGTGGAGTCCTTAAGATAGTAAAAGGATCTCTCATATGCATGAAGGCTATCCTTCAAAATGGCATATATATGTTGCAGGCATCCACTGTAGGGGGAGAGGCAGCATTAGGAGAGGGAAAATCCTATGGGCAGTCTAGACTGTGGCATTATAGGATGGCTCACATCAGTGAGCAAGGACTCAAAGAATTGGCTAAGCAAGGGATTTTAAGTACTGAGAAAGTTACAGCTATAGACAAATGTGAAACATGCATATTTGGAAAATCAGTAAAAGCAAAATTCCCTAAAAAGGCTACTCACTCCACTAAGGCCCCTTTAGAATATATCCATTCTAATCTGTGGGGTCCTTCCCAAACCTTATCTCATAGTGGAGCTAAGTATTTCCTATCTATAATTGATGATTATTCTAGAATGGTTTGGATTTATGTTTTAAAATCAAAGGATAAAACTTTTGAAACTTTTAAAATTTGGAAAACCATGATAGAAAATAAAAAAGGAAGCAAAATTAAAATCATTAGGACTGACAATGGTTTGGAATTTTGCAACAAGGAATTTGACAACCTATGTAAACAAGAAGGTATCCTAAGGCATCTATTGGTTCTAGGAAATCCCAAATAGAATGGTTTGGCCGAGAGAATGAATAGAACTCTCTTAGAGAGAGTTAGGTGCATGATTATTCATGCTAGGCTGTCCAAATTGTTTTGGGGTGAAGCCTTAGTCTCGGCAGCCTATGTTATTAATAGGTCACCATCCACAGCCATAGGGTTTAAAACCCCCTATGAAATGTGGACTGGTCACAAGCCTAATATAGATCATATTAGGGTGTTTGGGTGTATAGCTTATGCTCATTCCAAACAAGGTAAGCTGGACCCTAGAGCTATTAGGTGTTTGTTTATAGGATATCCTGAAGGAGTTAAGGGCTACAAACTGTGGAGTTTAGATCCAGATATGCCTAGGACCTTTGTAAGCAGAGATGTTACTTTCAATGAAGAATCTAACATAAAAGACTTTGAGGGAAAGGGAGAATTAAAGGATGATGAGAAAGAAAAATCAGTAGATATAGATCCATCTGGAAAACCAATGGGTAGAGGCCAAAATAACTCAAGATCAAGAATTAAGTCTTCAAGAAGAAAATGAAGGGCATGGAGAATTTTCTCCAAGTCAGCAGGATGATTATGAGGGATCCTCTGCAGATCAGCAAGAGGATTATGAAGAATCCTCCTGCTTAGAAAATTCCCTTGATCCAGAGAGATATAATGTGGCTAGAGATAGGCAGAGGAGGGTTTCCAGACCTCCAGTAAGGTATGGCTATTCTGATTTAGTTTCCTATGCCCCGTTAAGTGCAGCTGCAGAAGTAGGGGAAGAACCCCTTTCATATGAAGCAGCAGTAAAGTCCAGAGATTCTCAGAAGTAGCAAGAAGCCATGAAATCTGAGATGGACTCTCTTAAACGGAATGAAACTTGGGTCCTTGTAGAAAAACCCTTAGGAAAGCGGGTTGTTAGCTGTAAATGGATATATAAAATTAAGGAAGGAGCTGGAAAAGAAGATAAACTTAGGTATAAAGCTAGGTTGGTGGCTAGAGGTTTTACTCAAGTAGCTGGTGTAGATTTCAATGAGGTATTTTCACCTGTTGTGAGACACACCTTAATAAGAATCTTGCTTGCAATCTCAGCTCATTAAGACTTAATTTTAGAACAAATGGATGTTACAACAGCTTTTCTACATGGAAATTTAGAGGAAAATATTCTTATGGAACAGCCTAAGGGATTTGAAGTAAGAGGTAAGAAAGAACTAGTATGTCTTCTTAAGAAATCTCTTTACGGTTTAAAACAATCCCCTAGATAATGGTATAAGAAGTTTGACTCATTTATGTTGTCCCAAGGGTTTAAGAGGAGCTCATACGATAGCTGTGTCTATTTTAAACATATGCCCAATAATGTATCCATATATCTTCTCCTATATGTAGATGATATGTTGATTGCAAGTCAATCAACTAAGGAAATCATGAATTTAAAACTGAGTTTAAAATCAGTCTTTGAAACAAGAATTAGGAGATGCTAGGAAAATATTAGGCATAGAAATTAAAAGGAACAAACAGCATAGGCAGCTAATCTTGTCTCAACAATCCTATCTTAGCAAGTTGGTTAAGAAATACAATATGAGTGATGCAAAGGGTGTATCAATACCCTTTGCCCAACACTTTAAATTGTCTCATGAGCAGTCTCCAAAGGATGGAAAAGACATTAAGGAAATGAGTAAGATTCCTTACTCTAATGCTGTTGGGAGCTTAATGTACAGCATGGTCTGTATAAGACCAAATTTGGCCCATTCTATGAGTGTATCTAGTAGGTTTATGGCCAATCCGGGTAAAGCTCACTGGGATGCTGTAAAATGGATTTTCAAGTATGTTAAAGGGACCTTAGGTATGTCTTTGGTTTATGGTGGAGGAAAATTAGAATCAAAACCTTACATCTTAGGGTTTACCGATGCAGATTTTGCTGCAGATATTGATAAGAGAAGGTCTTCTACAGGTTATGTATTTCAGCTATGGGGATCTACCATAAGTTGGAAAACAAACCTGCAATCGGTAGTGGCTTTGTCCACAACCGAGGCAGAGTATATTGCTGTAACAGAAGCAATAAAAGAAGGTCTTTGGCTTAAAGGAATCATTAGTGAACTTCTAGGAATAGATGTTAAGGTTAGGCTAATGTGTGATAGCCAAAGTGCTATTCATTTGGCTAAAAATCCCTCTCACCATGAAAGAACCAAACACATAGATGTTAGGTATCATTTCATTAGGGAAATTCTTGAAAAAGAAGAGATAGCCCTAATAAAAGTTGTAGGAGAAGAAAATGCAGCTGATATGTTTACCAAAGCTGTCCCTAAGTCTAAATTACAGCATTGTTTATCCATTCTTAATGTTGTTTATGTTTAATATGATCAGTGTTTTGTCTTCATCCAGATAAGAACAGGTTTCAGGCTATCGAGTGAAGAACTCAAGGCAAATGGTGGAGAATTGTTGAAGTTTGCCTAGAGTTTTTGATGTGGTAGAAGATCAGTAATGTTGAAGTCTATCGGCTGGAAGTTTTAGATCAATTAGGGCTTTTAAATATAAGTGTAATTACTTTGTAATTTTGAGGGCCTAATTGTAATTTACCAAAGTAGTTAGTTACCTTGGGAATCTCGCCTTTTTCTATATATAGGAGGGTGAGGTAGGCAGTCGATTGACTGATAGGAGAGAGCTTCTGTTTTGTCTATGTTCGAGCGAGGAGTTTCCGTTCTTGAGGAAGAGAAAGGCAGTTTAGTCTTGTGTATTTCTTAGGAGAATGTGTGCTTGTACTCGGGGAGATAGATGAGTGTTTAGAAACTTGGTGTACTGATCTTTGTCATCCTAATAAAAGCTGTTTGGAGTGAGTGTTGATTGCTGGATGTAGGTTTGCCTAAAGGCATTCCGAACTAAGATATATCTTGTCTCTTCTGGTTTGTTTTTATCTTTCCTTATTTCTGTTTCGTTGCTGGTTTGTGTTGGTTCTTGTGTTCGGTTTCTGTTTCTGCGAGTTTCTTTGAATTCGCAAGGGAGTTCTCTTTGGTTGGCTTCGGTTTAACAATCCTAAATATCAACAAATGCCTTTTTTTTTTTTTGGGTGCAAATAAACAATAAAATGAAAAGTGCTCTCACCTCACCCAAAAACATGAAATGAAATAACAAGAGAAAATAATGAACACACAAACCCATCTTCCAGATATAGTCCTGGAACTCCTATTTGACCTTCTCACTTCAATAAGTTGACCCAAATCCATGCATGCTTGCAAAAAGATGCAGACATAACAAATGGGCCTTACCTCAAGATCCTTTGCTAGGCGCAAATCATGGAACTGATGCAGTATCTTTTCCAACAGAACCAGCGAGTAATATGCTTCTTTCCAAAAAGGAATTGCAACTTCAACAGAAAGATCTAGATGTCTGTCAGTGAGAGTATCAATGGCAGAGTGGAGAATGTTTCTTATCATTGATAGCACTTCATTGATATGTTTCTGAAATCCTTTTCTTGTCACTTCTACCAGTAACCCCAAGACCTACAACAAAATGTTTTAAAGCCCAAAACATTCTATAGATAAATAGCAAAACCCACAATGTGCGAGTCCAAAACAGAAAAAGAACATTCAGCATCTTATTATGGTTTCTATCAGATTCCAGCATATATTTTCTTCATTACTATATAAAGAGCACATATTACCAAAAGAAAGCGGGAGCCAAGGAAGGGACATAATATTCAATATATTTCAGCATGAAATTTTAACAGTTGGCTTGGTTCATCCATTTCATGCTTTGTTTCATGTATTTGTGTCACTGATTTCAAGTACTACAAGAATATAAAGCAACAAAATTTGCAGCATTCTCTAGTTTATTGCTAAGAGCAATTCACAAACGAAGATTAGGAAATTGACTCCATGTTGGCCTCCCACAGATAGGTTTGTGCTTAGTTTTGGGAAAGAGAAGGATAGATTGGTATGGCAATCATTACAAGGGAGAACTTCTAGCCATGCACATTCCATGATGCCTTTTGTAAGAAAGAAAGGTCTGGCTTTCCATGGAAAGTTGCATGGAGATTGATTGCTCCTCGAAGTCAAGATTAATTCTATCAGCTGTCCTTGGTGCTATTGTAACACCCATCCTTTTATGAATTGTTTCTCATAATTAATTTAGTATTCAGAAGAAATTACAAGAAAAGAAAATTTTGATTAAAAGATTAAAATGGGAATCGGATCAGCCAATATGTAGTTCTAGGTTAGCAGCGGGATCCAAGGTACAGTCCCAAAATTGGAATTTAAATAAAGAATTTCAGAGAAACGGATCTCAGATTTGGATTCCCCAAACAAGTTCATTGACATAAAGTCTGATAAATTCTGGAGATATGCCTTCAGGCACAATTTTCAAGGTAAAATAGAGCAATCAAGCAAAATGAGGCATTTATGAAATTAGGTCGGGGTGGAATATAACTCCAACTAAAAGTGTACAAAATATAAAAATTCCCAATATGGTTTTGACTACCTACCTGTGCTGCAGCACTCCACAAATGCTGCTTACTACCTAAATACCAAGAAAGACCATATTCCAGGATGGAATGAAGTGAATGCAGGCTCACATTCCCAATCAGAAGCTTTATAGCAGCACCAGCCATTGATCGGACTTTGTTGTCAAAATCATTGGCCAAACAAATGACCAAATGGACAAATATCGTCTGGGAATGCTCATCAAGAATTGTTTTTGGAAACTTGATTACAATTGCATGGAGCATTTCAAGCACAGCTTCTCTTCCTGCTGAATGTTCATACCTGCAAGAATGTATTAAATCACCTTTAAGAAATTGGTGAAGTGTGCTAAAAACACAAAGAATTAAGAGTTACACAGATCATCATATAGATCATTGCTTGCCTAAGATTTGAAAGCAGAAAATCAAGATGTTGCTGCAAACGCTTCTCTGAAAGATGATAGTCAAGTAAGAATTGCAATAAAATTTGACTGCACTTCTTGCGAATTGGTTCCACTTGACTTGTAACCATCAGTTCTGCAATCTGAGTTACAAGATCGTATATCTCATGGACTACAAGCTTGCGAGTCACTATTGCCTTCAAAAGTGAAAGAGCAGTAAATGAGGGATTCTTTTCAAGATCAATAAATATTGGAAATTGGATCACCATATGCAATTGATCTGTGGAAAGTGTAATCCTAGTGTTCCGCAGAAGCACTGTTAACAAGCTCAGACATGATTGCATCAGAGGGCTGCTGGTATTTACTGATCCTTGAGCTATAACCAATATAGAAATCTTTATCTTGTCGGCTTGTGATTCAAGGGATGGTAAAGGCAGTCTCACCAATGGAACAAGGCATCTGAGGGCTGCAGATATGACATCTTCATACTTGGAAATCAAACACTCAGTAAGCAATTTGACAAAGGGATCCAACATTGATAAAAGTTGTTCATCCTTCTTACTAAGCTTTGTCTTCTTAATGCGATCATGCAGCACTCGGAGAGCAAAAACTGTAATAAGATGAGATGATTGTGAACTGGAGTCAATTAACCTTCCTGAATTAAATTTGCTGCTATCCTCATCTATATACTGCTCTTTTGCATTTGCACCAGAGGAACTTTTATTTGCATCACACATAATGCCATCTTCGATGAGGCTATATAAAAAGACAAAGAGATCAATCTGATTTACAGATGGATTACACTCAATGCCAGCAGCTATGTTGCTTAACATAGTTTCCAATTTCAGTTTCACTTTTGGGGTAAGATGCTTCTGCAAACGAAATGTAATAGGCGAAAGTAGCTTCAAGGCATGCGTTTTGAATGTGATGTTCTGGGCAATTAATTTCAGTGTTTCAAAAGACTTGAGCTTCCTAGTCTCCTTCATTTTTGAAGCAATCTTTTCCACCTCTTTCTCTTCTGAAACATCTCCAAGAATATCGTTCTCCACCACAAAAAGAAGCTGTTCGAGACAATAGTCCAACTTCCCACTAATGGGACTCACTAGAGATTTTAACAAAATGAAATTAAGAGTATATCCCAGAACATGCAACTCATATCCTCTTTTCAAGGTTGCTCTCAATACTTGGACAATGAACTGCAAGTACTCCAAACCTAGCTCCTTCAAACAGGCAGCCAAAGCAGCTCTAGCCTCATCACGAATGCTTTCTAAGCGATTTTTAAGGAAGTTCGAAACACGATGGATTATACTTGGAAGATGCATGTCCATGACATCACCAGGAAGCAACTTTAATAGCTTAAGTGCCACAAGACTGACGTTGACATTGACATTATCAGAATCAGATGATGAGAATTTCTGGATCTTAGGCAGCACATTTTTATGGAGACATGATTGTATCTCAGAAAAGTCAACAGTACCATGTTCATTGCCTTCTCGACCTGGAACAGTTTCTGTAAAATGAAACTGATCCAGAACAGCACAGATTAGCCGCAATAAGACCTTCTGTTTGTCTGGTTTGAAGGTCATCTCTCGCAAGCATCTCATTAAAAATGCATAATATGACCTCCATTCCATGTTACCAGCAACAGACGCAATAGCCTCCAAACATGCACTTCTAATATTTTCTGCCTTTCCAACTTGTACATCAAATAAAATATTGAAAAAGAGAGGAACAAACACTTTACTTGCAGTGACCTGAAGTTCATAGCAGCAATACTTGTTATAAGCCAAGTAGCATAAAAAATTGTTTACTAATAACAGTATCTCCAAGGGAGAGACAGTATTACCTCTGGCAAATTGGCTGAACTGACGAAGTTCCTAAAGCGTATCAAAGCCCTTGCTCTCCTGTGTTTCTGCAACAAAATATATATACATATATAGGTGGACTTCAAAAAATCAGCAAATACTCTACCTACACATATTTTTGCCAGTATACTTGTACATAAAACAGAGCAAACGAAAAATATTCTTCATATCTTTTCAAGGGGGAAAAAAATATGGGAACCAAGGCAACTTCCCAAAGGATAAGAACAAAATTCCAAGATTCAACAAGCATTTGTAAGTGTCTATTAGAAAATTCACAATATATATATATATATATATATCTGCTGGGGAAACATTTATCTCCGTTCTGGAAAACTACAGGAATGAACGGTCAAGACAACATTTTTCAGCATTCTAAAAGGGATAACAAAAAACAGCTTCTTAATCAATATATCAACCTTGACGTACTAAAGACACAAAGAACTAACCTGTAAATGCATAATATTGTTGAAGAAATCTTGTTCTGCATCTTCACTGCACAGTGCCCTAAACGATTTAAGGGTTGGCATCTCTGGAAGCTTCAACACCATTTCTCGAAGTAAATCAATCCATCCCTGAAATCACACCCATTTAAGAAAAATCAGTGCTAAAATCTTTTTACAAATTATATTCAGGAATTTTTCCTAAAAAATATGAAACACTAAAAGTTTCACTGAACATACATATGTAGCTTTAACTGAACATATGAATTTTATGGGTATAAGCACTAACCATGAACAACATACCAAGCCTTTATCATACTATGTGGGGTCAGCTACATAAAAATTCTAGTTTTCCATTCTTCTATCCATGGCCCTATTTTCAATAAGGTCCATATATTTAAATATCAAACCTAAGCTTCTCCCACCAAGTTTTTCTTGGTCTTCTGCTACCTCTGCTAACTAACTACTTGGCCTATTCCATCCACTCTCCTTGCAGGAGCCTCCATTGGTCTTCTTCTCATATAGCCAAACTATCTTAATTGTGTCTCCCACATCTTTATCTTCAATAGAAACCACTTTGACCTAATTACAAATAACCTTAAGTTTTATCTTTTCTTGCATGGCCATGCATCCATCTTAGCATTCTCATCTTGTCACATTCATATTTTCCACTAACATTTGCATTTTATGTGATGGTAACAAAGTTGGCCTTATAGTTGTTTTATAAATTTTTCTTTTAGCTTTAATGGAATCTTACTATCACATAAAATACCAAATGCACTTCTCCATTTTAACCATCACGCCTTATAAATAATATCCTCGTTAACCTCTCCATCTTTTTCGATAATTGATCCAAGATATCTAAATTAATCTTTTCTTGGTATGACTTGATCTTTCAATTTTATCATAAGATCATCTGCACATATTTTTACTAAATTTACATTCCATATATTCAATTTTCACTCTACTTAATACAAAACCTTTAGGTTCTAAAATGTTTCTCCATATCTAGAGCTTAGTATTCACTTCTTCTTTTGTCTTATCCACCAAAACTATGTCATCTACAAATAGCATATGCCATGGCACCTTTTCCTAGATATGTTTAGTTAGTTCATCCTGTTCAGAATAAAATAAAAGCATA
Source organism: Diospyros lotus (assembly GCF_014633365.1). Classification (NCBI taxonomy): domain Eukaryota; kingdom Viridiplantae; phylum Streptophyta; class Magnoliopsida; order Ericales; family Ebenaceae; genus Diospyros; species Diospyros lotus. The sequence continues at coordinate 4,002,080 of NC_068341.1, forward strand.
AAAAGATAAAATTAACCCTCTATTTAACAACTTAAGCTTTCAAATGAGATGGTGGTTAACAATTCAACATGGTATTAGAGTACATATAGGTCCTGAGTTCAAATCTCACCGCTAACCCAATATATAAATTGTTGCATGTGATTGGACCACTTATCAGTGAAGCTTGGCCGCACAACATGTTGAGAGTAAAATAATAGTATAAAAAGATAAAGTTAGACCTCTACCTAACAGGTTAAGTTTTTAGATCATAAGGTAGTTAACAATTCAACACATCCATTGCTAAGGCAGCATGTATTGTCCAAGTGATAGGAAAGACATTGCCTCATTTTTTTGCTCCCTGATCTAAGGTTATACTTGAAACAAATAAGTAAACTTAGAAAAAAGGCACGCATGAAAGACTTCATTGCCTTGTGTATCCTTTATGAATTGTCAGCAATTTCAGATCCCCTCCAGTTATTTTATCACATTTAATTTGGATCTAGGAGAGTTTTAATAAAGAAAGAAATAAAAAAATAACAGAAAAACACATACAAAAAGAACAGACCAGGTAAAAAAATTAATACCTTTTGTGTAGGAGCCTCTTTGTTCATTGCATCCCCCATATGTTTGAGAAAAAACTTGTTAATTATCTGGTGAATGCAAGCTTCAGACCAATAGATGTCATCAAATTTTAATTCTTGGTGAAGAATTTCAGCAGAGAACTCAATAAATGAAAGCAATAATCTATATCCACTTTGCCTCAAAATCAATTCTTCAGATGACATGTCATACACAGCATGCGACAAAATGATCAATGCGTGCTTCTCTCTAACAGTATAAAAGAAGTCTTTGTTTATCTTTTCATAAGCATTAATAATACGGTCATAGTCAAGACCACCCATCTCCAAGGCAGAGGCAGCATTCAGTTCACAAAAAAGGTTTGCCTGCAGTCAAGAAGACAACAAAAGAGTAACAAAGTTGAGAGATCAAATTCCTCCAGTGACAACACTTCGAAAGGGGAAGGGCAAGAAAAGTAAAGGTGGGACCAATTTACCACATCCATTACAGAAGCATCAGTTTTGGAAAGAGAATCAAGGAGTCCACAAATAGATATCCGTACATCCAGACTAGAAGAAATGAGAAGTGGAGAAACTGCATTCAGAATTCCTGTTGTGCTTTCACTCCCTAATAAGGGTATCACGTGTTGAATGACCTGCAAAGCTACTACAGATGCATCTGCAAGAAAAATAATGAGTTTCAAGCTAGAGGGCTTGATAAAGCCAAGATACACAACGCAAATGTTAATATAAAAATTGTGAGATACTAACCAGAATTTTGAACTCCCTTTGTTAGCAAAGGTAGGACAATATCAACAAATTTACTTGCTGCTGAAGGATCTTTAACATATTTTGATAACAACTTGAAAATATTTAGCTCTCTCTCCCCAGGACATTTCACCAATTTCCTAGTACAAAAGGATGGTCACTCAACAAGGGTCAATTTAAATTCACAGCTATCTAATCCAAACAAATATGAAAAATGAGAAAAATCTGTGAAGAACACCAGTAATGTCTGAACAATCCAATCACAGAGTAATTTTGTGATTTAACAGAAATTTCCAAATGTGAATTTCATAATATATAATTCTGATATCCTCCTTGGGAACCTCAAATATACCAAGAACACGTATTCTTGACTTTGGCACCATTATTCTATTTTTTATGATTCTAATAGAATTTATAGGCATGATTTACTAAGTTAACAGTTTAGTACTATGTATAACTTAATAGCAAGAGAAACAAAAGCAATTTTCTTTCAATAATCACCAGAAGAAAAAATACACATAAAAGGACAGAAAATCTAAAAGTTACAAATCATAGTAAATATGGCAAGGTTACTCTTAACAAATATTAGGTTCATTTTACCTAGGTCAATTTTATTTCAGTAATCTTCTAAATTAAGGACAAGCAGTAAAACTTAAGGAAAGAATTGAAAATTTGAATGATTATGGTGCTTATAGGTCGTTGAAAATTAGGAAGCCTCATGCACTACGTGCACCCCTTTTTTAGTATGGTACGAACTGAAAACAAAGAATGTGAGATGAATGAAGAGTACTTAAGTCATATTTATAAGAATAAATGTGATGTACGAAGTTGTGAAAATTCTAGAGGAATCAAGCTAATGAGCCACACTATAGAACTTTGGGAGAGAGTGATTGAACAAAGGTTATGAAGAGAAACCAAGGTCTCTAAAAACCAATTTGGGTTCATGCTTGGTAGGTCAACCATGGAAGCTATATACTTGCTAGGGCACCTAATGGAATATGGATAAACAAATAGATCTAGAAAAAGCTTGTGACAAAGTCCATAAAGAAGTATTATGGAGGGTCTTAGAAGGGGGGGGGGGGGGGGGGGGGTTCAAATTGTCATAGACACATATCATGGAGCAAAAACGTGCTGGAACAAGAGGGGAAGATACTAAGATTTTTTCAATTACAGTTAGATTATATCAAAGATTTGCATTAAGTCCTTACCTCTTTGCCCTAGTAATGGATGAACTCCCTAAACATATCTATGCAAAGGTGCCTTAGTGTATGCTAATTTACAGAATGGCATTGTGTTGGTGAATGAGACAAAAGAAGACATGGATAGTAAGCTCAAGACATGGAGGAACACTTTAAAATCAAGGTATTAGGTTTAGCTTATTAGAAATTGGATATATAGAACGTAAGTTTAATAAAGATATAAGTGTGGAACATGTTATGGTGAAATTTGAAGATCAAGTCATCCAAGAAAAGATCAGTTCAAATATCCTAGATGAAATATCTTGGATGGTTAAAATGGAATATTGCTTCTAGCATTTTATATGATAGTAAGATTTCATTAAAGCTAAAGGAAAATTTTTATAAAACTACAAAACCAACTTTGTTCTATGGCACACAATGTAAAGGAAATAAGCACCAACATATGCAAAAATATGACTATATGACTAATGAAGATAAGAATGTTACAATAGATATGCAACCACACAAGACAACAGTAGAAACGAGGTCATTCCTAATAAGGTCAAAGTGACTCCTACTGAAGATAAGATGCATGGAACATAATTGAGATACTTTGGTCATGTGACAAAGAGACAAACAGAGACTCCTGAGAGGAGAGCGGATAGAATAAAACAACTCTTTAGGCAAAGAAGGTAGAGGAAGACAAAAAAATGGTAGGAACTCTTAACGTATATATAAATTGTAAGGGGCTTACAAAAAATAAGCCATAAATAAAAATGATTGATAAGCTATACTAATGTAACCAAACTGACCTAATGGGATTAAGGCTTGATATGTTGTTGCCGTTGGTACTTGAAGAAAACAGGAGGAGAAAAACAAATTCATGCTGACAATGGAATAACAAGAAGTTCCCAAAGCAAGACACAAGGTCCACTACCAAAAGTTTTTAAGATTTTAGGTCAGAAAGTATATCTCAGTTAAAAGAGAAAATTTGCATAATTGAAGCTATGAAAATTGAGGTGGAAAAAGAAAGGTTGTTAATATTCATATATTCAAACTGCAACAAGGACTTGAACAACGACAGTAGCACCAATCTACAGTCTGCAACTGCTACAAGTCCCAAAGGCCTAGAATTCCTGCTCAGCAATATACCAACTGTAAGAAATTCAGGGCCTTCCAAAACCACAAGGATAGTTGAAGCACAATTTTAAAAGGTTACAATAAAGTTATTTTCTCCAATCAGGATCAACTTGACTAAACATAAAAAACTCGAGTAAAACAAGAATAACTGAAATATTAAGAATGACATGTATGATAAGTGACAGAGTATGGCATGCATGACAACTGCAGGCCATGCAGGAAAGGGAAGCAGCAGGTGGTTTACTATGAAATATTTAACCAAGTTTTCCAAACACATCCAAGCATGCAAGGAATTGAGGATAATCATAGTCAATCATAAGTTGTAGAAGGCACAACACTACAACAAGTCAACAGTACATGACAAACATGCAAGAATGACTTGCAACTATTCATACCTCCTTGCTACATTATTGAACTTGAAAAGACAGTGCAAACTGCAGATCAGTGCCTCAAGGTTATCAAATAATAATGTCATCGTTGGATTGTCTTCATCATCAAGTTCACTACTGAGATTCAATAGGTTCTCAACAAACTTCAGAACAGAAGATAAAATGGCTTGGGAAGCTGTTTTAACAGTAAGAATAAAAAAAATATCACTGACAAGATTCTCTTCTCTTTGCAATAATGATACAAGCTTGTGGCTTCTGCTCATAGCAAGAAAGCAAGAAAACAACGAGCTGGGCTTCTCACTAGTTGCACCTTCTTGCTTGAAACCATCTACTAAAGGTTTCACTGATGTAAAGAACAAATCCCAAAATTCACACCCAAACTCATGGTCCATATATTTATTCAGAACGAAAGAAAGGATCTTCAAGCATAAAGATCTGAGTTCCTTGAACTGCTTCATGGCTGTACTGCTCTGCATGGTTGGAGGCTTATGTTCAGGAGAGTACCATATGTTACTTCCAAAATGTGCTATCAATGAATAAACATAAATTAATAAAAAAAAAAAAAGTGTACGCTTTTATCTTACCCTGGGTTGTCAATGATTTTGATAAAATCCTATTACTAGTCCCTGTAGAATTAATGAGACAAGTGCCACAAGCATGGAAAAAATCAAAGAGAGCTTACATTCCAAACCCATCTAATTCATCTCACATGTGAGATAGTACCAGCCTTGGCAGTGCTAAATTACCAACAAAATCACTATAAATTTTCCCTCATCAGCAAAATATAAGAGACTCTGAGTAAATGCAAATTATTTTATAGTGTTCCTATTTCTTCTTCCCTTTTCTTTTCCCTTCTTTGCCATGCATGGTGTCATTTAGGGTGAATGTCAACTCACTTTTTAGGTCCTCCAATCAAGAAATTTTGAAGTTTTGTATCATACTACAATAAGCCTAGCAGTTCCAGTATAATATAAAGCTTACCGTGATCTGATACTCTCCTCCACCATCTAAAGCTAATCCTCCACTCTTTCCCTTGTCAAGAATTAAAGTACAGCTCCCCAACATGCGGACAACACATCCAACTAACAGATCAAGGTAGGGTTTAACATGCAATTCATCAAAAACTCCAAGAATATCTTCAATTACATGCAAAAAACCATATCGCTTCTTCCAAGAAAGGGCCACTATGTTGTCCATGGTGAAATGGTTCAAAATATTGGACAAATCAAATTCATCCTTAAACTGTTCAGGTGATGCCCAGAACCATTTCCTGGTCCCATCAGAATCTTTTGAATTGTGTAGCAATGGCTTTATTAACAGTGCAAAGAAAAGAGGAAGCTCGTGAACATCAAGTTGAACAATGAATCCGAGGACTGCCTTGCGATGATGTACACTTGTATGCTGGGAAAAAAATTAAATAAATCAAATAATATTAGACAGAAGAAAGGGACAAAATAAAAAACGTAACTAAAAGACTAAGTCAGCATGCCAAATAAACATGCCTTTCGAGAGGCCAACGTTTTCAATTTTCGGACTTTGGGGATCAGAATGCGTGTAACCAAAGGTACAAGATAGATTCTATGATGTTCTTCAACAAAATTAGATTCTTTGGACAGGCTCCATGTCGTTAGTTCCTCTCTCAGACTCTTTGAACTGATCAGATTTTTCAGATGCTGGCCATATGGGGTTAAAAAATCATCTTTCCAGTTCAACAAGCATTCAAGAACTTTCATCTGTATCTCAGCATCATTTTCATCAAGAAGCCTGTAAAACCCAGGAAAAATTATGAATATGAAGACGTTAAGTCATGTTCAACTAGTAAATTTAATTCTGAAATCTGTAACTGAATTATCTGGAAAAACTTTTCTGTTCCACCAACTTTGCCAGTGAGCAAACAATACAGAAGTAAGGATAAGATATCATGTGTGCAACCTCCATTTCCAGGGTCTCTTGAACGTTAGTATTTCAGTGATTGCTTAAAAAAGAGCCTACATGCGAGTGAAGAAATCTTTCTAGCTTTGTCACAGATGTGAGATAAAAATGCAGTTATCAAATCCTAGTTCATTTCAAGTACATACCTAAGTTCCAAAAATGATAACAGCTTAAATCAGAAAGTCATGCAAGATAGAATGGATCCAAGTATATGGATGCATCTGCATGGACATATCTAACTCTTGGATATTTTTCCAATTATAAAATCTATACTATTTAGAGTTTATGTCAAGCAGCATAACCAATACCAGGACCAAAGCCTATGTGAAAAAATACAAAATGAACATATAGTTATATGAGTGATAAAAATACAGTTACTAACCTATATTGCAAAACCTCCTTAAGGAATTTACCCCTGTAGAATGACTTGGGATTTCGCATCAATTTCAACAGATTTAACCACTCCTTGAGGACATTCTTCCATTCTTTGCCTTTACAAACTTGTGTGTTAAATGATCCCACACTGCTGTTCTCATATGAGAAGCCAACCAAATAAAAAATTAGACAACATTAAGAGAAGACCTCAATAAGGTGGCATCTTCAAGAAAATTTCAACATTCCAGGCACATAAAACTAGAAATAATTACCTGTCAACATCGCAGATGTCGTAACCCATAAATTTCAAGAACAAAGGTATAATTTGCCGAGACCGTGATTCTGTTACAGTTGGAACTCTTTGCAATGACTTAATTAACAACGTCAAAACAGTTGCACAGGCGGTGTTATCAAATATAGGAGAAACAAACAAATTGAAACGTTCAACCAAATCTGGAAAGAAAGAGAGGCAAAGAGTCAGATCAGGATATGAATAATCAGCGTTGAGAGTAAAATAATAGTATAAAACATAAACAACTTAAGCTTTTAGATCAGATGGTGGTTAATAATTCACCATAGTATCAGAGTACGTAAAGGTCATGAGTTCAAACCTCACTGTCAATCCAATATTTAAATTGTTGCATATGGTTGGACCAGTTATCAATGAAGCCATGCCTGAGGGGCATGTTGAGAGAAAAATAATAGTATAAAACATAAACAGCTTAAACTTTTTAAATCAGATGGCGGTTAACAATTCAACAATCAGATATGACGAGCTATTTGAACTCAGTAGTTACTCCTTGGAGATAAGGTTTAAACATTTCTCTGACTCATTTAACATGAAAGTACAAAAGAATCACACAAAAATTTTCCTAGTTTTATTCATGAGTAGGAATGAGCATTTATCATTTATAACATGAATAAGCATTATATTGAAGCCACTGAATCAAAATAGGATCCATACAAAGACATGGGCACATGATTTAGAAAAACTCACAAGAAAGATCCATAGAGAAAAAGAGGCACATACCATTGGACTTGCTAGTAGTTGTGCATTCGCTCCCATCAGGTCGATCAAGAGATGCTAAAAAATTAGATTCACATTGGTCCAAATACTGAACAAATCCATCCCATACCCTCTCAAAATACCTGTTAATCAGAACAGCAAGGCATTCCAATGCTGGGTCCCACAGATAGCTAATTCGGTTGTGGAAGACACCAATTACTCCATACAGAGCGGAGGGCAAATATGCTTCAGTTATTCTTGCAGCAGAGAAATCCATCTGTAATCTGGAAATAAACAGGACTGCTTTCCTGCTCGTGGAAACTGAAAGAGGTATTTCCTCAATTGAGAGGAGGAGCCGAAGAACCTGATATTTGGACAAGAATAAATGTCCACTTACAACCAAAGCATAACAAGAAAAACAATGGCAGGAAAGATAAAGAGAAGTACACACATTACTATGCTGATTATTGGCCAAGCAAGATTGAGAACTGCCAGTTCTCATTTTTTTCTCAGCAGGCTGATCTTCAGGAACATGATCACTATTTATAAGTTCGTAATGGCACAATATTCTTAAGGTGGAAAGTCGGATCAGTTTGTCTGAGTTGCACAAATTTTGAGCAAATATGCCCAATGATTCCATAGCCTTATCAACTTTAAGTTCTGGATACAATACAGCATTATGGGCTGCTTCTTGAAATGTAAACCTTGATATGCATTACCACAGTTAGAATGTTAAAGAAAAGATCAATGTTTCTCTTTTTCTTAATGAATAATATTGGAAATAACCAAAAAGAGAAGAAAACAAAGTTGATGAACAATAGAAATTATTCCAGAAAACTTGCCAATTCTGGACACATAAACCAACTTACTGGTCCACAGAATCCAAAAAATCAGCTACAGCAGATAGTATCTGTGGTGATGACCTGTATCTTGAAGCAAGTAGCAAAAATTGGCTTACTTTTTCATCTCCAAAATTACCAAAATGCATTTTTTGATAGGAACTCAAAGCAGCCCCAATTAGGCTTTGCCAGGTGTGTGTAGGAAACCCTGCAATATTGTCTGAAAGAACTCAAAGTAAGTCACTGAAAGTAGACCAGAAAAAAACCAAACAGCTAGTAAGTCTACATTGAATAGACCCCAATTCAAAAATCTCAATTAAATACCACACTAATGTTATTAAGCATAAAACCAAGACAATCATTCAATTTTACCAAAATCTTTTTGAGTGGCAGAAAATAACCAAAGGGATATTTGTGGTGATTATACATCAATGAATGAATCTCTATATTTCAAACTGAAACCACTTCAAAACTGCAGGTACAGAAGAATCTTAACAACTCTAATATGCTTATTTGTTTCATGCCTACATGACAATTGTGACGGCACACCAGTTTAATTTTCAGTTCCCAGAAAATATTTGTTAACATCTTAATGACATGTGAAATACCTAATTCATTCACCAGAAGCTGATCAAGTGCATACACAAGATCGAGCAATATGGATGAGTTTGCTTGGACGTCTTTCATATAGGGATAGCAGCTTATTATGCCCCACAGCAAAGCCAAGTTAATCTCCTGAAATTGAATGGATGAATCGCCATGCACAATTTGATTCATAACCCCAATCCAGAAGCCAACAGCATCTTGCAGGTAACTGCAGATTCTCAAAACCTCTTCTTTGGATCTTCCATCTAAGAAGCTGAAGCTTTGATCTTGCAGTTTTTCACAGAACATAAGCAGCAAAAGTATAACGTCTTCTTTCGAAGTTTCTATCAAATCACTCAATGCACTGGAATTCAATTGTAACAACCAAACATAAGTACCAGGAACTAAAATGACAGAAGCATCCAGGTTCATGTGATAGTAATCTAAATATTACCGTATAATATTCTGTCTGAAGACATGGACTATGCCACTGTCCTTAAGCAGTAATTGCTTGATAAAATTCAGCAAACTGAAAACCAAGTCATACATGCAACAGAATCAGAATATAACGAAAAGAAAGAAAAGGAAATAATTAAAGGGGAATGGAGCACTAAAGAATTGGGAAGCAGAACCATATCAACTATAAAAATTAAGGCCATACCTTGAATTTCTTAACTCAAATACAGGAGTCCATTGCACCGAAATGCTAGAAAGAACTGACTCATTGTTAACTAGATGAAGCCCATCAAGAATACAAAGCATCAATTGCAGAATCTTATCGATGATCTCAGAAGACTGGACCACTGCCTCCAGCACTCTCGCAGGCAAGATAAACTTCTGCATAAGCACCTGAATTACTTGAAGCATCAATTGGTAATCTGTAAAACATAATAACAGTTTATCAGTTCACACACCATTTTAAATATGACATGATCAAAGCCATCAAGAACAAAAACTAATGCAATCAACAGTAATTTATGGTTGACCAGAAATTTTTTGGACATAGTCAATTTGAACGGTAGACATTAGCAGGGAGAGCAGCCGACTGATGTGCAATGGGCATCCATTAGACATAGTATCAGTTATTTCCTCATATAAACAATCCCACATCAAGGTCAATTCCTTAGGATCAAGCTCCTCACATAACCTCTGAAAGACTGCAGTTACAACTTCAACCACAGAGTCAGAGCCTGCACACACACGAAAAAGAACAATCACAACATGTACCTGTACCTTTGACCAAGTTCATGAAAATTTTCAAATATTTTAGGCCACAAATGAAAAAACAAAAAATTTAACAGATAGAATCTTAATAAAACATCCGCTCAACACTGCTCAAGACTGGGGATAACTTTTATAAACCTCTATCTTTCTATCTTATTCTAGACACAAGTGAATCATGAACCAAACACTAGCACTGGAAACCATCAAAATGAGTTTAAACACATGGAGGGATTGAATAATATGGAAAACAATATAAGGAAGAAAGGCAGCTCAAATAACAAAGAACCAGAAAAAATAATAAACAGATATAGAAAGAAGAATACTAAAGGAGAACATGGTAATGATAAACCAAAGCATGCCATAATTTGAACCACTATTTAATCACAGCACCTGCCAACACCCTTTATGCAAGCACCTACATTGGATACAATTATTTAATTTCCAGTCCATATAATTACTAGTTCTTAATTCTATTGCCAGTTCATTTTCTTTGCACCCACATTTTTTGTGTTCTATTAGTTTTCAAAAGAGATGTCAAACAGATCATGGCTCAAGTTTCATACAAACTGTTTCTAGTTCAGTTCCACAGGTCCTACTTCTCTATAAGTGCAATCAGAGCTGTAACTTCTGGATAACATCAGGGTCCCAGCCTGCTTCATTTACGAAAAAAGTCATTGCCATTTTAGCTTTGCTCAATTAATCTCAGGATTTTTGCTGGCACTCTCAACCAGTTTAAGACAACCAGACAGCTGTAATATTTTAGCCTCACAAAAGTAGATGATTCCAATTTCCTCTTTTATCTCTCTTTCCTCTTTAATTTTTTTAATTTCATTTTTTGGCTGCTTCAATTCTACCTGTGGTTATCCCTTTTAACTTTTCTAGGGTTAAAGGTATTACTTCTTAGTTCTTATCAATTATCACAGCCAATCTCATGCCCAAATAGAGAAGGAAACGTTAGGCAACTGACAACCAGCATAAAAATTGTTGGATCTTCTTATGATGAATCTAGACAAAGATTTTCTTTTCTTGGTTTTGGGAGAAGTAAGTTTTAAAGAACACTTTCATATGGTGGAATTTTTCTAACAGTTCTCTAGCCCATAAAAATTGTTGGATCTTCTTATGATGAATCTAGACAAAGATTTTCTTTTCTTGGTTTTGGGAGAAGTAAGTTTTAAAGAACACTTTCATATGGTGGAATTTTTCTAACAGTTCTCTAGCCCTTAAAAAAAAGGCTATCCATGGATATTATTGCAATTAGTTCTTGAAAATGATGCCACTGACCTAGATAAAGAAGAGTTAACAAGAAAGAGCAATCAATAACAAACCAGAAAGACAACTTCCTTTTGTTCATAAAAAACTGACACTTAGCTACATGAATTTCCCATGCAGAAGTATAATATTAACCCTTCAGCCAGAAACCACTATTTAAATTTGAAATACCATAGCAAATTAGATTAGTAGTCCGGCTAAGTATAGCACCTACTGTCAATAATAGGAATTCGAAATAGAAAACATCTCCCTTACAATAGGAAGACAATTTTATAACTCAAAATAAATATGAATCAAACACATCTAATTATAGTAGCTCTTGTTTCAATATACCGAGAGAGAGAAGGGGAAGCTAGAAGCAGCAGGAAAAAACACATAAATGAGAAAAACAAGAGCAACAAATACAGAAATTGTCCCAGAAAAAAGAGCTTGCCTTGGGTAAATTTTTCACCAATACTCAATATTGAGTTGTCCATCAATAACCGTAAAACTTGCTCTGCTCTTGAATGCAATTTTGATGAAGTTCCCCTCATAGCATACCACAGTAAAGCACTGACTCCAGTTTTTCGGGAAGCCAGCGGTTTCTTTGCAACATCCACCATGACTTTTCTAATACCTGATAACTCCAAGATTAATATATGTTGTCATATAACAACAAAATAAAGCAATAGATAAAATTCCTTAAGCAATTTGGCATGCATGTGTTTGTGTACATTGGTAAAACTTTAACATAAAAATAAACCAAAAAACCCACATGCATCTCCAGTTAACAACTGCACCTCAAGACTCAAGCGCATCTCCAACAAGAAAATTCCCTACGGCATCAATTTTCATAGGGGCAAATAAAGGTCCTCTTCCATTATGCAATAAATGTTGCCATTAAGCTGTGCTAAAAATTCATCCAAGCTCCCATATCTATATTGTCCTTGGTCCAAAAAAGAATAAAATCGTAATAAGATCACATTCATGGTCCACACAGGGTTGATCTTTGGAGCGCTATAACAAAAGTCTCACAGAGGTTTTCTATCTACTTCATCCTGCTTGATCTTGTTTCTATCTAGGAGGTGTCTCATATTGAGTATTTCACCTCCCACCTGAGGTGAGGGTGCAGTGTAGTTCTGCACTTTATATGCAGTCTTTAGTACTGGAAATTGACTGAATGATGGCCCTTTAATGGGTAGCTTAAAAACTATCCCTTGGCCAGTCAAAGGAAGGACAAGTGCATTTGGAGTCCATTATAAAAGAACTTTCCTGGTCATTCTTTCTATGTTGCTCTCTGCAACAAAGGGGGATATGACATCCCCAGAAAAGTTATCTGGAGCACGGTTGTTGCTTTCAAAGTCATCTCTTAATTTGGGCAGTCCCTTGGACACTATTCTTAATTCAGATAACCTAAGGAAGCAAAAACAGATAGTTTTGGTGCTTCGTGTGCAAGAGAAGAGGCAAGACTATGGATCATCTTCTCCTTCCCTGTTCAGTCACCAGGGTTGCAGACTTTGCAGTGTTTGTTTATATGATTTTGGTCATACAGTGAGTTTCCAGGCTTTGTGTTGGATTTTTTAAGTGAGCCAGAGTTATTGTGGGATAGCTAGCATACAATTTGAGCAACACTTGGTTTTCCTATCTTTTGGAGCACATGGCCTGGAAGAATATGAGATTCTATAAGGGCTTAAAGAGCTATTTTTTTTAATGGTTACTTTCTTCCATCACTTTTCTCTAGGCTGTAGGTGAACCATCTTTTTCACATGTCCTCTATTCTGCAATTTATAGATGATCTTCTAGGTCTTGATAGTGGATAGTGTCAACTTCTGGTTCAAACCTGTAAAGCTTTTTTTCTTTTTCTTTTTTATAGTGTTATATACATCATTATTAACCAGAAAAAAACAATAAGATCATATTTGTGACAGATATGAAAGGCCACAAGCTATCAGAAAACCAAAGGGGAAGAAGACTGATTACAATACATAAGATGAATGCCCACATAATGCATGAAAAATTAAAATGTTCCACAGTTTGCGGAAAGACGTGGTTGTTGGAATATCCAAGAAAAATATTGCCAAGGTGGCCTTAGGCGGAAAGTGTTTTCATATAAATAATGACTAATTTTAAGACAAAGAATCTGCAAAACTAGATAAGTACATAGTCTATATACTGGCCTTGAAAATGTAGAGTAAAATTAAATATAAAAGATAAAATTAACATTCTATCTATCAGTTTAAGCTTGTGGTCAACAATTTAATATGGTATTAGAGCAAACAAAAATCTTGAGTTCAAACCTCAAGGCAAACCCAAAATTTAAATAGTTGCACATGTTTGGACTAGTTATATGGTAAACCCTAGCCACAAGAGAGGGGGTGTGTTAAGAATAAAAATAATAATATAAAAGATAAAGTTAACCCTTTATCTATTAACTTAAGCTTTTAGGTGAGAAAGTGGTTAACAATTTAATAGAAAACTCCAAACTATTGTGAGGAAGGAGAGAACTTCATGTGAATTGCCATCTTTTGAATTTCAAAACACCCATCAGGACTAAGAAGTCTTAGAAACTTCAACCAGATTAAGATGAAAAAAGAAAGTCTTGCTGCCGAAGTACAGAGATCAAAATGAAGCGGAATATACCCTTTATAAGCTGCTCAATAGATGCATTTCTCAACAAGAATGACACTGCCTCTGCCATAAATTCTTGGACATAATCCTTTGGATAATATCTTAATTTGGTTGTAACCCTTCAAAAGAGGGAGAGAAAGAATAAATACATCAGCAGCCTTGTAAACACAAGCCTCTTTAAAGACATTCACAAACTCCCTTGGAGTACCTCAGACCTTAGAATGATCCATACATGAAGAAGCATAAACCAATTAGAAACATGCAAGCACAACATTATAACACAGAAAATATAACTAGATTCCTTCAAGCATTCATCCAGGAAGACACAGCCAACTCCCACCAACAGGATGATTCCATTCTTAGTTGTGTGTGCCAATGACAATTAATGATCGGCAATTAAATCATACATTCCTGATAAATTCTAATTGCATGTTAGTCCTAGACTGTATGAGTTGAAGAAAATCATACTTAAGGAACAGACACCATTCACCTCCAAGTGATATGTCAATAAGAAACATTTGTTGAATCATATACAGGACCAAATAGTTCCTCAGAATGAATAGGATAAAAGTTGTCTTAAGATCATGGATCCAAAAAAGAAGTGTGTCATTTGGAAAATACTCTCGAACATATTTCCAAGGCCTGGTGAAAGCAACAAACCAATGGCCTGAAAAGGCATTGAATCTACTAATCAAGGACATAATGAGATATTGCAGGTCACTAAAAATAACACAGCCTGAAGTTATTCTCAGGAATTAAACCATTAAAAAAAATATATTTAACACGAGAGATTAGGGAAGGTCCCTAAAATTTAAGCACAAGAACTTGTGCTTGCCTCTGTAACTTGCTCCAATTAAATGCTATATTTTCTGCATGTGAGAACATCAACTACCTTATCAGCTCTTTAAACCCCAAGGTAAGAAAGAAATTACTTTAAACAGTTCTAGGTTACCCAAATACAGTAAATGTAGATACAAATTACGAGTGAAATAGATACCAGACAGTCTTGACCACAAGTATTAGGGTGTGTTTGATAGCATGAAAATTGTATGGAAAATGTCACATCCGATGAATTGAATTCTATCTTTGGCACATTGCATTTTCCATGGAATTAAATTCCATGGTACAACCATTAAAGTATGTTTTGGCCTATTTTCCATGGAAAATTCCATCTAGGGGGAGGTGGTTTTTGTTTTCCATGCAAGTTAGAAAATATTTTCTTTTCCAACTAAATGCTATCAAACACACCCTTAATGTTGAAAAGTATCTTCTGTGTTAATGTTGACAGGGAGAATCCAAAGAAAATGCCACAGATAAATTTAGACAGCACTTATTCCAGGTTAGGAGCAGTTATGGGGGGAAAAAATAAAGCATCAGGCCATAGTTTGATCACAATTATTAACAGATTTCTTCAGTTTATCCAACCACTTAATGGCCATCTTTACTTGCTTCTTATATTTTTCTAAATAAGAAACAAGTGTTTACTGATAAATGTTTAAAAAGAAACAAGATACTTATGACTGCCATTAGGGGGCATTAATGTAGCTTGACACGTGTCGGCACAAAACCATAAGCACAGACAAAAACATGTGAGCGTGCATATCTCATATGAGTATTCAGGACTGAATGTATCAAGAAGATTAGTTTTACTCATTTCTGCAGTTCCCACCCTCTAAAGGATACCTACAACAATCTTGAAAGTAGTCTGGTAAAAACCCAATGCTAAATTAAAAAATGATAAATGACATGAGATTTACATACCTCAGAACATGGACAACATCTCTTACAAGATATTTCTGCAAATGCATCATGATATAAGACCATGACATGAAAATCTGTGCACAAATCCCACAATTTTGTATCATATAATTCCCACCAAGATAAAATATTAGAATCATATAAATATATTGTTAACCAAGAATCCAGATAGACCTGCTCAATTATCTCAGGTTCTCTATCAGCTCCACTTTTGAGAAGAGAGACTAGAGAATCGACTATCCTCTGCAGAAAGCTGACAAGAGTTTCAAGAAAATAAGAACATGTTAAACAAAATGAAAACCATATCCAGCATGCTATAGGTACCAACTCAGTTGAGCCAGATAAAACTACTATGGTTTAATAATTTTATCCATTCATCAAAGGAGAGGGAAAACCTGACCTATCGACAGGAAGAGTCATAACACTTAACATCAAGAAAGAGTAAATATACAGAAAACCTAAACAAATAAAACAAAATGCTAAGCAGCTTAACGATACCAGTAATCTGAGTCAAGTAGTAACTTACAGGGGAGAGTCCTCCAAAAGATCTCTAGACAATGCAGCAATCAACCTGTAGATGAAGATAAAATAAAGATAAAATGGGTTGCAAGGACAAAGCAGAAATAATCTAATATATACCCTAATTTAATTATAATGACTTTGGAAATATAAAAAGAAAAAGAGAAGGATATCATTCATCACGGGACAAATAATTTCTTTTAAACACAGAGCAACTTCTGTAAACACAAAGAGGAACTCAGAAATGAGCCCATTCCATTGTGAATCATATAATTTAGATGCTACAACAGACTTTAGTCTGGGCACAGGCTCCATGGAGGCAGCAATAGGGATAGAGATCAATAGATAGTATTTTCTGAATGATAAGAAATATTCTTTATCTCTGGTAAACCATCACCATTTACCAACTCACTCTTCCATCAAATAACACAAGCACATATCTTTAATGCAACAGTACTCATCTCTATCAATATTTTAAGTTAACTTAAATAACCAACTGAGAAAGGTAAAAAAGAATAGAAACATCTAAAATTTGACTCCATCCTTAACTGAAAAGGGATGCTAGGAAAAGCAAATCCAACTGAACAAGTATACAAAGCCAAAATCCATAAACATGTCAGCATAAATAACTCCAATGCAATTTCGCAAGCGCCTTCTTATAATGCCGAATACCATGGTTATACAAAATGCGTGTGCATGAACTCTGGTATAAGTTAAAACACAAGAGAGCCTTCTTTATGCTTCTGTAGCAGTACAAAATTCTCCCCACATTAACCTCCTCAAAATTACCAGCTTATTTTAATTTACATTTCTTCTATTCTAATTATCACTCATTGTTTTTCCCAATAAATTATTCTAGTTATCATCGCTGAGGTCTTTAGAAGCTAAAATACAATTTTAATGCAGTTCTTTCCTCAAGAAGTACAAAAGACATTCCATAAAAAGTTTATTTTGATTTTTTTCCATCTTTGATAGCCAATTAGCCATAAATTGCTCATTTTAGTAATCTCAAGAGGATATTTCAATATTTTCCCTCTTAAGAAAGTTTAGATGTCAAGACAAATAAAAGCATGGCATTGTCAATTCTCACTCCCATTCACATCATGGACTCATCATCAAACTGCAGTGAAACTACATGTTTGCCCCCTTGGAAACAAACAACCCCCCAAGACACCAGGTGAGTTCTTGAAAACCACCACATTCAGAAAGCCCCCATGTGACACATGGCCGAAGGTTTTCTCTTTTTTTCCTGTTGACGCTAACTTGATGGGGGACAAACTTAAATCATGAGACAAGTGGTGAAATTTCTTTTTCTTTTTATGCATACTGCAATTCCCATAATTTGTAGGTCTGTTTCCTAACTTTGATGTTCCAGCAAACCAATAATTTCTGTATTGACCTAAAGCATTTGATACAATTAATGATACTCAAGGTATCACTGCCACATAAAGTATAAGAATGAAGTTTAGGAGTCATCACAACCAGTAGTCTGGCACATACTCCAGTAAACAAAGAGATAACGAGAATAATATTAGACTAAAGATGAAGTATGCAGCGTATACTTCAGGGAAGCTTTTTATTCAAATTCACAAAAATCAATTTCAACACATTACATGTTGGATACCTGAGAATAGGTTCAAGTGACAGCCTCCCTTTCATTTGCAACCTTGAAAGAAGTTTCGAGAGTACCATCTCCTTGTGCAGTATTATCTGTGGCAATGTTTGCACCAAGGGCATCATTTCCTCATAGAAAGAAATAAAATCCTCTGCAGTGTTCAATTCCTATATGAGGAAGACCAATGATTAGTCAACACTGAAAATAAGAAAACAAAGTATTTAGCAACAAAAAAAAAAAAGAAAAGAAAAGAAAGCATTCAATTGTGTTCTAGAGGATGCAAATACACAGGGTAATTGAAGGAATTGCTAAGGTAGAGCATGTAACAATGCACCAAGCTCCCTACTGAAATTCCTAAATGCCTTTTTTTTTTTTTTTTGGGGGGGGGGGGGGGGGGGTGGAAAAGTAGTTGTAGCATACCCTCCATTCTACAAGGCAGTCCCGGAAAAACGAAGACCCTTCGGAGGGCTCCGACTTGATAGGGTCAAGACTCCGGAAGACGCCAATGTCAATTTCCTCGATACGCTGATAGAACGTCTTGAACTGCAGACAAAATTCAATTCCAACAAATAAAATTCTCATATAACACAAAATCAAACATCTAATTGCGAGAGAAACGAGTAAATTGTTTCCCAAATAGCAGAGGCGCCGGTTGGTTGCTGAGAACACACGGGAACCAACAACGGTAAGTACAAGTACGTATAAAGCGGAAGCTCACCACAAAGCGCCTGCGACCCGGAGATTTGTTCAGAGACTTCACCGCCCGGGCTTCCGCCACCGTCGCCATGTTTTATGTATAAATATATATATCTACTGTATGTATGTATATGTAGGCAGAGATAGAGAGGGGGAGCACGCCAGGGGTTCTTCAAATCCGGCCGGTGATGTCGCTAGGTTTTGAGAGTAGAGGCGGCGGAACAATGGGATCTTCGCCTCCGGCCGGTAACACAGGGCACGAAGGAGGCGAGGTTTAAGAGGTTTTTCCTTTTTCTCCTCCTTCTGTAGTGGGTCGAATCGGACTCCAAATACTTAAAGGCGGTTCAATCGGGCTAACCCGGCTTATTGTTTAAATCATACCTTCAAATTTATATTTTGAGTTATTATTTGAGAGAGCAAACGAGCGAGAAGCAACTCGTTAAATTTTAATAAATATTATATTTTATTTTTAAATAAAGTATATTATTTATAAAACTAAATAATTATATTAATTAATAAAATATGATATATTTATCCTCAATTAACAAAGTAATTTAAAAATAAAAATAAAAAATATTTATTAAAATTTAATCATCATCTTTATGCAATAATGAATATTATTCATTAAATAATAATTATTGTTAAATTGAGTTATTTATAATATTGTAAAAAAATAATACTGGAAGCGTATAATTGACATTCAAACAAACAAAGTCCAATTCATATTTTTATTTTATATTTTTATTATTTTTTATATAATTATTTAATTTTTTATATTTTAATTATATTCTTAAATTTAATTTTAAAATTAATTTTAATTTTTTTAACATAATAATTTAAATTTTTTATTATTTTGATGATATTTTTATATTTATATTTTTAAATCAATTTAATTCTTATATTTTTATATAAAAAATTAAAATAAGATGATAAAATATAAGTTATATTATATTCATACCAAAATATAAAAATTAAATTAACTTAAAAATGTAAGTTTTAAAATATAATTAAAATAATAAAAATTTAGATTATTATTAAAAAAATATTAAAAAATAAAAAATAAATTAAATTAAAAATATTAATTTAAAAATAATAAAAATAAATAATTATATAAAAATATAAACACAAAAAATATAGATTTATCTTACAAACAAACTAGTCTTACGGAATATAAATTTATCATATTTTATATTAACGGGGTTAAGTGACATTTAATAAAATAGTAGCGTAACGGGCGTGAGTATATTTATCCGAAAGTGATGTACCCAATTCTTGACGTCCGTTTCTTTACTCGAGAGAGGACGCAGAGAGAGAGAGAGAGAGAGCTCAAAGAGTGGATCTTCACGCAAACTGGAGAGCATTGCCTCCCTTTCTGGTTACTCTCTCGACGACTCTTCCCACGGATCTGGAGAATCGACCGTTCTGCACCTGTTTTAATCCCGTCGTTTCTTTGTTTTGTTCGATCATCATTTGCAGATCCAACCAAGTCGATTCATCTGATTCGGGTTTCCCCATGTACGGGGCACCATCATATACGTATCAATAGCAGATATCTGTAGGACGCGTCGAGCCGTCAAATGGGTTCGAAGAAAAAGGCTACTTACCGTAAATCCTCTCCGTCCTCTGGTTCTCAGGATGCGGATACGTTGATTCAAGGCAAGTGTTTCAGATTCCCCTTTTGGTGGTTCTTTAGTTTTATGAGTTCGGTGCTATGCTACGAATTCATTACACGTTGATTGGTAGATAGCTCTAAGGCCAACCTGAAAGTTTGAAAATTTGTTAGAGGCCCGGATTTTGTGTTAGCCGTTTGTTCGATTGGAGAATGAGGTGAATCGTTATTGCTGAGGTGTGCCTTAAATTAATGTTAATTGCTTATACTAGTAACGCTAAATCTTACTTTTGATGACTTTGATTCCAAATCCTCTTTATTTTGTTGTAGGATTAGTAATGTAACTAACCCTAATAGCGTTGATTGGGAGACATAGACAAGCAGTTCCAGTGTTCAAGTTGCTAGCGAGATTGGCAGAGCTCCTTTGGTGTTTTCATTTATGTAGTATCTAGATAACCCGACTGGGGTGTCCAGTCTGTGACGGTAGAGGTTCACTCCCCAATGATTTTTTAGGGCACTCATAAGTGTGTTTGATATTCTTAGTGCTATCACTTGGGAAATAGCTGCTCTACCTTAGCTTGGGGAACAGGAGAGTCTGATTGAGCTGTTGCTGGAATAGTATTTAGAATAATCAGAACAGAACAAGAGTAGTATCCAATCAACAGCATGATTTTAGCCATCACAAAGTCTCAATTATTAGTAAACCAAACATCATAGTAATCTAACTTTCATTGTAGTTTTCAAAGGCTCAAAGCACACTAAGGCACCAAAGTGCTTGGAGCCTAGGCATGAGGCAAAGGTGTGAGCCTTTTGGATGTGAGGTACACATCTAAAAAATTTGTATAAAAATACTTATACATCATTATTTTCAATATATACCTATATAGAGGTAAATGCAAACTTACAAACTCGTAAATAACAAATAACATACATTATTAAAGTAAATAATGGGGTGTTTTAATGGGGTGAAATTTCTTTTGATTTTTTCTGGTTATTGCTGGTTAGATTTTAACAAGTCCAAAAAACAACAAAAGAAATTAAGCATGAGGAAAAGGTGTATGACTTGCACCTCATCTAGCAAGGCGCCCTCAGCCAAGCCTTGAGCCTAGGCACACCTTTGACAACCATGTTTTCCTTGCTCTAGAATAAGAAGTTCAACTTGCTTATTCCATATGACAGCCATGGGATGCTTATGCCATATAGCCATGGGATGGTACTTGTGCTCCTTTTCTTGATACTGATGCTTCATCATTGCTTACTATTGGATCAACTGCAACCTTTCATGTTCAAACAACACAAATATCAGATAACAAAATGATAGGAATGAGGAATCGCACTGAAACACAACATCCTTGCAAGATGATAGTTAGTGCTAGTCATCTGGTAAAATTAGACAAGCAATGATAGTCATCCATAATATTAGATGAGCAATGATAAATAGAAGATGTTAGGTTCAAGTATTACATCCTGACAAGATAATATCTAGCACAACCCTGTCTTAGTCTCCAAATCTATTGCATTTAAATCAATTACTTTAAATAAATTTAAAAATTTTAATGCAATGTAAGTGAGGAGGGTATAATTTATAGTCAATTGTGTAAGTTACTAAATGGATGGTACCAGAGCAATAGAAGATCCACCTTCGTCAAAACCATCAATCCTAATCCTTCTTCATTTTCAGGCTTTCAAAATGTTCTAATCTGTCCCTATGAAGTTGAATTTTGGCAGTTAGCTTATGTGGAAGGAACAAATTGTACCTTTCCTTTATGGTCAGCATGTGTATGGCTATATGGCAGAACAATTAAATCATGGTCAGACTCTTGGGTCCATACACCATTATGTGAGCAATTTTCTGACCTTTTTTGGCTGTCTGATGACAAAGAATCCGCTCGTTATCATTCTGGATTGGTGTGTGTTCCCAATTTTAGGCATAATTTTCAGGTTGGGAAGTTGTCTCTTTGACAAAATTGTTAGGTTTCCATTAGGCTTCTGATTTGACTGCAAGGGGGTATGCAAAATGGCTTTGGCACCTGGACTGATGAGGTTTGTCCATGTATCAGTCTTTTTTACAGTCCCTATCACAATGGGATATATGACTTTCTTTTGAAAGTGGTTTGGAAGACTAATGCTCTCTGCAAAATCACCTTATTTTTTTTGGATAACTGCCTTTAATGCTATTCTCATTACCAATAATCTGAGGAGGTTGAGGAAGTCATTTTGGATTGGTGCCATATGTGCAAAAGGCTAGTGAGATAGATCATCTTCTCCTTCATAATCCTCTGCCTGGCTCTCAAAAAGCTGTTTGGTTGTCTTGTCCTGCTTGTATGATATGGAGCCTGTCACATGAATGGAACAAGCAAGCATTCAGTAGCAGTGGGGAGTTCTACCTTTGTTTTGAAGGATCATGTTCTTTCTACTTTACTTTTTTGGCTTAGGGAAGACACTTCTCTATGTTTTTCCTCCTTTTGCACAGTTGTACAATAATCTACCTTCACTTGTATCTAGGTGGTTGGAGCCTCTGGTTTCCTGCCAGTCCTTTTGTATAGGGTTAATGCCCTTTAGGAAATTTTGTTTTATACTATTTATTGGGGTTCAAACTGAATGAGGGATATTCTATTTTTTGCTAACAATTCTATATTATAGCAGGTTCATGCTAGATCATGGATGACTAATGTACTCATTATTGAGGTCATAAATGATTTTCGGTTTATTAGGAATTCTTAGTAAAATTGGAAATATTTGAATATCTAAGTACCACAGTTTTGCACTTTGGTAGTCTGTGGATGACAATTAATCCACTCAGAGGAACTATTAAAGGGGAGGCAGCAAGAGCAGATTTAACACATTTATTTGCTCTCAAACTTAACAGAGCACCTATAGTACTTGACACTGTTATTGAAACATCAACCCATCAATTGGGAGATAAGCTTTCAGCAGTGTAATAATTTATGCGTAAAATATTTTGATGTTAGTGATCTTGAATTAAGGTCTGGCCTTCAAGCTGATGCAATAACGGAAAATGCAGCCATTTGGTATGATATTCAGGTTTGATGACTTTCTGGTCTATGCTATCCCTCCTGATCTTGCTTTTAAACTGGTGCTCCTGTCAAGTTTCATTCACCGAAGGCTATACTTAATGGAAGATTCCTTTGGGTTAAAAATTATAACCTAGAAGGCACTATGAAAAAAAGTCTAGAACTTTTTTTTTTTTTTTTCACGTGGGTGGACTCTCTGGAAAGATTTTGGATTGTTTAGTTTATTGAAGAAGTGGTTGAATTCAAGGGAAATTTTCTGATGATGTGAATTTTGGAACTATTGTTAGGTAATTAATTATTAATATGTGCAAAATATGGGCATAACGAATATGAGGATGTTACATTGGATGCTCAACCATACCCCCCCTCCCCCCCCCCCAAAAAAAAAAAATAATAATAATAATAAAATAAGAAATGAGCTTCTTCTTAATAAAGTTGGAGTGGCATCTATTGAGATGTAATTAAGATGGTTTGGACCCATGAGAAGATTGGTAAAGCACCTATAAAGTGAATGAATGAAATGGAGGATATGGTCATGGGTAGAGATGGCTGGAGGTTTAAAAGTTATATACTGACTTCACCTAGTGGGATTAAGGCTTCTGATTGTTGTTGTATTGAATATTGGTGTTTCTCATTTTAGTGTTTCCTGTTTTATTTGCCGCTTGACATGTTTTTATTTTCTATTTAGTGAGTTCGTATTTTGTTTCTGTAAAAGTAGGAAATTGTATCAAATCAAATCGTAAATCCGTAATGAGCCAAACCAACAACAATTACTGTGAAATTGATATTATTATGCCAAGTTGAGATGAATGTATCCTAGCTCATGTAGTTTAATTTTTGTTTTTTTTTTTTTTCGCTGGAATTTTTTTTGTTGCTTTCATTGTTGGAAGTTTTAATTTAGAATTTCGTAAGTTTGTTCAATCAGAGAAGTAAACTCAAAAACCCCATTCTAATATATAATTATATATGTATATTCATATTTAAAATAGTATTTCTGGAAAGAGCTGAGATTGTTGACAGGTAAATTAGTGGATGAGAAGAAGGAGGATCCATATGATTTGATTGTGGTGCAATAATCTCATTTATTTATTGTAGAACCTTTAAGCCTTTTATTTTGGTTTCCAGCTCCTTGGAGGGAAGTCAGGTGGGGGAAGAGAAGGATTTGGATTATTTATGCAAGTGTAATTCTACTGGCAAGCAGATCCTTAAAACCTTTTAGATCAAGAGAAGTTAGAACCTCCCTGTTGATATTGCTAATAATTATGGTCGTTATCCATGAACAGTGTGCCACACATACTGCTTTCAAATTTGTTTAGTTAATGGCATAGTTGTCAAAGCCCTGCCTAGGCTCAAGGCTCAGCTGAGGGCACCTCACTCTATGAGACAGGTGCCTAGGTGCAAAGGCACACTTCACCTAGAGGTGCAAGGCTCACACCTTTTGCTCCTATGCAATTGTTTTTCCTAGTTTTTTGATGGACTGTAAAATCTAACCAGTAATAACTAGAAAAAAAACTAGAAGACATTTGAGAAAACGACAAATCACCCTGTTATTTAGTTAAATACCATCAGTTATTTGTTATTTTACATTTACCTCTATATAGTTGTATTTTGAAAATAATGATGCATAAGTATTTTTATACAGATTTTTTAAATATGTGCCTCACATCCCAAAGGCTCATGCCTCTCGCCTCTTGCCTAGGCTCCAAGCACTCATGTGCCTTAGTGCACCTTGAGCCTTTGACAACTATGGTTAATAGAATATATAAGATAATTATTGAGCTGTATCACGTCAGCCCTTATAGTTAGGACCGATCAATAGTATTTTTCTGATTAGACTGGATTGACATTCTGATTTGCTTGTATCAGAAATGTTGTAGGGTATATAGGCCACTTGTCAAGAAGTAATAGGTCTCATTTTTTGGTTTAATGTGCAAACTGTATTTGCTTGCTGTATAAGATTATTTACTGGTTCGTATATGCATCCTGTGATGACAAACTTGCAAGATGATCTTGCAGTACTAGTCCATTGTAATGAGACTTATAACTCTCAGTCCCATGAAGTGGGAAACTTAATGAGGTTGCAGAACAGTTTCTGGCTTTAAGTAAAGAAGTTTCTGTCTGATCTTATTGAATACCACCACCTGATAGAATTGCTACCTTTTGCAGGAATCCGAGCAAAGCATCAAAAGGAATTAGAAAATTTGACGCTTATGTCACAACCTTTCAAAACATTACAGTTTTTTATTTTGGCAGTTATTCAATATCTTAAGAGATCGGTTTTATATCTATTGGCACATGGCAGTTGGTCCATGGTTTTCTGCACCATTATGGTCCTTATTGGAATACTGCTTTTTACCATTGATGGTCCTCATGAAAAGGTATTTTATTCCTTTGGTTGCCTATTCTGTTTTTATGCTCAAACAGGGAATCTTCCCTTTCACTTTATACATAAGAACTTCAGTGAAACCATCAGCCACTACTTTTTCCAGTGATATTTTATCTTCAAAATATTCACTTGACTTTAGGCATACATCTTGTTAAAGTTCTATGGATACTTCTTTTTATATCAAAAGCGTGTAATATTGACATGTTTTTGCAGCATGTTGAGGAGCTTCGTCAATATTTACAGTTCGGATTGTGGTGGGTGGCTCTTGGTGTTGCATCTTCTATTGGTCTTGGTGAGCAGACCAATCTGCATTAATCTTAATTACTTAATTTCATGGACAATTATCTTTGATGGTTGAGCTTTTTATTGGAGTTGATTTTTCTGTGTGGTCTGAACATCTAGCTAAACCTTTTTATGTGGAAAAGGTAGTTTATTTTCTATCAGTACCATACATAGGCAATAGTAGTTGTAGGTTTACTGAAGTTAACTGCTCTGTTGTGAAACCAGTGCAATCATACTGACTTATGAAGATGGAAAGAGAGGGAAATACAGTAAGTTATTCATTCCTTTGGTAACCGGCGTGCACCAAGGTTATAGGGATAAAGGGGGTGTCTGTATGTTATGTATGGCAACTCAGCATTAATGTGCAATGACCAGTCTTGCTAAACATATGTATGTATGATGAATCTGTAATCTTGTTCTGCTTTATGTTGTTCAGGATCTGGCTTGCACACTTTTGTCCTCTATCTTGGTCCTCATATTGCCTTATTCACAATAAAAGCTACACAATGTGGCCGAGTTGACCTGAAAATGGCTCCATATGATACAATTCAATTAAAGCGAGGTCCTTCATGGCTTGACAAGGATTGCTCAGAATTTGGGCCCCCTTTATTTTCACTTGCATGTGGTACACGGGTTCCACTAAGCAGCATATTGCCTCAGGTCCAGATGGAAGCTATTTTATGGGGCCTTGGGACCGCACTTGGGGAGCTCCCTCCATATTTTATTTCCAGAGCTGGTATGCCTGCCTTTCTACATTCTTAGATGCACAAGGCCATTCGGTGTAGTTTTCAGAAAATAGTTCTCTGAATCCTGTTTTTGGTCATATTGCAATCAACAAGAAGTAGAAAACATGATTAATCTTTTCCTGAAAATTAGTCCTTTTTAACCCTATTTTCAGAAAGAATTGCCAAGAAAGACATGTCAAGTGAAATTTCAGTTTTTGGATTTCTGCCTGTTGCCTTGAAGTTATAAATTCTGCCAAACATAACACTGGATTGTTTAAATAAATATCTACAGATAATAACTTATTGGTCTAAGGATTTAAGTGGAAATTACAATAAAGTTGCTCCTTTGTAACTGGGAAGTCATGGGTTCCAGTTGTGAAAATAGCTTCTTTGCGAAGCAAGGGTAGCACTGCATACAAAGATGACCCAGCCCCAAATCTTGCAAAACGGGAAGTCTCACTCAATGGAGACACCCCTTGGGTGCAATGATTACTATAATCTGTGTTCCTGTTCTGGTATTCCTTAGGTTTTGCTATTGGCTCACGTGATTCTGGAGCTAATATCCTGTGGATAATTCTGTAATTGGAATCATATTTGTAGAACTGTTAAGGCCAAAGTCTGCTTATGCATTCTGAAGTTATTGCCGATCATATCTGGTGTGTAGCTATTGCTTGCTTGTGAGGTTTCTTTCTTTCTTGTTTATATTTTGTTGTGTTTGTGTGTATATAAAGGCACGGCTCTCTTTATTTAATTGAGTCAGATGTTTCTAAATTTTATCTGATAAATTGAGAAGGCGACTTCTTGGTCTTACCCGGTCTTTCCAATATGGTTTTGGCATTGTGTAGTGTCTAGAATATGTATGAACCATTTAGTGGTCAAGACGGTTAGATGAATCATCAAGTCTAATTGTCTTACATAGTTCTACTTTCTTTTATGCAGCCAGAATGTCACGTAATAGAGTGGATACCATGGAAGAATTCGATGCCTCCAAGACTGAAGATAATGGGTTCATAGCTAATCATCTAAATCGGATGAAGCGTTGGTTTTTATCACAATCACAATATTTGAACTTCTTCACAATTCTAGTGCTTGCTTCGGTTAGTTTTGATTCCCTCCATTTCAAGCATCACTATATCATAGAACCTTGTATTAATTTTCCATTTTCTGGTACTTTGATTTGTATGAATCCTGTAATTCAACATAATCATTAATTTCTGGTGTGAAAATTTAGTGTATATTTTTAATGATTATCTCTGCACCCCTTTTTCCGTGGAAAGTAATTGAGCGATGGCATTTTCCCCCATCATATTCGTTGATTGTTGATATGTACTCTGTTGGTTAACTGAAGTATCTTTTAGGTGCCAAATCCGCTATTTGATCTTGCTGGCATTATGTGCGGACAATTTGGAATCCCTTTTTGGGAGTTTTTTCTCGCAACACTGGTTGGAAAGGCAATTGTCAAAACTCACATACAGGTTTGTGGCCCATACAGGTTTACGAAATCAATCTTCTCTCTTCATTCATGATTTTCATATCACATATGTACTTGACAACCAATAGTGGATGTTGAAAGACATAGAATTTCTTATTTTATTTTTTTCCCTTTTTTTTTTTTTGGCTAAATAGAGCCTTTTGCCATTGTTATAGTTGATTTCGTAAAACTCAGGTGGGTTGGTCGCTCTTTTGCAGACAGTGTTCATTATATCTGTTTGCAACAATCAGCTTCTTGACTGGATAGAAAATGAGATGATTTGGGTGCTTAGCTTTATCCCTGGTTTCGCTTCTGTGCTGCCTAATCTCATTGCAAAATTGCATGCAATGAGAGCCAAGTACATGGCAACCCCTGCTCCTATGCCCTCAAATATCAAGGTGCTTGCTCCAATTCTCATTCATTTTTGCTCTGAATTTTTTCATATGACCAGCCATTTTACAATTTAATTCGCATTTGATAGGATATCTGACTACTATTCGTACTGGATTTGACTTGGACCATTTCTCTGATTTTTATGTCTCGTATAAAAACTGCTGGCATTTATTTCATTTCCTTTTTCAGGTGAAGAAATGGGACCTTTCATTTACTTCAATTTGGAACTCCATTGTGTGGCTCATGATCATGAACTTCTTTGTGAAGATCTTGACCTCAACTGCACAGAAATATCTTAAGAACCAGCAGGAGATAGAGTTGGCATCGAGGCAGTCAAACGACTCCAATCATGTGTCTTGATGAAGTTTTAATTCTTAAACACGGTCATTGAACTCCCCCCTTTTTCCTTTTTCTTTTGCCGATGAATTGTTTAGCCGGCGGGGCTAAAGGCCGCCATAGAAGCCGCTCACATATACCCCCCCTCTGCGTCAAATGTGATCGATGTTCTTCTTCACAGAGAAGACGACTTTGTATAGCTTCATGTATGAATTACCAGTTTTCATTAATCTGCTGTAAGCCATTGTTGTGGAGGGAAATTTTAGGTGCCATTATTACCTATTGCTGTGGGGATTGGATCACTGGGGAGAACCAATTAATATTCTTTGCAATGCAAGACAACAATTATCTTCTTGCTTGTCCTTATTATGCCTTGTGTCTTGTGTGTACCTGTGATGGTAATTGTGATCCATAGAATACCCACAAGCTCAGAATGGAAGGTGTATTTTGTATTAAATTGAGGTCAAAGTCCCACTTTTTTGTGATCATAAGCTCAGATTAAAATTTTTAAAACATAACTACGTCATTCTAATAGAATTTGTGTATGAAATTTCTTTCCAGCCTGGGTGGATAGAGCTCTTCCAACAGCTTGGATGATTCTTAATTAAAAAAATACTTCATGATTCAATCAAAACAAGCAATGTTTGATTGTCGACTTAAAATACTAGCTAGATATGACCTCACCTTTACCATTAGAAAATTGATTTGATGAGATCTTCGATGACCCATTAGCTCATAGTTAAATTATGTCACTTTCAACTTCAAAAGGCCCCTATCACCCTAACACCTCACTTAAATAATAATGATAATAATAAAAATGCCATCTTAAAGAAACATCATCATGGCTCCAACTTCAATAGAAGTGGGTAGGTAAAGACAACAACATACAAATACTATATGTATATATATATATAGAGAGAGAGAGAGAGAGAGAGAGAGAGCATAAATTAAACTAAGTGGCAAATTTTTGAATAAAATAAGGATGCAGGATACAATAAAATATGTTCCCTCCATCTTAATATAATGAAATAGTTGATGGGTGTCCAATTCGTCTTGGTTTAGTGATAGTGATTACACTGTCAGTAAGCACTAGTTTTGGTTTAGTGATAGTGAGAGATCCAAGTGACGAGAGTCTTAGGCGGTATAATTAAGCTATGCCATTGATCTTTTTTCTTTCTTTTCTCCCCTTTTTTTCCCTTTAATTACCCAATTTCAGGACATTTATATGTAATTTAAGGGTCAATTTTATTTATTTTATTTGATAGGACACTCTAAAACATTAATTGACCAGATTCTGAGAATGATTGAAAAACTCATAAATAATAAATTTGAGGTGGGAACATGGCATGGCATGGCATGGCATGATGTAATCCATTATTTATCATTCATTTAAAAATATTTTAGTATCATTAATTGGATAATGGTAATTTAAAATTAGCATGACCCTCAACCCTATCTACAAGGGATCAATCCACAGTATTGTACTTTGATATATGAAGTTCCATTAGATTAAGTTGATGACTTGCATTGCAAGCATAAACAAATGCCATTGGGCTTTGAATAAACAAAATCACAATAGAACTAACTTGTCTCTATTATATCTACACACACACACATATGCATATAATATTAAACCTTCCTTCTTTGCTAACTCATTAATAAACTAACAAACACTGCCTTTCAATGCTTCAAATGATTCTTAGAGATCAAGAGAAAGAGGGTCCACATGCACAATGCCATTCCCTCAATCTACCTAAGTTTGTTACAAATCGATTACTACAAAGGAAATAATAAAATTAAATTTTCTTTAAAAAATTGGTCATGTATGAATCGTTCAAATAAAAAAGGGAGAAGGGAGGGGGGGGGGGGGGGGGGTATGGAAACTCTCTGGACTGGGGTGGCTTCAACTTTGACCGAGTTCACAGATGATGAAACTGATGAGAATTTGATGCTCCTATAAAACCATCACTTTCAGCATAACGTTACCCATTATGTGCCCTGGCACTGAGAAGAAACTGCAGGCTTTTTGAGCTGCCAATGCTGCGATCTGCCCCTGAAGAAGTCATCAAGGCCATCACCACCACCATGGAACATAGATCTGATCATCTGAGCCCAGCTGTACCATCACAGCTTGCCCCCCTTGTTTGGCACCTGGAGAATTCTCAACCCAGTTTGGAATAGGAGCTGTGTATCCAAAGTTCCAAACAGATCACCATAAATCCCTCGGCCAAAACCAGAAGAGAGTTGGGTTTTGAGTTTTGGGTTTTGTATCTTTGCTCCTCTCCTTGTACAATTGTCATCATTGGGCAACAGAAAATGAAAAATCTGCTTTCTTGCCTTAGCATGTTGCCTGTTGGTTGCCTGGAAGTTGCAGTTGCAGGGGGTTTCTTGTGTTGTGCTGCTGCAAAGAAAGAAGCCTCCCAAAAGCTATATATATATATATATATATAGTTATTGATTCCCCCATCTATCAAGCAGCTGGTTGGCACCCTTCTTGTTGCTCAACGAAAAGCTCCCCCTTGTGGGTAGAAGAAGATGGCTTTAATTATTCTGCTGGCTCTATATATAGTTATTGATTCCCCCATCTATCAAGCAGCTGGTTGGCACCCTTCTTGTTGCTCAACGAAAAGCTCCCCTTTGTGGGTAGAAGAAGATGGCTTTAATTATTCTGCTGGCTCTACATTTATATATATATATATATATATATCCTCTCTCTCTCTCTCTCTCTCTCTCTCTCTCTCTCTCTCTCTCTCTCTCTCTATATATATATAGCATAGTCCCATCCTCATGAAAGTGAAAGTTAGTAAATTCAATCATTAAAAACTTTAGAGATTTTACAGTTTTTTTTTTCCCCAAAACAGTGTTTAAAGGAAACATTTGACATTTTTCGAAACGGTAATGAACGAATGATATAAATAAACAAGAATTTCATATTATATAGATAATATCTCTACAGAAGGCTGAAGCATGAAGATTTATAGGAGAAGACATTTGAAATTTAACAAAATTATTAAATGTGATCATTAAATAAAAAAAGATATCGGATGAATGGAAGAAAATAAAAGTACTTTGGTGCTTATAATTTATAAAAATAAGGATAAACGAGATGTTTAAAATTGCAGGAATTATATGGATCAAACTATTTAAGTTTTATTCTTAAATATAAGTAATAAGGACTTTAATAAATTAATATAATAATAATAATAAAACTTATGTACAAACGTGGGTGTGGGCCCGGCAACCGGAAAGTCTATCTGGTCCACGGCTGCAGTGGTGGCCGCCGGGGACCACCAAGTGAATGGTGGTGGGGCGGCGGAACAATGAATTTGGGCCCTTTATAGGTATTTCATTTCTCAGACAGACAACAAAACAAGTGAATGGTGCGGGACCCACTTTTCCCTGATCGTCTGGTCATTAGAAATAATAATATTATTTATTTATTTATTTATTTGTTCATTCATTAGCAATGTTGTCTGACCTGTGAGCTGGTCCCACCTAATCTCCATCTCCCCCATAATAGTGAAGTCTAAAGTCACCCGCCTGTCCAGTGCAGTGCATCCACAGATACGGCTGCACCTGCACGGCCCCAATATTTAAAAGTTGCTGTTTGTACCCTCATATTTTCATAAATCTGACTTCCGAACCTTTTTTTTCTTTCAAATTGTAACAATCAACATCTATCTGTAAAATTTAAATATTTTAAAATTTTCATCAACTAAACACCTGTTCGTTTACAAAATTAATTTAATTTAGGATAAATTACTCAGAATACTCCTTGAAATTTAATCATTCGACCTCCAAATTTTAAAATTAGCACTTTTCAAAAATAAAAATGTTAAATCTAAAATTTTAAAAATATATAAAATTAATTAATCCTTTAATGCATTGAGAGGGGAAGTCAAAGTAAAAGGTAAAGCTAATTAAGGCGTGGGAGACTCAAATTCAAAGTCCAAGAAATTTGAAGAGCAATTTGTATTTGATTAGGAAAAGGAGGCTTTTACTTCAAAGCCAAGTAACGTGTTGGAGTTTCATTTTTCCAGGAGAGCTGAGAGCTGAGGCCCGCCATTTAAAAAGGAGTCATTATAAAATTGAAGGAACAGAAGGTTTGAACACTCCTACTACTACTACTACTACTACTACTACTACTACTACTGCCTCTCTCTCTCTCTCCTGTGATGCTCTAGCTGTGAGTGAGCAATGGTGTTGAAAAGATTGTGCTGTTGGCCAATTACGGCAGCAACAGGCCAAATGCAGCTTCACATTTTCATGCAATGGCACCCCATTCGAGGCCACATCTTCACAACTACTACCCTGTCATGTCTTCTTCTGTATCCATATTATTCTAGCCGGCCACTACAACTACCGAAGATCAGGGTTGTGACCACCCCCAAAAAATAAAAAATTAGAATGAGATTATTTATAGAAAATATGTTTAGGGTTTAGATAAAAATTTGCTATAATTGTGAATGAAAAATAGAGACGGCCGGGTATTGAATGATAAAATACCTAACAATGTTATCGGAATGGTCACTTACAGATAAGACATTATTATAGTTCAGTTATTGATGGACTATATATATATATATATGTAGATAAACAGAATTTTCAAAGTGTAATTTGCTGATTTATTTACGAGAGAAAAAAGAGGGGATTAGGAGTGGTTTTTCATTTTATGTGAACAAAACTATATTTACGATAAAAGAGGGGATTAGTATTTTTTTTAAGATAAAAGGTAATAAGTGATTCGTAGTTAACTTCAAAGGTATAAGCTTTTAGGACAAAAGGTAGGCAATAAAGCAAGCAGAAATATTGTAGAATTTGTTGCAGTACCAATTGTACCTAACAAGAGATCAATCTCCATCACATTCACAGGCATTGATGTACAAATAAGGATTAAACAAAAAAAAAAAAAAAGAGAAAGAAAAAGAAAAAAGAAAAGGAGAAAGAAACAAAGTCTTTGGCTAGAATTGAAAAAGACTGAACTTTCTGCCAATGGTGTCTTGACATTAGCCCTAATTCCACATGCACTTTGGACTATTATATCATATGATGATGAACACAGGTTTCTCTTTCTTTTGAAAATACGAGTATTATAATATAATATATGTTCACTCTCTCTCTCTCTCTCTCTCTCTCTGAGTATTATAATATAATATATGTTCTCTCTCTCTCTCTCAGTATTATAATATAATATATGCTCTCTCTCTCTCTCTCTCTCTCTCTCTCTGTGTGTGGAGCCTTTCAACTTTGAAAGGATAATCTAATCTTTCAAATTGTTTCGTGAAGCAAAGATGGGTTGCTCTTTATACTAATGCTGATTGATTGCTCGTGTGGGGCCTGTTTGGAGGAAAAGAAAAAGTAGGTCTTTTCCTTCTCAGGTTTTTCAAATGTGGATCAAAGATGGAATCAAGCAAGGCTAGCTACCATGAGGCATCAGCAGCTCGAAACAGTCCAACCACTGATAGTATAATAATAGATCCCGGCAATAGGTGGATTGGGTCCGGGTACCTTTGTGGGTCATGCATCACCTTATGGCTTCTACAGTTCCTAAGATTTTCTCTCAGTGCCCCATTGTAGTAATTTCATATATATTTACACTCAACTTTTCCGCTTCTCTTTTTGTTCTTTTTCATGAGCAACATGCTTGTCAAATTTCATCCAAATTCAGCACAAACATCTCCCCATCATTTTTGGTAATTAAGTTTTACCTTTTAGATTTTGAACATGTTATTGTTTGAATACAATAATTAATTTAGTTGATTGAAAACGTCATCATCAAGCCGACTGAATTTACAAAAATAAGAAAACAATCAAAAGACGACCATAATTCGTATGCCCGCAATGAGAAAAATGAACACAAAATGCAAAAATGAGGAACTAATGAAAACAAATAATAAGTCACACAGAAAAATTTTTACGTGATTTGGTCAGAATGATGCCTAATCCACAACTGTTCTCTTATTATTCCGGCAGAATAACAATATATCATTATTATCTCTCTTTCTATACAATGGTTTTTGACCTTATTTATAGTGTAGAGTGTTTACAAATTGTATAAATAGAAGGATAATGTCACGGGAGACAAAGTGTCCTTATCAATTCCATAAAATCAAGAGTGGATTCCGTATTACTAGGGATCTGATTGCCTCAGATAAAGTAGGTGGGTCCCTGCCTCCGATTATCTGCGATTTTATTGTTATGCGAGCTGAACGATTAGGCTAGCGAGTTGAAAATATCGTTGGGAGCTCGCTTGGTTAAGCCAGTGAGCTGGGAGCATCGTTGGGAGTTCGCTCGGTTCTATGGTCTAAGCTCGAGTCTCAGCAACGTGTGACTTTGTTTTGACGAGCTCGACCTTGGGCCTATTGGGCTTCAAGAGATTGGGTCGACCTGCTGGGTCGAGTCCACCCCATAAGAAGTGGTCCGAAAAATACACATACCATGATTTTTGTAAATAACGCTTATCTTAATTAATCCTAGTCTGGTCGACACTAGATTTATTATATATGACATCTATCTTTTATAAATAACGTTTATCTCAATATTTCAAAATTATTTCAGAATTAGAATTCTTTATGGATAATTGATTATCTTTTAGGATAAATTTTTATATGTTGAAGTTATTTTGTTTGCATGTTTGTGTGCGATGTCCCCACCTTCTCAGCGCACATATGGGAAATTTATACCCTTTAGCCCAAAATAATATTTTGGACTCTTGGACTTTTAATGGCCTTTATTTATAACATAACAATTGCTCCCCACTTTGTCATTTGAGGGTTGCCTTTATTTCTAATGATAGATTATTCTCTAAACTTTTTGAGTTTTTGATTTATGTACCGTCCACACGTTTTTTATGTTTTTTGTTTTCTAAATCGCTCTTACGCTCTCGTGTTTCGGTTTTTAAACCATTCTCAAACATCCATGCTTTGATTTTTTTAACATCTACATGTGTCCGGGGTGAGTCCTTCGTTCGTCGATGCAAGTGGCCCCCAAACATCTTAACGATTTTCAATATCTACGTGTGTTCGAGACGAGTCATTTGTCCATCAATTCAAGCGACCCCTAAACATTTTAATGATTACCGCATGTGTTCGAGGCGAGTCTTGTTCATCTACTAACCCTCGAACATCTTAATGGACTTCAACATCCGCGTGTGTTTAGGCTAAGTTCTTTGTTCGTCGACACAAATGACCCCCAAACATCTTAACGGTTGTCGCATGTGTCCAAGGTGAGTCTTGTACATCTACTGACCCCCTGACATCTTAACAAACTTCAACATGCGCATGTGTTCGGGACGAGTCCTTCGTCCATCGAAGCAAGTAACCCCCGAATATCTTAATGATTTTCTTGAAACAACTTTTGTTGAGGCTCCCCAATTTCGTGTGTATATACTTGCCGAAATAATGGGCGACATCTACAATTAGAAAGAATATCAATATTTTATTCTCACAATTCAATGTGACACATACGTCTGCAAAATAACATCCATATTTTGTTTTCGTGATTCGCTATAATGCCTACGTCCACAATTAAAAAGAATATACATATTTTATTTTTGCGGTTCGATGTAACACCTACGTCCGCAATCAAAGATAATAATTATATTTCATTTTCGCAATTCAGTATAACGCGTACATCCGCAATCAAAAGAATAATTATATTTTATTTTTGCGATTCGATATAACCCTTACGTCTGCAATTAGAGAGAATATCCATATTTTGTTTTTGCGGTTCAACGTAATGCCTACGTCCATAATTTAAAGAGCATAACTATATTTTTATTTTTGCAATTCAACATAATGCTTACATTCACAATTAAAAAGAGTATTTTATTTTCACATAAAGCAATAATTGAAAAACAAAATAGTGACAGGTGCATAAATATTAAACAAAGAAGCATACTATTAATGAGATTATCACATACGTGTAATGTCTTTTTTCTCAATTGATTTTATTAGACTTCATGCAACTTGAGATTGTGTAAGAGCCGTTGTAGTATTCATAGGCTTTTTGGACGTTACTCACAGACGATGTCAATTATTGTTGCATGGATACAACAATGAATTTAGTTGACTGAAAATGTTGTCGTCAAGTTGCATGAATCTACAAAAATAAGAAAACAATCAGAGGGCGCGAGTGGTTCCCACACAACCACTTCGATGGTTAACTTAGACGTTGAATATGATAAAAAAAAATATATTGAAATTAGTATCAGAGACATTATACATTTTTAGGAAAGAGTATCTGTTTATTTATAGAGAAATATGGAGTGATTTAAGGTATAATAGAATTAGGATTCTTGTAGATAACACTTATCTTAATTAATCTTAGTCTGGTTAAGATTATATTTGCTACATCTATCTTTTATAAATGATAATTATCCTAATATTCTAAAATCATTTCAAAATTATAATTTTTTATGAATAATTAATTATCTTTTTAAATAAATTTTTAAATATCAAAATTATTTTATTTGCACGTCGTTTAGGACCCCTTTCCCCCTCTGCATATGAGAAATTTGTGATTTTTCAGTACAAAATATTGCTTTGGGTTCTTAAAACTTTTAATGGGCTTTGTTTATAACACAACAAAATCAAAAGGATATATTTTATAAGTTGAAGATATGTAAACTATAACATTAGTTGTTCGTAATTAAATTTAGGGAAAATATTAAAATAACTGAAAAGATCTAATCACAAGTTTAAATCGGAACATGATTTCAATTAGGGAGTTGCAGAAAATAGTGATATACATATATATATATATATATAGAGAGAGAGAGAGAGAGAGAGAGATGATTAGGGCCCACACTATGAAGGGAATGTTTTGGATTTAGGCCTTGAGGAATCTTGAATGTGACATAACTTTATAATTTTAATTTGATGAAAAAATTGTCACTAAAAATACTATCTTTGAATTTAAAAATGGCTTAAATTTGTATTAAGATGACATAACACAAAGAATGATATATAAATCTAAAACTTATTAGTGACAAATGTATTAATTTATTATTATTATTATTATTATTATGGTAGAAAAACAAGATAGTTTTAATAATTTATTAATATATGTCCAAAGAAAGAGGATTAATATGCATTCAAATTTAGGTTTGTCTGCAACAGCCAACAGCCTATCAACAAATAAACACAGGGACCCATCGCTTTCGGTTAAAGAGCCCACACCCATTAAAGAGTAAAGACTCCTCATCGATCACAATTTCAATCATAATTTGAGTAACTTTATATAAATAAATACAAGAAAAATAGTAATTTGGTCTTAATTTTACTATACAATATGACAGGAAGTTGGAATTTTAGTTTAAAATATGAAAAAATAAAAACCATATATATATATATATAGTCCAAACTGGGCGGAGAAAATATTGAATATGTTTACAAGATTATGATATAATTTTAAGTTTTAATAGAAAGGTGGGAACACGTGTGTAGGTAAAGTGTAGTATAGAGGGGAGAGAGAGAGAGGGAGGGAGGGCATATGCTTGCTTGCTTGCTGCTTAAAAAGGGTAAGAGGAGGGTAGATTTGTGGACACATGCCCCACTGGTAGGCTTCTGGAAAGGCAAACCCAAGTCCTTCCTTCCCCACCACTCTCCAGGCTTTCAAGGCCCACCAAATAAGGGCAAAATGGGAACTCCACTTTTTCCTACTCTTACAGTTATTATTATTTTTTATTGATTGTGAACAATATAAAATAATATCAACCGAAGGAAGTAAAGATAGTCAGATAGATAGATAGATAAAGATACTATATTGTGTGAAATGGGGGGCGCCACGTGGAATATGCCGACAACAAAAGAGGAACCGCGCCTTACTCAACCAACCAACCCGCCAGCCTTCGTCAACCCACTGCTTGCTTGGCGCTGTGCCACTGCTGGCTTCTGTTCCCCTTTTTTTTTTTTTTTCTTTTCTTTTCTTTTTATCTTTAGAAAAATCTGTGTTTATTATTATTATTATTATTATTATTATTTAATAATTCAACCCCCGCATCGTCAGCACTTCTTTGCTCGGTTCTATAGTTTTTTATTCTTCTATTTTATTATTATTGTTGTTCTTTTATCTATGAATTTATCTATTTACTTTTTTCTTCAAATTTTGTTATAAGAATAAAAGAAGATTTCACTTGAATATCTATTTCAACATCGACATCAGAAATATAAAAAATAAATTATTTAGCTGGCTCGCTGGAAATTACCAAAACAAAATTGATCCAAAAGAGGAATAGCCCTCCCAAATCAAATCAAAAAAAAAAAAAAAATTACGTAAGAAAGTCGACCTCGCCAATCAAGGGAGCGTTGCCATCAAAGTTTAGTAATAGACCCACAGGAGGGTGAGGGATGGGGTCCACAACCTGCCCCACGCCAAACTAGGAAAAGTCACCAAATGTACCAAAACACCATTCACATCATTCACGGCTCAGACACGTAGATCATCCCCCCCTCTCTCTCTCTCTCTAACTCACTCACTCACAGACACACACACAACAGTCACTGCACATGCAGCTGTCTACACCGCACCAAACCAAGCAAATACCCAAAAAGCAAGATGCTAGTAGAAATTAGAATCTGCGCTGCGCCTTCTTCCCATGTCGTCTTTCTTTTTTTCTTTAATTAATCATTATCTCCACACCCACATAAGTGACAATGACAATGACGGCAACACTAACATTCAAGTGAGCCACCCCAGCAAGGCACCTCCCTCCTCCAGAAGCCCCCACCCACTCTGCTGTGTATTCTTACAGACAAAAACCCATTTTATCATTCAACCCCCACAGCACTTCATTTTCCCAATTGCCTTCGCCACAACAATACAACTGCGACTCGTCTTCTTCTTCTTCTCCCTCTCTCCTGGGCTTTTTGTGTTCAGGATTCAGACACGGGAAAACAAACATATAGCATTAGCAGAGCATCATATCATCATCAAAGCGGCAAGAGAAGCAGCCAAAGCATAGACACAACACCCAACTCATACATGGGGTCGCCATTAAATGAAAAAATTGAGAGGGCTACCCTTATATGCACCAGACATATATATATACACCCTCCATTACATTATATATATATGTATTGTCAAAAGATAACTGTTTTTGAACAGCTCCTTCAGGAAAATAAACATCCAAAGCAAAGGAAAAGGAATTAACGTACCCAAGAAGAACAAAAAAAAAAGTAGAAATAGAACCTGCATTCCTACCCCAGAACAGAAAAACCAAAAAAAAAAGAAGAAAGAAAAGCCTGGTCCTTCATTCCTCTGCCTCCTCAAAGCCTCTGTACCAAACTTTCCTCTCTTGCCATGCAAAAAACATTTGACCTACTTTTTGCCTTCAATGGACATCCCCATTGATCATCATCATCATCATCAAAAACCAATCAAATTAATCAGATACTTTTGAGACTAACCCTGTCAGATGATTATAGGCCGGCATATATAGATAAATACACTTGTATTCATTTCGTTCATCCATCCAGAACCAAAGCATATGGTCGATGAAGAACACAACCTTTTTGCCCGTCCCCACGCTCAAATTCTTTACAAAATTGCCGCTTCCTCGCACCCGCTGTTGATAGCACTCCGGTTGAATTGCTGATAACTTTATGGTGGTGCCACCTTTCATTTCTTCTCAGGCTGCCAGCACGCATGCAAATTGTCATTTCCTGGTCAAGCAATCGCGGTTCCCTTCATAAATTTACAGTCCCCATTTAATCTAAACCTTCTTTAACTTTTAATCTTTTTTCCCTAAAAATGGGGGATGCAAAGTAACGTAAACAAAATACAGGAAAAAATGGAACCACTCACCAGCAGGTTGTTTCTGCTCCGCTGGTTTAACCTGAACTGCAGGAGGCACATATGAGAATCCTGTAGGCACAATGTGATGCGAGTTTCCAGAGGACTGTGCAGTGAACTGCACTGGATGGAGAATACTCTGTGAGGGCAATCCACCGCCTTTAATGTTGCTTGCAGCAGCAGCGACAGCTGCTTTTGCATCAGATGTGCTTGCACTAGCTAGTGTAACAGGTGGACAAAGCGACAACATCCCAGTTGAAGATGTTGATCCCTGCGGCTGCTGGGACTGCTGCTGTTGTTCTGGACGCCGTCTCTGAAGATAATACGCATTTGTGCCTGAAGTAGTGGAACTTGCAGGAGATTGAGCTTGCATGTAAGCAGGAGAGAAGAAAATCTGTGGCTGCTGCACGATTTGTTTTGCCAACTGCTGTTGTTGCATTTGAGGCTTTGCACCAGTCGTTGAAGAGGTTATATGAGGATTTCCAAGAATTGATGGAACATTTCTGCCACCAACTGGGGACGACTTCTGACTGGGTACTGATGCCGAGTTCTTTGACTGCTGGGACGACAGTGTGGAAGGTTGGGCAGCTTTACTGCCTTGTGAAGTGGAACTTGCGGTCCTTGGGCTTCCATTAGCACCTTTGGAAATAGAAGTTGTGGGAGAGCCAACCACCATTGGAGGAGAGGGTGACTGGTGACTGTTTGGAGTTTGTTGCCCTTGTGATCCCGTCAATGACTTCTGGGTAGGCCCAAAAGATAGTGTGTGGCTTTGCTGCGTTCTAGACTGCTGTTGAGGAAGGTTTTTCAGGGAAGCTGTGGTTGACGAAGCAAAGGAAGATGGAACTTGTGTGGTAGTTCTTGCAGAATTCTTCCACTGGGGAGACTGGGCTGGGCTGCCACCACCACTGTTTTGCACAAGATTTTGAGGAAAAGCAGCGAGTGCATTTGGGAACTTGGCAGTGGCAGGAGATGAAGAAGTCAAATGGTCACTGTAAACACTACCATTACTTGTTGCTGGCGTCTTATTCCGTGCTGCAACAGCTGCAGCCATCTGCTGCGATTGATGCTGATGCTGATGCTTCTGAAGCTGCGCCATCTGTTGCTGATATTGAATCTGAGCTTGCAGCTGATAATTAGAAGTACTTACATTACCCAAAGTAGAACGGGAAACCCGGGAAGAAGCAGATACAAGGTTCAGAGACCGAGCTGAGCTATCAATAACAGTGCTGCCTGGGATAGTGGAGACTGATGCATCCGTTATATCAGGCCTTGAAAAAGCAATGGACTGCCCAAGACTTCCAGAAGGCTTCCCTGATAAGCCCTTTTTATCTTCGTCCACACTAGAGGAGTCACCTCCAGCTTTGCCTTCTTCAGAGACTCGAAACCCCTTTTTCTGTTGTGCTGCTTGGGCAACAGCTGCAGCTGCCATAATCTGACAGCTATGCCTTGCCTCTGGAAGACTCTGGAGAACTGCATGATTTTGTGCCACAGATGAAAGATCAATACCAGGCACCGGGGATGCGCCATTAATAGAAGCGAAGACATGGCAAAAGTTTGAGGCAGAGATTCAACTCCAGCCTTCATGCCTTGCTGCTGTGGCTGTTTCTTTTCATTCTGATTGCTGCTTGCACTGGGACCAGCTAATGCTGAAGGAGTCATTATAGCAAAATTTGGATGGTGAATTGACATTGCATAATTCTGACCATACACACTCACTGGAGTACGAGAAACACGACTATCAGCAGTCGATGGGCTATCTTCATTGGCGCCCTCAATTTCAACCTGGCGGCCTTGATGGGAAGTTGGCAGGTGCTGATTTGCTGCTGCTGCTGCTGCTGTGAAGCCTGTGACGGCCGGTTCCTTGGAGTGGGAAAACTATGAATGTTCCCACTTCCATTCCCCCCATTAATGCCACTGCCTTGTGGTGGTCTTTGCTGCTGGGTCTGCAAATGCTTTTGAGATGACGAGGAACCAGTGGAAATGCTGGGGTTTTGATGAACCTGTTGCACTTGCTGTGTTTGAGTGGTGTGCTGCTGCTGCTGCTGCTGAAGCTGTGCAGGATGGATCATCTGAGAGGAATAGAAGGAACCGTTGAAGTAAGGCATGGCCTGAGCATGGGTTCCTCTATATGTTGGTGGAGCTCCAACAGCCGCCGGGATTGGGAAATGATGATATGGATTGTTCGGCAATATAGCCAGGTATTGTGTTTCACCGCCAGGCATATTTGAGTAATTAAAGCTCACTGCAGCTGCTGTGGGAGCTGTTGTTGCAGACCCATTTACAGAAGCAGAATTAGGTGCACTAGTTGAAGTGACATTGCTCGCAGTGGTAGGAGACTTTGCAGGTCCAGGTCGAACTGAAGCAGCAGCCACATGCTGCTGGTTGAATGGGAATATGTAAGCTGGTGCATGCTGAAGATTTGAGAGAGAGAACAAATTATGACAAGGCCCAAACACAACAATTCAAACGCAGCCGATTAGGATAAGGAGGAAGAAATGTACCAGTATATTATTAGGTGGAGCTCCTGGAGGCATAGCTTGCTGAAGCAAGATCTGTTGCTTTCTCTGTGTATCAGCAATATTAGCAGCATGAGAAGCTTTGTCTTTCCCAGCGTGACTGGGAAAGATAGCCATACCTTGACCCTTGTCCTGCATGGAGTTGACGCTCCTCCCAACCATGTTTCCATGGATTTCTGCAGAGGGCACAACATTGAGATTGCAGGCCTTCGCGCCAAACAATGATGCAGGGCCAGCTGCAGCGGCAGGCCAAAAAGGGTTTATCTTCATCAACTGCTGTAGGTAGTGAATGTTTCGAGCAATATAGCAATGCGTTGCACACCTTTTAGGCCGGGGTTGAGAAAACAATGGCTGCAGAAGTGCATTTTCCAGTTCCAAAACAAAGTGAAGGTTAAAATCATGACTTCAGAGGCGTAGCAAGGAGCAAAAGACATCAAAAAAAGACTCTTGTTTTCCCCCTATTGGGGTAGGGCTGGGGGTGTAAAACAATGTCATACCTGTATAGATGAAGGAGGGACTGGGCTCCCATCCATTGATACAACTCCTTGTAAAGGTGTCATGTACCTGATGATGAAAAATCAAAAAGCGAGTTATTTTTGCCAGAGAGGATTATGTTACTACCTACTTATATATTGGCACAAGTAACCAAACGTTCGTCAAAGCACCAAATCACAAATCAATCCGACCGTACCCCATTGGAGGAAGCCCACCAGGCCAGCTAGCCACGGACATTGGCAGGGATAGAGAGCTCGATTGAGCTGCGAGTGAAAACAAGTAAAAATCAACTCAATCTGCCAAACCCAGTTCCCCCAAAAATGGGGAACCAAAACACCTTTTCTCCAGAACTGGAGAATGGAATTCCAATTTGACACTCACCTGTTTTCTCTGAATGTAGAATTTCATCTTTGGTAGATTTCAGCTGTTGCTGCTGCTTCTGAACATGTGGGTGTAACTTGTTGCCTGTGCTGATGCCAGACCCAGAGGCAATGCCGCTGTCTCTGTCGGGTTTCTCCAAATCAAGCTGAAGATCAATGTTCCTCTCTTTATGGGGCT
Source organism: Diospyros lotus (assembly GCF_014633365.1). NCBI lineage: Eukaryota > Viridiplantae > Streptophyta > Magnoliopsida > Ericales > Ebenaceae > Diospyros > Diospyros lotus. The sequence continues at coordinate 4,046,115 of NC_068341.1, forward strand.
TCTTATCTGACTCAGTTTCTTCTGATGTAGGTTTGGCCTTTTTCAGCTCAGGCTCCACATTGACTCCCTTCTCATCGTTCTTATCCTGAGTCATCGGCCTCATCTCCTGCAAATTTCGACACCAGAATTCACTCCTGTTAAGAACACAATCACACAAGTTGATGCAACATGCGAAAGGACCAGCGCCACTCACGGAATCGGCATCTGGCACTGCCGGTTTATGCTCCGGCGCCTCTGCAAGGTCGATCGGGCCTTCCCTCTCCGGCGATGATCTCAACTGAGGAGGCGGAGCCTATACCATGGGAAAAGAAAATCAATAAAAAAATTGGAAGACACAAAAATTAAGTCAAAAAACCTAATGTTCTTCATCTATCTTCTTTCTCACCATCAGATCTATCTCGAATTTCTCTTCTCGTTTCGTTTCAATCTCGGAGATTGTTGAATTCCTGCATAAGTCAATACATGAAATCGTCACACCTCGAGAACAGAAGAAAGAAACACAATATTGACAAAAAGAATAGAACTTTGCGTGCTCACGGTTTGTTAGCTCTTGATTCCTCCATATTATCTTCCGGTCTGACCGCCGGCGATTCCTTCTTCGGCGACCCGACCACCTCCTCCTTAGCCGGATCCACATCCCTGCTTTCCCTGGATTCATCAACCACGGGCATGGGCCCTAATAAGCCTGTGCTTGTTTCCGGTCTGTCCGAATCGGGCTGTAACGGCTCCGACTGCGGTGGAACGGCCTCAGAACCGACGTTATTGAGTGGGACACCGCCATTATCAGCTGCAGATCCTGGGTTCTTCTCAGAATTGGGGGAGGAAGTTTCAGCCTTTGGTAGTTGATCGATTTCGACCTTCATACCCGCCGCGGTTGTCGAAGAAATGGGGCTGTTGCGGATGCTGAGGTTACCAAGATTGTCGGATACTTGCCGGGGCCTTTTCCTCTTCGGTGCTGCGGATTAAGACCAAAAGCCAAAAAGTTGAATCAGCCAACTCGTGATAAGATAAACTGAAATGGATCGATGGAGATATGAAATGGCGAAGAATCGGACCAACAACGGAGATTGGAGTAGCACCGGAGCTAGAATTTTGTGGAAACGCATAAGATGACTGAGGGGCCGTCGAGGCCGAGTTCGAGATCGGAGATGAAACTCTCGATTTTCCATCGCTGTTGGACTTATTCGCCTCTCGCGAATCGAACTTGGCCGAATCGTTAGCCGTCGCATCTTTCTTCGGAGGGGCTTGCGATTGTGTCATCAGGCCATACAGCACCTCGGCGATCTCAAACTCGAGCTCTTCTGGGTTCGAAGAAGCGGATTTTCCCGACGATTTCGGCGGCCGTGGCTTGGATCCATTCGGCTTCTGCAACCACAGAAGCAAGTGTTAGTCACTTGGATAATCCAAGAATCAACTCGGAGAAGAAGAGAGCAGACTGATCACTGACCATCTTCTTGCGACCCGACGCATTGGACGAAGACGGCGAGACCGGACCCGCCCGCGAAGGTGAGGCTAGACTTGGCCTCACCGGCGAGGTCGAAGCTTGCCTGTGAGTTTGCTGCTCTCCTCCGACTCCACTGCCAGAAGTCCAGCTCTCGTGCGACCTCTTCGTTGATACTGAAACCAGAAAACCATCAGATTAGAGGTTCGTTTCACCAATCTCTCAATAAAAAGTCGGAGATTGGGAAGAATCACAAACAGTATCGTCCACCGGTTCCTTACCTGACCTAGCTTTTCTCGGAACCGAAAAGCCTATCATTTCGTCGGCAGCTTTCCAACCTTGTGCTGGTCTGAAAACTTTGGTAGTCGCAGAGGGAGGATAACTTTTCCGGTGCGGCTGGTGGTGGTGATGGTTCGACATCGACGCCGCCGGATTAGGCGGCAACATCCGCACGGCTCCACCACCAACGCCACCGCCATCATCGTCGTCCTCTTCCTCCTCATCATTCACGCTCTCCTCCGAACTGTCATCTCCGGCGTCCTCCCTATTGCTCCCGTGCATCAACCTATCCGCTCTCCTCCTCTTTGTCCGGTTCAACCGGTCCCGGTCTCGATCCCTTTCTCGGTCCCGATCTCGATCTCGATCCTTCTTCACCCCACGGTCGCGCAACCTAGCCGTCTCCTGCAACTCCACCGGCCCATCTTCCTCTGCAAATCATCAAGAACCAATAATCAGAAAACAAACACGTAAGAAACTCCAACCAAATCCAAGAAAATAGCGAAAGGCACAAGCAGATCTGAGCCAGTATCGGACCTGGTGAATCCCTTAAGCCGCTACTTCTAGGTCTCCGTCTCGATAATCCGTTTGCGGACACCATGCTAGCTCTCCTGGCTTCCCTGTTCCTGTCCATCCCTGCTTTTATCTTTTGCGGTAAACAAATCAGCTACGCCTGGATGATGATACACAATCTCATATCTCATCACAGGCTATTGTAGCATAATTCACCGGAATTTATGGCCGACACCGGAAAGTAGAGATTCACGAAGTCCTCTCCGGCGAACAAACAAGAAATTCGATCAAAATGAATGATCTTTACATCACAGCCAAAATCCACAAAGAGAAAATTTCTCTTCTCGCTCTCTGTCTCTCTCTCTCTCTCTCTCTCTACCCCTCTTCTCTGTGAACTTCTCTCCTTCCTGCGCTCGCTCGCTCTATCTATCTATCTATCTATCTATCTCTTCAGCTTTTGGGGGCATTTTCACTCTCGGCGAAACCCACTCCAAGCCCCCATGGAGGGCTGAGATTCATCGCTTTTGACACCTACTTCGATCTCAGCCGTCCGTTCGGCGACAGATCCGACGGCCACTAGGGCCACGGTCCGACATGGCGAGATCCAGAGCGTCGGATCAACGTGCACCTCCTGGCGACACGTGTCGATTCCTTTTTTCTAAACTTACTCCACAAACTTCAATGTTTACTCGCTACCGATCTTCTCCGTATTCCAATCGCCCCGGGGCGGATAGTTTCAAACGCCTTTCGCTTTCCGTGGGTGACCGGCTGTAGGCGGTGGCCCTTGAGCCCTTTGGCCTTTGGCAAAAGCAACATGACGATCACATGGAATCTAGGTGACCGCAGAAAATATCGTTCCCATCCGGTCAAATTTCATTATCTCTCGGTTCCACGTTTTCCCCCCTTCAAATAATATTATTATTACTACTACTACTACTACTACTTATATTCAATAATTGTAACCAAATTTCCTAAACTTATGGGCCCCACTCCACCATCCGACGGCCTCCATCTCTCGCTTTCCGCAAGGGAACTGCCTCTGCCCTCCGATTGAGATCTGACATGGCTTGAAGCCCAGATTCCAACACGTCCGAGCTGGCAACGAGCCAGCGCAGGCTCGGGTGCCTGGAGCTGCGTGAGGGATCTGGGCCCTTGAGTGCCTGATCCGACGGGGGAGAATCGCTGAGAGGTAGGCTCGGACTAGGAACTCGAGTCGCGGTCACGGAACTTCCGAGAAAATCGTGGGTCCCACCCCTTTTTTTTTTTTTTTTTTTTAAAGTTTAGCTGCCGATCGAGAAATTATTTCTTTTAAGTTTGGCCTGTTTGTCACATTCTGCACACGTGGCAGGCAGCTGACGTGTTGTCGGGGCCCACTTTCAAAGTCAAGTTTTACAGCAGGTGAAAAATTAATGATTCGCTCTTTTCTGGGTTCACGCGCTCCTGAACTGTTTTCACACACTTTTTAAAAAGTTAAAAAAAAAAAAAAAAAAAAACTGGTCGTCCGACGTGGCTCGATGCTCTCGTACGTGTATGCCCCCTATTGCTCAATTGTCCTCTCGCCACTGATATAAATCTTCTCGTTAATTACGGCAAAGATAAATTCACCCGCGTGTGCCCGTATCTGGAAAAAAAAAAAAAAAACGCAACATAAAGGTCCATCTTCCATCATCATAAAATAAATATAAACAACTTGTTGTCTTTGCATTTATTAGTGAAGAATAATATTTTTTACAATTTTGTTGCATTTCAATATTATTTTAATTTCCCATAAAGTTTTATGAATTTGACTTCTCGGTGGCACAATTTGGTCCTCATTTCATTTAAAGATGATCTGCGGTTAAATTCTGAAATTCAACGAATGCAATTACTTCCCGCATTTAATGGGAGAAAAACCTAAAGATCCGTACTTGAGCATGACTGTGATAACAGGCCGTCACAGTAACAAAACCCAGATAAGAATTTAAAAAATAAAAAAAGAAGTGAATTTTAGGGGAAATGGAAATTAGAAAAATAGAAATGGTGGCCACGTAGGATGGGGAGGGGGGCCCACATGAATGGGGTGGGGTTGACCCACCATAATGAATCCGCCCTGCTTTTGTTTTTGTCGCTTCCAAGTCCATTCACACCCTCGCTATCGTGAAATCCCCAAGTCCTTGCCACGTGTGCACCAAGCTTGCTACGTCATCATCCCTCCTGGCCCCAGTCTTGCCGTGAAAATATAAACCTAGCCGTCAACTACCGCACCGCTGCCTATTTTGGGATATTTAATGAATTTAATAAAATTAAAATACATTTTAAATATATGTTAATAGGCAGTCAATTTAAGACCCGTAACTATTAACTAGTTTTTCTTATTTTATTCTCAATGATTGGAGCGATTTAAACCTTATTGTGACACCTAAATTCATATTTTTATCATAATTATTTGTTTTTAGAGACAAACTTCAACCTTAATTATATTAGAGACAGTCTTATATCTTTAATTCAAATTATTATTCTTAGTGACCTTGTTCAGCTTGGTCGCCCAAAATTGCATGAAAATATCACTATTTCGACCCATTTTATAAGCTTCAAAACTTTTCACTTTTAAGGTATTAAAATGGACCCAATTATACTTTAGAATAATGTTTGAGTGGTCGAAATTAAAAAGCAAGGGTAAAGTTACATTTTTAACAACCGCATTGAATAATTAATAGTATTTTTTTCTTATTCTATTATAAACTTGATTTAATCTTTTGATATGTGCATGCTTCAAACCCTTCATGTTAAAAATAGGGAAACAATTTTTTTTTTTTTTTAATCAAATTGTCACCCCTATTTTATTTGAAATTATATATGGAAGCATGAGAATGAACCTGCCCCATATACTGCTGCCTAGGACACATTCCTAGGGTTTCTACAACATAGAAGTATATATTAGCTCTGAATAAATTTAACAAAGGATGACCAAAAGAGCAGTAGAAACAATGGGTCTTTCATCAATATATAATTGCATATAATTGATTTGTTTATTTAATCATCTACCAATGATAAGAAAAACAAAAAACAAAAACCAACATCTTGGACTTTGTTTGCCATAAAAGGGGAGGCTACCAAACGTTATCCCACCAGTTGGATATTAAGTGTAGCTGGGATGCAATTGATAAAAGCATGGTTATGGCCTTTGATATATGTTTCATGTTAAAAGTGACACTAATTAAACAAATTAACTGATATCTCCCATCTCATTTGTCGTATGGGTATAGTTAATATTTACGTGACACTCATAGCCACGTTTCTATATTGATATAATGTTTTGTGTGTTTAATTAATGTAAATATATATTATATTTGATAAATGTTAGAAAAGTAAATCACCACTCAATTCATGATTACTCATATTTACTTTGTTTAGTCTATAGATATGAGATGGTTCCTAATAATTTATGGGTCTAAGCATGCATTAAATACTCTTGTGAGAAAAAAGAAAGCAAGGTATTTTTGCCTAATAAGTCTTTCGATATTTAAATTAGTCGTTATACTCTAAATTGACATAATAATTATATGATAAAAACGTAATAAATTGTATACCACACTCATTGAACACAATACTTTTATATAAGTGATATATGTTCTGAGAATGATCTATATAAGATCGATCACGTGATCAATTGAGATGAGATTTGCTAGATGAGCAATTATAGGTCGTATTTTGGTTTTGAATTCACGATCAAGAAGCTAAACTCTTTTTGGGTGTAGATGAAATTATGTGATCAATTGAGATGAAAATTGTTAAATCGGCTTAGAGGGTTAATTATCGCTCTCACTTGACTTTGAATAACCATTAAGGAGCCAAAATTCTTTTTGGATACTCTTTTTATCTTGAGACTCAATTTTTAGGGTTTGGATTACTTTGGATATTTTAGCAATATCTATCATCAGCGTCAATACAAGAAGACTATCATATCAAATATCACTCTTAAGTGTCTAATAGCATTTTTTTTTATTAATAAATTAATAAAAAAAACTTAAGAATTAATAGAAAAAGTAGGGACAAAAATTGTGGCGTATTATTTGGAACATGTGGTAGGGAATGGAAAAAGAGTGGAAAATAAGAAAGGTGATGGATTATAAAAGAGTCACCGCTTTTATAGTTTCTTTCAAATTATGAAAAAGGAAAGAATGGGACGAAAAACAAATGAAATCACTTAACTAAACAATCGCCTGCTGTGCTTTCTCCTCTTAAGGAAAAGTAAATAAAGCAACAAAAGAAAAGCTCATGGGCGTGGTGTGGGACAAAGCGTGTAGTATTATACAGTGACTTTTGTGCCAACTTTGGATATTAAATTAATATACACTATACTTGCTTGCTTGCTTGTGATGAAGTGATGTTATATCTATGCACATGACATGAGAACATTGGGGGGCTAAGCCTAATTAACTTTGCTTTCACTTGAGGAATATATTAAGTGATATACAAAGGAAAGCCACTCTCAATTTTCATATTATATATATAATAATAATAATAATAATAATAATAATAATTCTATTCTATTCTATTCAACCCAGCTTTGTTATTTAATTCAACCAAACCTAACTATTAATTAATAATATTGTATGGTCTCGGAATATTTTATTTGGTAGTGGTACGCGACAAGCTCTCTTGTGCGCTATTATTTAAATAAAAGGGAAAGAAACATAATAATCTTGTTTTTTTTATTAATCACAAGATCCAAGGCTGTACATGCCATATACATTAATTGGTTTATTAATTGTTTATTTTATTCAACAAAATGTGGAGATGGTTTGAATTTTGACGTGCCACGTGGACTATTATATTCGGGCAATTGCATCCAACTGCTTGCTTGTAGTAGATGTTCTTGGAACCGACCCTGCTTTCTTACTTAATTAGATTAGATTAGATTAAATGAGCCAATTAATTAAGATGTGTCACTCTTGTATCATTATTAAAAGCGTATTGCTATAATTATTAATATCAACAATTTATAAGGGTTAATAAAGAGCTTAACCATAATTTTAGTCTTTAAATAAGTTTAATGTTTGTTAATTTTACGATACAAGTTAATTGAAAGACGATCAAGTGACACAAGATCGCCACTAAATGAGAAAGTTTATCAAGATAGACTCGAGATTAGAGAAATTATAATAGGGAGAGTACAAGTAATCATAAAAAAATTAATGCATAATAATTCAAGAACAAGATAAAGATAAAACAAACACAAAAGGGTTCTAAGAGAAAGGAAGTGCAAAATCCATCGGGCGCAAATGTGACAACAAATCCAAACAACCCGAGACTCACCATTGATAGCATCCCCAATAACCACCAAGTCTCCATCCAACATAATCAACAAGATACAAAAATAACTCATGGTCAAAATAAAATTTGAGTTATCTTTTTCTTCTCATAAACCTGATGATGTGAAAATTAACTAAGAGATCTCTAAACGCGCATACTAAATTTTTCAATCTAAGTTCTATAAGTGCACAAGAGCAAAGCACAAGTGATCACAGGAAGACTAACGGTGGGGAAATTTAAAATTGACTAAAACTATAAAATCGACTCCAAAAGGCAAAAGAGTGATTAGTTAGAAGACCAGTGGTGGAAAAATTTAATTACTCTCTCAAAATACTTTAAATCAAAAGAGGGATACACCTAATTTAGTTAATAGATTTGGATATCAACGGGGCCTACTTGACAAGGGCAACAATGTTAAATTAATCAATAACTTAATTAAATAAGTAATGACCAAGAATTGTTTTGCACCTCCTCCAAAAGTTGTGTGCTTTCATAAAATTATTAAAAGGATGTTTATGCATGCAAGAAATGATTATGTATAAAACAAATCAATAGAATTATGTATAAAAGTGAAGATTTCATATATTTTACGTGATTCAACAACATAGCCAAAGTCTAGAAGAGATAAGTGTCCAAATTAATTTTTTATGTGTAATCCCTTCCAATTGCCTTACACAAAAGAGATTAAATTTAATAAGTGAGGGAGATGGCAATCAAAAGGTCCAAAACCATGGATCCCACAGCTAGCTTAATTAGCTCTGCTTCTTTACCTCCTTTGTCTTTAGTTATGTTTCTTAATTGGGTTTATATAAATAAGCAAATAAAACCTAGTATTTTATGATTTAATTATATGCCAATATGTTAGCATTTTACTCTTCACTAACAACTGATAATTGTTTCTCAAATCAGAGTGTAAATCACTGCGTAGTTTTGTCTTCTTCATTCATAGTTTTGTAGTTATGTGTGTGTTCTTCTCCAACAAATGGTCGTTTTCGGGCAAATATAAACAGCTGGGTAACTTTTGGCCTCTCAATCTATGTTTGAAAACAATTTTGTCCTTCCCCAAACAGCTGCCATGCTGTGTATTTCTTCTTATATATATTCTTTTATCGTCCTCACCATATGGCTACATTTCTCTACTCATTATATAATTTGTCTCTTATTGATTGTAAGGATTAAGACTTGATTATTGATGCGATTGCATATTTATGATAGAGCTAATTCACCACCCACGTAACACATTTATTTACTACTAAGTAAATTATCTCTACATGAGTGCATATATTAAATTTTTAAGAGCGAACATTTTAAACCTCTCAAAATCTAAATATTTCTATAGAAAATGTCGCTTGCCTTACAAATCAAATCGTAGACTAAGAAAAATCACGTCACTTGTAAGGTGATTGGTTGACACTACAATGCTTAAAATGCAAATAGCGCCACTAATTTAGAGTGTTTTTTTCACCATGTAAATCCATAATTACGATTAAATCGATAAGATAATTGTCTTTGTTTAACCAAAAGCTGAATATATATAACATATTATTTATTGTTCAAGCATTTCAGATTCTGGAACATAACAAATATATATATAATGGAATACATATTACTGAGAAGGACTAATAGAAACCAACATGTAGGACAATTTAGGCGGCATATGGATTTAGATGTTCCAATTGTACTTAGAAAATAATAATGACATAAATAAACTAGGAGTAGGAACCAATATCAAGAAGTGTCCATTGTATAATTTCATGGCTTTGATAGCGAAAACATTATTCAGTTAATTATTTGACTGAGCCATTAATGAATCATTTCCTGGATTTAGTTACTAGACTAATGATTCCTCATTAATTATAGCTTAGGTTAACCAGCATCTAACATGCTGTTCCCCAATCCCCACCCACCCTTAATCTAGTCAAATATCCCCCAAATACTTAGGCCATTTTACCTTCTATTTTCAACTTTTGATATAGTTTCTTAGAAGAATCAAATAAAAGGGAGGCTATTTTAAAAAGTTAGATGAACCGTCACCTAAGTCATTGTACATTGGATACAAAGATTAAAATGAGATGATCCAATAAATTACTATATTTTAAGAGGTGTAGAGTTAAATTAATTATTATATTTTGAAAAGATACAAATTGTAATTGTACGAGTCACAGTGCTATTATTATGATTGGAATAGAGTTGATGCTATTTGTAAAATTAAATTACATTTAGATAATGTTAAAAATATCTATTATAAATATTGTTATCGCGATTATAAACGTATAATAATTAATTTGACACCTTTTAAGCTAACTTAATGGCTAATTTTGTAAAGTTCAAAAACTTGTCCTGCCAACTTCCTAGCTAATTACTAGCTTATGTAGTAATGCCATGAAATGGGGTGAGACAAGGCTCTTAGGTCAAATATCAAAATTTTATATTTTATAAATTTAAATTCACCCAACTTAATTTAACTCCGGTTGGTTTTATTGGTAAAATTATTGAGTTTGAAAGAATATGTTTTTTTTTTTGTATATTTTAATTTTACTCTTTTATAATAACTAAAATAAATTTTAGTTAGGTAAAGTTTGACCCAAAAGGCATATATATATACGTATAGGAGAGATTATGGGTTTGTTATTGGGTAGGCATAGCAAAGTTGTGTGCTGAAAATAAAATAGGATTAAATTCATATAATTGAATTTTTGTTTAATTTATCTTAATAGATATATTTTATGAGAGTTAGTTTAATATTTTTTGTCATTAATATCGTACGCAAATAACATTTATTATATGTAACTTTTGATAAATTTTTCACAAATTTAAGTAGAGAAATACTCAAATTTTAAGACACGTTGAGAGATTGTGTTGGAATGGGGGAGAGAAGCAGTGATTGAATGGGAAATGGGATTTGATTTGCCATGTTGAGTGTCAAAAGAACAACAAATGCATGTATGATGTTGTGGCAGGAAAGTGAAGTTAGGGTATGTATTTATCTTGAGTATTGACATTTGGAGCCAGCCCCCAAGTGAACTAACTTGGGTTTGTCACGTGGACTAATTGACACTTTACCACCATTGTATAATTGATGCTAATTGTTGTGTCCAACACCGATAAAAAATACATTAATTTTAATTAGTGCAATATGATCGCACCAAATGATTATTGTCACGGATACATAATAATAATGATAATGGTTGTCGCTCTTTGCAATATACTCATGTAAAATGAGTGATATGGAGTTGTGGCCCAATAGATAATTACACTCTTCCCAAAATTAAGGGTATTAGTGAGCTAAGGCTGTGCATTAAAGTATTAATTGTTCTATTTTTATTAATTTATTTATAATGCCTACTAAATGTATTTAACTGTTTAAATATTTTTTTTTAATTTTTTAGGTTGATGCTATGTTTACAATTTTTCATAAATATATTAACATCTCTATCAATATTTTTTTTATAAAAAAAAATAAAATTGGGGTACTTGGTCATGCCTGACCTGAGATTGTAATTGGGTGTGGTTACTGGGCCTAAGTAAAGCCCAAAACTATGAATACCTTTAAGGGCCTCACTAGTCATATGGTAATTGTGGGCCACTTATGGGCCTTGGATATTTGTATGGTTTTGTTATCTCACTAAAATTGGCGTTCCCCATGGGCCCCCAAAGACACAGGCTCTTTTTGGACCCAAAGTGTTCATCTAACCCCCCCAATTTGGGCAGGCATTTCTGTTACATGTAAATTATATTTTGATGAGGGGAAAATTTCCTCAGGTTGATAATTACTCTAATGTTTCGAAAATATAACCAGTGGCGACCGTGCCACGTGTCTACTAGAGAGATACTCCACTGACCTTATCCTGTTTGGGTCTAGAAGGGACACGTGGTAGATACGTATCACCAAGCCAGTTGGTCTGTTACCCGATGAAAATTCTTCGAGTTTTTTGGGATCAACCATCCCGTCGAGGATCATGAAGATAAGAACTATCCCGAACTCTTTGGGGGCGAGGGCGATCATGATATTCATATCAGTAAGACTTTGTGAAGAACAGGATGGAGATTTGGGGATTTCAAAAGAATCCTCATCCCAACAAGAAGATAAAAGGAAGAAGGCTAGAAGAAGGTAAGGGATCGAACTTTTTTTCTCTCTAAAATTCAGAATTACACCCTTTACTACACTTTTTAAGCTTGTTCTTGATCTGAAAATTTGACTTGACTTTTGGAGTGAAACTAGGGGTAAGGCCCCATCATTATTGCAGGTGCTCTATTTAAAGTAGAAGAAAAGTGATCGACTCTGTATCATTATATTTATATAAAAAAATGACTTCAACCATTAGAACCAAGAAGTCGTGTTGATTATGAAATTGGGGCCTATCACCATTAAATTATGATGAGTAGTAGGGTGGTGGGATGAAGATGAAGACGAATTGGACAGTTGCACCAATAAACCTATGGGCATTAGCTTTGTGATTCGAATTTGATTTCCCCTATCTCTTCGCTTCGTCCTACTCGCAAGACCATGTGACGTGGCCACTTGTGCTTTCAAGCTAAACAACCAAATTAAAAGGGAGATTCGGATTTTCGATTATTATAACTTAAGTGTAAGGACCTCACGTCATGCCTTACGGCTCAAAATGTATTGTCTTAATTTTCTCATGTGAACAAGGCCACATGTCTTAATATTTACAGGACGAGCGCCCCGCGAGCATGGGCAAGCAATTGGGGGCGAGTACGTCTTCAAAAGATAGATCGTAGCTGTTGTATAATCAGTGAGAGATTTCATGTTTGATCTTTGATAATTGAACTTCGTGATCAACCATCTCTCCCCATATGTGGGGCTAGCAAAGAAAGATCTTAAGGTGAGAGACTTCACATTTGAAGATGAGCATAGCGATGATCCTTAATCATCTAAAAAAGAGACAATTTAGGTAAAAGATATAATTTTTGGTGCTTATGCCATCTTCTTATCACTTAATGATATAGACATGTGATAAGATGAGTTTTCTTGTTAATTTTACAGACAACTCAATAATTTTTACTATTCTAAATGTTCCAGCATTAGTTCCAATTTAGTGATCTGCTATTTACAAATTTATTTTCTAAAACTTTTCTCTTGCATCTTATTATTTGAAGTTGATTGGTAGGTATTATTATAATTGGAGAGTTATATTTTAATGTTTTATTTTTAAATTATATAATTATATTCTTAAAATATATATTGTGCTTAATGATTAAAAATAAATAAATGAAGGTGTGTGAACCCTCTTTCAACGCATATAAGTTAAGGTTGAGCCCTAAACTCTTGAAATAGGAGACTAAAATATAATCCTTTCTTTATTTTTTCTCTTGGATGGTAAAAAATTTATCATAAAATATTAACATTAGTATAAAACATCTTAAGGAGGTGAGAAATGTGTTGATCGTGCATTCAAAATTGCTATTGCGGTCACTCTGAAGACTTCTTATGATTTATTTCATATATTCTTTATGTTAGAAGGAATTTATCATTTATATTGATAGATTAGTAACAATTTTCGTCTTTTATTCAGTTTTTTTTTTTTTATGATGTTTAGGGTATGTCTTAATATAAATTGTAAATATTTTGTGATATTTTTAATAAATATTTAATTATAAAAAAATTACAAAAAATGACATGATAATGAAATATTTATTTATAAAATCAAAGAATATAAGAGACATTAATTAAACGTGGAACAATGTGGTCATGAATGGCATTTGTTGATGTTGAAGTTGGGCAGTAATTAAGACAAAGTCACATGATTAATACTTACCATGAAAACTTCATGAATGATGAAATGGGTAGGCTGCTGCTTAACGTGTGCAAACTGCAAAGGAATAAGTGAAATTAAAGAAATCTGTGTTATTTTAATAATAATGCATCCAAGACAGAGACCACTTAGACCACATGTACAAGATGAGCATAGGGATGATCTTTAATCATCTAAAAAAGAGACCACTTAGATAAAGATTAATCTTTGGTGCTTAGAGATATAATGAACAAGTCATGCAGTAAAGTATGTTTAAATTTTATTTTTTATAATAAAATATTAAAAATAAATAAATATTTATATCATATTAAAGAATAAAATTAATTTTGAAAATAAAAATATCGATTAAATTTACGTAAACAACTTGTTCGAGGATTCTTTCCTCTATAAACAACATAGTCAATGTGAGATATACCCAAGTCCAGAAATAAAATAAAATGTCATAATTGTGACAAGCCTACTTGGTCCCTTTGGGAAAAAAGGGTTGCAGGATCTTGATGGTGCAAACATAAAGAAGTGCCATACTTAAAAAGGCATATTAATTGTTTAAATCAATAATACCTATCTATAGCCTATAGGCTAAAATCCTATCACAAAAGCTATAAAATTTAAATAAAACATTACATTCTAATATCAAAAATCAAAATCAACTAAATACTGATCACTTGAAATAGGAACAAAAGATGAGAAGAACCAGGAATAACAAGCAAGTATGGTAGTATAATTGTGTAAATACAGAAAATAATTGTGTGTGTTTTTTTAACGTTGGCCTAGTGGCATTTTTGGCGCGAGCGTTGCCTCCCTATAACTTATGGGTTGATTCAAATCGGATCATCAGGCCAAATAAGGGTAAGTTCAGGGTTAAAGATCCGTGCTCGTGACCCTTCGTGTAGTTAAGCGATACCTACCGCATTGCCTAAGATTCAAACACACAACCTTGGCATACCTAATATCCGAAACCTATGGGGTTGACCACTTGAGCTACCCCGAGAGAATAAAAACAATTGTGTTATAAAGATCAAATTTATCGTTGCCATTTCTATTCTTATTTAATTTTTCTAAAAATTAAATTTGTTTTTGTTAGATTCAACCAAAATCAATGAATAGACACGGGCAAGTGAGCCAAATCTTCGAATGCATCACAAACGAAACGAAATAAAGGAATGAGCAATTAACCGTTAATTAAGAAGTCAGGTAGAAAGAAAGTTGAAGAAAATTTGGAAGTTCTAGCTTAGAGGTTTTGAGAAGCAGATCTAATTAGGGATGGCAATTGTAACCAAAATCGTGAAAAATCGAATCGAAACTAAACAGGTCAACTCGATTAAAAATCGTTTGACTAGGTAATGGTTTGATTTTAGGAAAAATTGAACATTATTTCAATGGATATAATTTGGTTATGGTTTTCACTAAATCAAAACAAAAACTGAACCGAAACCAAACAGAATGTGTGGGCAATCGAACTAAACCAAATCAAATATACATAAATATATATAATATTTATTTATTTAATATATTATATATACACATAATATATATATATTAACTAATGCATTTTTTTACAAATATTTTAACTAATGCATTACAAATATATAAAATATTTAACATTTATAAATTAATTAACAAATAAAAATAAAACCTAATCTTAAATTATTTTATTTTTATCAATCAAATAATTATATTCAAGAAGTTTGAAATTAATTTTTAATTTTATGCAAGAAGAAGGTTACTTTATTAGAGTTTGTCTTTATTTGTTAGTATGGATCAAACTAAAAAAATAATGGTTAAAATCGAAACTGAATGATTTGATTACGGTTTTTAATTTTTAAAACAAATGGGTAATGGTTTGATTTTAGTTTTAGTAGTTTAAGTTTGGTTTGATTATGGTTTTGGTAAAAATTGAAACCAAACTAAACTATTGCCAACTCTAGATCTGATGAGTGATGAGCGACAATCGAGAGGTAGCGAGCGAGAGGCTAGAGTGAGGGCGAGCCGTGAGAGATCGATGGGCAAATCAGCGAAGGCGAGCGATATATAGATGGAGCGAGAGTGAGGCAAGCGACCTCAACGACAGTCCGATAGAGGCATAGAGCGAGTGAGAAAGAGAGACATGCAACCGACAACGAGTGAGAGATAAGCAACCGACCGCGAGTGAGAGGGAGAGACAAACAACTGACAATGAGCGAGCAATCGAGCAACATTGGAGTAGGGTTTCTGGATTTGCCTGCATTTCAGCATTTGCAGAAGGGGTTTCCAAATTTATGGGCCCAAAAAAAATCACAGATTTATGGGCCTTGATGCAACCGCCTCATGAGCCTCGTTATAGGCCCGGCCCGGCTTTGAAACGAGCGATTAGCAATTTATTTTTTGATACTTGTCCTTAAAATTAAAATGAAAAAAATTATGCGATCTCCGTATTACTTAATGATACAGACACGTGATAAGATGAGTCTTCTTATTATTTTAGAGACAACTTGATAATTTTTACTATTCTAAATATTCTAACATCAGTTCCAATTCAGCGGTCTGCTATTTACAAATTTGTTTTCTAAAACTTTTCTCCTACATCTTGTTAGTTCAGTTGATTGGTATTATTGTAATTGGAGAGTAATATTTGAATGTTTTATTTTTAAATTATGTAATTGTATTCTTAAAATATATATTGTGCTTAATGATTAAAATTAAATAAATGAAGGTGTGTGAACCCTCTTTCAACGTATATTAGGAGACTAAAATATAATCCTTTCTTTATTTTTTCCCTTAGAAGATTAAAAAAATTATAAAAAAATTATTATAAAATATTAACATTCATATAAAAAAATCTTAAAGAGATAAGAAAATGAGCTGATCGTGCTTTCAAAATTGCTATTGCGGTCATTCTGAACACTTCCTCTGACATATTTCATGTATTCTTTATGTTAGAAAGAATATATCATTTATATTGATAGATTAGTAACAGTTTTCATCTTGTATTCAATTTTCTTTATGATGTTCAGAGTATGTCCCTAATATAAATTGTAGATATTCTGTGATTTTTTTAATGAATATTTAATTATAAAAAAATTTACAAAAAATGATGTGAAAGTAAAATATTTATAAAATCAAAGAATATAAGAGACATTAATTAAACGTGGAACAATGTGGTCGTGATGGCATCAAAACAGTTGTTGATGTTCAAGCTGGGCGGTAATTAAGACAAAGTCACATGATTAATACTTACCATGAAAACTTAACGTGATCTTAATGTTATTAAACTCTTAGAGAGAGAGAGAGAGAGAGAGTGAATGATAGGAAAGAGATTGTGTTTTGAATAATAATAATTATAATAATTTGGTTTAAAAGGATGGATGGATGGATGGATTGAGATGAATGATGAAATGGGTAGGCGGCTGGTTAACGTGTGCAAACTGCAAAGGAATATAAGTGAAATTAAAGAAATATGTGTTATTTTAATAATAATGCATCCAAATCAGTCAACTTTTCCCTAATGCTATGTTAGTCAGATCCAACAAAGCCACAATTTTGGAGGACTAATTCATCACCTCCACACCATCAATCACAATTTCGAATGATGTAACTTATTGGGTCACCCATGTCCCCTCGCATCATAGGGTAGATAGAAATTAGTAGGAGTTGGTGAGCCTTCTAAAAGGGCGGGAAATGAGAGAGAGAGAGAGAGAGAGAGAGAGAGAGAGAGAGAGGTATTATACTCTGTTTGGTTGCCCCCCACCCCACCCCACCCCACCCCAACTTTCCAGTTTCTCTCGTGGGAGTGAAATGCGAATTGCAAAGGCGTCGGTCCACTTTTAATGTCTTTCCCATGACCTTATCTCTTTTTCTTTCTCGCTTTCTCCTTATCCAAACACACATCCACCTCAGATCCCTACACTTACCCCTATTGCCCTCGATTCCATTGTTTTGGGGGCATAAATAAAAAGAAACGCCTCAACGGTCAAATTTGGTGACCCAACCAACTCTCTCAACCAGCTCATCGCCTTTTAATTTCGTATTTTTTGATATGATTATTACCACATTATTATCTGAATTCGTTTTTGTATATTTTCAAATTAATTTCATAATTGGGTCTGCGTCACTTGTGTATTAAAAAATACACGGCGTATTAGTGTTTGCAAGTAAGTAGTGGCAGTGCATAATACTTAAATTAGTGTACCTATTAAGTAAAGCTTCAACAAACCACAACAGTGATTAATAATAATAATAATAATAATAATAATAATAATAATAATAATAATATAAGCCTTCAAAAACTTCAAACAAAGATTATAATAATAATAATAATAAGCCTTTTTCTAATTGAAAACACGTCCACGCGTTTGAGCTTAATTAACAAAGTACTTTTACTAATTGACTAATTATATAGAATAATGCTAAGTGTCCCAATGGTGTACTGCCAGCTAGGCGTCATGACTGTCATCAGTCATAACGCCTAGCATTACTCAATTATATATGCATTAATCTCTTAAGATCATACCAACAACATAAATGATTATAAGAGTTTAAATAATAATATACTATCCATTCTTATAACAAGAATTTGTACATTCTTTATATCTTTTTTTTTAATAACTAAACCAAATTGAGAAAAATTGAATAAAAAAGTCAAAAAAAAAAAAAAAAAGCTAGCTAGCCTACCTGTAGCTAGGCGTGACCACAAGGACTTAATAAAGAGAGTAGGTCGAGTCAAAAGATAGTTTGAGATTGTGATCTAAAATGCTTGAAAAAATCTTCTGCTAAGAAACCTATATATCAAGGGATTAAGGCACAGTAAATAACGAATGATATTCATGATATTTATTTTTTACTTATTTTCTTATCAAAGAGGCGTTTGTCCTAGGAGAGTAGATGGGTACAAATAAGCTAGTTAAAAGACAAGTAGGCAAGGGATAATGAAGTCCACGGGGTGACACATCCTTGTATTGGTCAATTTTGGACTAAAGATTGGTGATTAATTGAGCATACTTTGACAAATATTTTTTGACGGATTTGTTCTATTATTATTTCTCTTTATTTAAAAATTTAGGTAAATGTAAATATTTCAATAAAAGTTAAATATATCAAAAAATTTAGAAGGGAGTTTGTTAAATATATCGATCCAATGCAAGCTTCAAAGGGAGTTTGTTCATGGTATGAACAAAATTTATGTGAATATATATATATATATATTATTAAAAAAGAAATCCACTAACTAGGATTACAGGGTTTGTGTGATAAGGATGGATAAAATTGTCAAAGCCAAAAAATTTGGTTGACTCGCATTTGGTCTTAGTATTAAATCTTACGAAACAACATACGACTTTAGTTTGTAATCTTTGTGGTAGGAGGATCGAGGGTCAATACTCCTTACCAAAATCTAAACTTCCATTCCATTCCAACCTCTGCCAGCTGATCCATGAAGCCATGAGCCATCAAGGCAGGCAGATTGTGGGCTGCGCTTTGATCCCTTGTTCTTATTATTAGACTTTTAGTATATTATATGTTATATGGCCTTTCACGGAATGCATGCACGTGAGAAGGAAATCACCAAAATGAAAATATCAAACCCCCTTTTCAACCTAACGTCATCTAATCCATCGCTTATCTACAATTGCAATTTGAGGATATCTCAATAGATGGTGTAGTTTGCAGTTCGAAGAGATAGAGATGTGACTAGGATTGATCTCTACAATAGTTCCATCAAGGCAAGTTTGGTGGATCATCGTACAAATTAATGTCGGAATAGGACACCCCCTCCCAAACAGTGACGATAATATTTGGCAGTACCCCATCTCCATGTGTAGAAATAAGAACTAATAAAAGCTGCGGATTATGATGGGTTCAAGAGAAAGTTGCGAAGCCCTTTTCCTGTTTCCATGGAAAACGAATTTGTAAGTCTCGGAATCGATGTGGATCCAATTTGGAGACCCCCCTCCCCCCTGATTTGAATTTGGCGATACCTACCTCCCTAATGGCATCAGTATAGAAAGTGACGCATCCTTATCTTGCCTGCTTGCTAATTAATTAAGGGTAATGTGTAATATTACATCCAATTCCAATCTAATCGTGACGTGGTACTATGATCTTACTACTACGTCCTTAATTAACTTAATTTTCGTGATTAATTAATTAACACGTGGTTTAATATTTCTGTTTTAGGCTTAAAATTATCAATGTTGAATTTTTATTTTTTTTGGTTAAGTAAATGATAAGACTATGAATTAAGAAACTCTCATTTAAGTATGAGTCATGATTTTACCTTAATTTGCGCCACACTCAAGCCACTCTTGTGGTTGACATTTGGGGTTAATAACTATTTTTTAGAGATTAGAGAATTCAACCCAAACTCTCATTAAATTGTAATAGAATTCGTTTGTTTACAGGTAGATATTAAAAATTATATAAATTCTAACAAAAGATAACATTAAGAATTAAAATACTCAAATACGAGATCTCTCCCTGTCACCAAACATATATCGAGTCATGTTATTTGTACATCATTTATGTATATTTTAGACTACATAAGGCACATAAATGACATAAATATCCATCGCCTCATTGTTCATCACCTGCCTTAAATAAGGATATTTTAAATATTAATACATCATTGTGTATACGTACATCATCATTGTGTAATTTAAAATGTAATATTTTTTTCATTAAAATACAACTTGGATGGTGTGAATATTGAAATAGATTAGGATGGCTTGTTTTGAATCTTGAGATGCATGGGGTCACATTTTCTCACTAATCCATTTATTTTCTTGGTTAAACAATTCGTCATAGGAACTTTAAATAAAAAAATCACTCTTAATTGAGAACTTATATCCAGTCTTCGGTTTAATTGAAGAAATTATACACTTATTTCATATGCTTTTTATATTTGACCCCTGACTTTAGACCTTATGATACTTTTATTGGACCACATGGATACATGGAAACTTTATACATTTTTAAATCTAATGAGAATTAACAACGTTATCTCTTTAACAGAAAAATCAGAGTACTTTCCTCATCCTTACCATGGACTTCAACCTATGACTTGATACTGCCAAGTGTCTAATGAGACTTAAAACCAATGGTTACTTAAACAAATCATACCATTACATTACATTATTTAAATAAGATTTTGTATTATAAAAGATATGAAATCTAGGATGAGATTAATTTATGCAACACACATGAATGTAAGTAGGATGAGTTATACTGCCTAAATGTGTGTGTGTGTGTGTGGGGGGGGGGGGGGGGGGGGGGGCGCAATGGTTTGACAAAAAATTCCGTTTTTATTGCCATTAATATGAAGTTGGACATTTTGGTACTTCTTCTATCAATTTACTTCCTTATATATAACGGGACCAACTGAAATCAGCCGACTCTTTTTTTGTGGTTAATCAATATCTGCCGACTTTTATCCCTCTTTGAATCCTTTCACACAAGAGATCATATATACTTAAGCATATATATATTTTTTTATATAAAATATATATATAGAGAGAGAGAGGGAGAGGGAGAGACGTTGTTTGACTTGATAGCCGTCAGGGAAGAACAGAGAACCGTCAACTAGTTTACACGTGGAAAGATCCCAACGGTGGTCCCAGAGCTCCACACACACGCACGCCATTTGTTTCGTGCCTCGTGCGTGCGTTCCCTTCTCTCCCCTTCTACCTCTATATATACCGCTCTAATCCAGATTTACTCCTTTCATTACACATCACTTCCTTCTTCGTCTTTCTCTTCCTCACATCCATAATAGAGTACAGCACCAGCATTTCCTTCTCTCTCTCTCTCTCTCTCCCTCTCCCTCTCACTCTCTGGTTAGTTGTATTATATATCCATGGCGGGGGGAGGAATAGCGGCTCCGGCTGCCGGAGGGACGGAGTTCGAGGCCAAGATCACGCCCATAGTCATCATCTCCTGCATCATGGCCGCCACCGGCGGCCTCATGTTTGGTTACGACGTCGGCGTTTCAGGTTACTCTTCATTCATATTCTTGAGGTCTTAAATTAATGTTTAATTTAATCTGTATATGTTTATGATCAACTAGTCTTGATTTCTTCTTGATCATTCAA